>NC_092365.1:18809195-19409195 GCF_030848805.1 Temnothorax longispinosus | reverse complement strand
AAAGTCATTTCTCGCGACCCTCGACTGTCTCATTCGCCGCCGCCGCCACCGCCATCCCCCAGTCACTCTGTCTCTCTCTTCTTCGTCCGACAATCTTACAACTTCGTGTCTCGTTGAGAGACACGGGAAAACGTAACCGACCGGGAAGTAACGTCTGACCATCTGGAGAGATGCTAAAACGAGCGTCACGGGTTAGACGTTTTCAAGAAAATTTCATCTTGAATTTCTTTTTCCACTGGGAAATCTGATGAGCGGACAACACCATCTATGAACAGCTTTACTACTGTCGGCGAAGTAACGCGAGATGTGACGCCTTTCAACGGTTCTATTCCTCTGAATAAACCAGAGAAATGGAGGATGCAAATTAAGGAGAAGTTCACGATTCACGACCGTAGTGCAATCCTCGGTTGCCCTTAAATACACATAGAAGATCTTTCATATCAGCGATTCGAAAATTAAAGTTTTAATCTGATGAAACGTCCGTTTAAATTTTAATAATTCGCTGAAATAGTTGCTAACGTATGACTGTAAGATTATTAGTAATTTATATTAATCCAGTAAAAATAGTTTTTAAAGAGAGAGAAACTTCTTCTTAAACCGTAAAATTCTTTTAAATTTAATTTAGCGGCATAAATGTGTAGCGCAAAATGTTTAGAATGACATCTTCTTGATAATCACTTCATTTTATTTCACTATAAACAACTGAAAACAGCCGTCAGATGTGTTAATATACACGTCACAGACGCAAAGTCGCTTTTGTGAACACTTTCCACAGGCGGGTCTATGTACATTATTATAATGCGCTGTAATATTAACATCCTGCACCGTTCATAATCACGAAAAGATCATGGCGGTATTACGGGTAATTAACATGTCACGGGCACAAGGGACCGTATAACGAGAGTCGTTTGATTATGCTATACGTTGTAACAGAAATTAACACCGACGTAAAACGAAATTACGATCTCGTTTATTTCGCCATACCGAGACTTTGCTGCAACAAAATAATTAATTTGACGTTACATGAAAAAAATTTAATTCTTTTTGTGTCAATTAAGTTTTAAGAAGTTGATGAACATACTGAAATCATAATATATGTATATATACATATTATATAAACATTATATATATTGAGAGCAACGAAGTATATTAAAAGCTCGAAAAGTGCCGCCGTTAGATTAGTTTCCTTTCAATCATGGTAAAATACGTCAAATGCAAATTGACAAAGCGCATGAATTTTAATCATTTGTCATAAATTTTATCTGGCATTTTGATGTAAATATTCGATGAGCATTACGCTCGATAAATATTCAAATGTCACGTCGAGGAACGATATCGCCACGTGTTGCGTACATTGCACTATATCGCTTTCAAATCGGTGGTTCTCGAAGGTGCAAGCACTGACATTTGTGGATGAAACGCGCACACGTGCACGCGCGCGCGTGTGAGAGAGAGAGAGAGAGAGAGAGAGAGAGAGAGAGAGAGAGAGAGAGAGAGAGAGAGAGAGAGAGAGAGAGAGAGAGAGAGAGAGAGAGAGAGAGCAATAAAATATTCGAAAAGTAGCGGTAACTTGCGTTACAAGTCGCAAGACTATGACTTCATGGTCAATGTCGTTTTGAAACGTGAACCGCGAGAATGCAGAATGAAAATCGCGCGAATGATCTTATGCGGTTTCGGCCTAACTCCTCAGACATAATTTCCGCGACGTTGACACTTGCATTATTGGCGTTAATTGACGCCCGGCCGCTTCTTCGCATTCGGCGCGAACGTGATTGCCCATTGCCAGGAGGGACGGGAGATGAGAACGTCGAACGAGTTTTGGAGTTTGTAATAAAATTGGCAGACGGCGTGATTGCTGCCAATCGAAATTAATTGTTGGAACGTCGTGCTACAATGTTGATGACTCTTGATAATGTTATACTAAATGATAAAACGAAACTGATAAACGCATGTATTGAATAAAGCGGTCATATCACTGCCAGTATGTTATGATTAGTGGATATTTTTGGAGAGAGAGAAAGAGGAGAGAATCCCATTCGTTACACTATTTAATTCTGAACAAATATACGTTGAATAATAATGGCAGATAATAATACATGCATGATTTTGGTATTAACTATAATACATGAAACGATATAAAGCGTATATAAAATATTTCTTTGAAGTTAAAAGACTTAATTCCATTATTGATTTTAAAATGCAGCGAACGAGAATTTTTTTTTAAGAATGCAATTAAGAAAGTACATGTATAATTTAATACAGACATATACTTTTCTTTAGTTGACTTTTAATTGGAAACCCGCAAGTAACAGGTGCGCCAAGTCTACGCTGTGCACGAACTGGTTATTATCTTTCAACTCTGCTTCGGATATACTCTACACATTCATTAAAGTGTGCTAGAATTTCGCATTCTAATTTTTATCTCACTCTATTTCGTTAAACTCGGATATTCAGCTTTTAAGCGTAATTGTCTCTACGGTTATCCTTTATCATTTTCCAATTTGTTAACTCGCTCCTCGCAGTTCATTTTTGCCATTTACAATATCCCGTGTAATCCTATCTTCATCTTTGTATTAAAACGGATAATATAAAAATAAATGTCAAGCGTCTGTCTTTTAGATAATACCTTTTGCAACAGATTATTGCGATGCATGTAGAGGTTTTAAATTCGCAATTTGTCTCTGTTGCAATTGTTAAGAATTCTGATCAAACATATAGAACGTCTAATATGCATATTAGGTATTACACAAAAGTAGTCTCTTAAAAATTTCGCCATTAGACGATCCGTAAAGCGGACGAAAGTCGCGCGCATTCGCTATCATTTATCCGAGTACGTTTGCAATAAACGCGAGCGATGCGACAGCAACCGCCCGTTATTGTTACATTAACATATCGACACGGTTTATTCGCGTGGCGTGCAGGCGTAAGCGCTGAAACGCCGATTTACATAATGCTATGCATTATGCGACAATAAACATGCGCGGCGCGGAGCCGGAACGACGACAGACGTATCGGGGCCCGCCGCTGCATCGGTGAACGCCGATCGAAATTTCGAAATTTCTTCCCTTCCATTCGACATAGGAATCTGTGTACGCATCTGCATTCCCGATTAGCCCGATCCCGGCCGGCCGAGATTTATGAGCCAGCACTGTCCGCATAAATAAAGTCACGTTGAGCATCACTGTCCGCGCATGATCGCGCGACAACCGATTCGTCCTGACGAATGCGCTAAATGCATTAGTATTCCGCGAACGCGATTATCCGATCGTGAAATTTCGAAACTTCCCTGAGCGACAGGCGGGCAGATAATTTTGTTAAACCTGAACGAACGAACGTAAAAGACATAAATCTCTGTTCTTTAGTTGCATAGCTCAACAGCCGACAAAAAAAATTATTGATAATTCATAAATTACGTCTAATGTAAATAGCGCGGTTGTTGAAGCAGTGCGAAGACGTTGTCTAGTATTTCTCAGATATATAATACGGTACATTCGCGTAAGCGTACTGCAAAGCAAATTATATTACATAGGTAAACACTGGCAACGGCGTATTATGTGTAGGTGCTAATTGGTATGTTAATAATCCCAATAATATATGCTTTATGTATCAAATAAAAAAACTGACGATGAAAAAATTATTGATAATTCACAAGTCTACCTAATGTCAATAGCGCGATTGTTGGAACAGTGCGAAGATGTTGTCTTTTGAAGTATATTTCTCGGATCTAATACAGTATATTCACTCACCGTAAAGCAAATTAATTTACATCATAGGTAAACATTGGCAACGGCGCATTATACACGTATATATGTGCTAATTGGTACATTAACAATCCCAATGATATGTTTTATATGTCAAATTAAATAGTCTTCTACGTGGGCACGAATTAGCTTTGTTCGCACTTTATTTTACAGTAAATAGTCAGCGAAAACTTGAATTCGTTCTCCTAAGCCGAACAAGGAGTAACGGACGCATGTAGCCAGACGCATGGATAGATACGTATTTTAATGAGCGCTCGTGTTTGTAAACTGATGAAATTACCGTCCACGCTCATTCAACCTTGTGTTTACGATATCCAGAAGGGAGAAGGGTGTAAATTAGGTTTCTTCGTGTTGATCTCCCTCCGTAAATGCAAGCAGGTGCAGAATTAATTACGACAGCGCTTAATCGCGTCTCTCGATTCTTCCGTCGTATCTGAATATTAATATAAGAGAGATAGATATTTAAAGAGATATTTTTTGTATATATATATATATACGCATTTATACTCCATTTCTATCTCGACAGTCTAAATTATGAATTATATCAATGAATAATCCTTTGCAGAATGTATAAAATGTATGGACGCGAAAGTGAAAAAACCAACTTTAAAGAGTGAACAGTAAATTATACAGGGAACCCATATTTTTTAATTACACATTAATTACACACGCTACCCATATTCGCATCGTCACACATAACAAAATCGAAATACCTGTAAATTCTCCGCCTGCAAATTTATAGCATATATCGTGAGGTTATTTTTTTCTGTTCCGCGTTCCTCGCGGAAACAGTCGCGCGTCCATACCGACAAATCCGACGCGCCCAACCCCGTAGCGGATCCATTTCCATCTAAACCGAGCCATCGAGCGCCGGTATAATGCCGTAGCTGAATGACCTAAATCGATTCGCCGGGTTGGTCCTTCTCGAGAACGAAAGCCGTGGCTATATACATGCACATCGGTCTGACGAATAAATGCATCGAGAGATAAACGGCGCGAACCACTTCTTTTTCGGTCGCGCACGCGTTTGCAGCCGGTGGCATCTCCTCCATCGCGGTCAGAAAAACGTGACCGTGTTCCGCACGTGTCCCGTGAAGAGAGGGTCTCGGTGATATTTCAAGGGTTATTCACCGCATACGACGCGCATCCCCCTTACAAGTGCATATCACGTGCATAGGCCGCGCTTACGTGCCTGCCACATTTCTAGGACTACTTTCGAAACGGACGAGAGCAAATGGAGAGGTTTTTGTACGACAGTTCGTCCTGCGGTGTCGGGGAAAAATTCGCAAAAATTCCATGGCAACCCCCTCTCGAAAAAGAACATCATTATCTCGGTATTTCCTCGCTTGTTAGTGCGTCAATCGCATCAATTATTATCACTTAGCTAAATATAGAATAGAATCTTCTTCAGAGGATTAAGTAATCAAATACATCTCGAATTTAAACCTTCCGTTATCGAATCTTTGCTTATCAAAAGAAATTAAAATTTGTGAGAAATAAAGTATGAAAACTTCAATGAAAGGTTTCGATTTTGTCCCCGATATAAAAATGTTCGATAACACGGTTAAGATTTATTTGAAAAATGGTCGCCTTGATGCGCGCTATGCGGATTAATACGGTTTATACGTGCCGCACCGTTCCACCGGAACCTTCCATCGTGTGCAGTCCCCGGCACTTACTCGCAGCAGCGACGACGCACCGCAAATTTTTCAGAAAACCGAGTCGCGCAATAACGGCTGACGCTAACGTCCGGCTAATGTGCGCTGTCGACTATGTGAAAAGGGGAAAAAAAGGAACCAGGTCTAAGCGCGTCAAATTTTTCGCCTTTTCGACCGTCCTTCGTTATGCAATTATGCGACATTCAGCCGCGCCGCGGAAACACAAGGGCGAAATGCGCGTTTCTGGATACCGTATAAAATACGCCGTTAAATTAGCTCGTAATGCCTGTCTATTAGAGGACTGTAGAACAGGATGATGTATTTTCACCTTTGCTTGTAATTACGGCGACGCGTTAGCCGAAGTACGGAGAACTTACGAGCGCCGATGGAACGTGGGCTTTACGAGCATCTTGTAAAAGCCCCGATCGGGCTTTTATCATCGATCTGCCGATTATTCGTATCGCATCGATGTAAAATGAACCAGAAACGACAAATTAATGACGGTAAATTTGTTCTAGAAATAATCCGTATAGTTACATTCAAAATCTGGCTGCACATTCCGTCAATCTATCGATTTAGAGAAATTTCAAATTTTTCTTTTTTTTTTACCTATATTTAATTTTGACTTAATTTCCCGTTTACATGCATAACATGATTCAAAAATTAGATGAATATATAATTTGTCTGCTATTCAAAAAAAGATTTGAAAAAACAGTTCAACAATTTTATAAATTAATCATAATTGTTTTGATTAAGGCAGTATCGTTGAAAGCAACATTTGCAATTTTTGACGCAAAAAATGTTTGTTATCATTGCACAAGCAATCAATATTATGCGAAATTTTGGATGATATTTTAAGCAATATGAATATAAAATATGAAAATGAATATAAAATGATATTTTATGGTTTAAAAAAAAATGTAAAACTGTTTTTCTACAATATTTTTCTGAATCTCGTGAATATTTACATTCTCCAATTAATTACGTATTCGTGTTTGTGCACTTTACCAATCGCATATAGTAGAGTAGATTGTTATAAATAGATTATAAATTTTTCTATATTAGTAATAGCAAAAAATATAGCCATGATAAAAAATATATGAAGAGGTTCTTTTAATAAAAGCCATAAATGCTTAGTCGTAAAAGCTGTATGCTTTTTGAGACGAGGTGCGTATTTATAAAAGGTCGCTGCACCGCAACCATCTTATCTTGATGTAATAAACCGAGTTTTGAATTAAAATACATTCGCCGACTATTGCTATGAAACGCATATAAGTCCACCATATGACTGTGCCACTAGAAATAAATCGCGAAATTTCTGCGTTATTTACAGCACAGCATGGATATCCGATTATGAAACTGTCGGCAATCACGTTTCTTCATTATTCTCGTTTTTCGGACGCGAACAGGGAAAGCATTCATCCCAAAATAAACGCTCACGTCGTACGGCTTGATAGAAACACGAGACGAGATCGATATACAACCATGTGCCGTGCCGTGCTGGTTGCCACATCATGGAAAGAACTGGAAACCGGCAGCGACATTGCCGCGTAAATAATTGAAACCACGAAATGGATACGTCAGTCGGCGTGATTTACATGAATATTTGATATGTTGTCGCTCGCTCAAAATCTGAGACGCGACCGCTAAACGTTTTCTCTCCTCGGTTACGGCATGTCTTTTGAGATTTTACACAGGATCTCTTGCATCGGTGTAGAGCACAAAGATTTATATTGCATGGAAAGTATTATGTAAAATAGAAGAAAAGATATTATTATTTTTTCTTTATATCATATGATATTTTATTAACGTATTCACATATACGTAGCCCTATTTAATATTATTGATAAATTTTTGGCAATGCATATAAAATATTGTTCAATCCTTGTTATTCAGTTAACATCACTTTTCTTGAATTTTATTTATCGCGTACATTAATGTTAAACGTTCGTTGCGCAATCAATGTTCCGCTAGAATAAAATAATTTTACGTACAAAGCTGTACAATTTTGAAAGTAATATCATATATATAGGTCTTGCTTCGTACTTGGCAATACTCCGTTGTGTCATGTGGCGAAGGCGACGCCGACGCATAAATAATTAAGACTGTGAGACGAATGCATCAAACATAATATAGTGAAATTAGTCGCCATTCTCCCGATTCGTCTCACTCAAGGTATTAAAATTTGCAATCGTGCTAAAGTATCTCTCCTTTAAAATCACTGCATTTTTCAGTGTCAATTAAAATAATCTAAAGAAACAAATACGAAAAAGCGAATGAGAAAGAACGGTATCCAGAGCGAAATGGGAACATATAGCACGATATTTGCATATCATTTTACAAGTTCTAAACAATATACTGTCTATCCGCCGTCATCTCCTGCTTTACTCTGCGAAATTTGTAAGGACAGCCGTGAGTCTCCAAACCTATAAATGCACTGAAAAGTATAAATTTCTAAACTGATTCTAGTTTCGTTTCTGCCATGTAATACAAATGCATAAACAAATGCAAAATTATTATTATTACTATTATTTCTTTCTCGCATATCGCTGTATTAAATTTAGGTTTTAGCTAACAAATATAGGACACAGATTATTATTTTTTCTATTTATATAGTTACATAATATAATGATTAATAAAGAGGTAAATATAATAATATTTCGTTGGTGACAAGATTTACAAATGTTACCTAAAATAACATACTAGTGTAATTCGACAATATGGGTATGCGATCGACCAAACGAACGTTATCTTCAATTTTTGTATTTCCACATTAGATTCCCAGTTGACATAATCGGAGAGAGAAAGTACCTAATAATAATTCAACGAGACCGTTCACCCAATCTTCTCAGTTAACCGAAAAAGGGAATACGCGGGGACGAAGAGATTTGACGCCTCCGGGGAGACGCAGATTTCCTTTTTGCCGCAGATTTTGCTATATGGAATCGCGCGAAAAGGGACTCGGGTCGGATCAGACCGATGAAATACAACCCAACGGAGAAAACGGCTTTACTTACACTCTGGCGCCGTAAAAGATTCCTATTAAAATACGACGTTTCGTACGTGGTCCATCAGCCACATCGTAAGAGCAAAGAGCAAAGAGTGGAGCCCGTACTACTCGCCGAAGAAGTCGTGTCGTTCTCTGAGATAGTGCCACGCGAAAAGCGGTGCTTCGAGTACTTAAGAAAATGAGAACTTTAATCATCGGCCAGTTTCCGTACCTAGTTTCCTTTCGGAAGACGTGCGAGGCTCCGCTCTTTCTCCGAGAACATTCGCAAATCCTCGCGAAGCGAGAATGTAACAAAAACTACATGCGATAACCATAAATTCTTCAACCTGCTCTCTGGACCAGTTTATCCTATAATATCTGATTGTCGAAATGTAGGACGAGAGCGATATGAAACGTATCCATCACGGAAAAATCAATATTCCATATCATTCGTGAACGATTGATTTATATATCTCAAAAGTTTCTTCTACTGTTAAAACATTTGTTGTTGATAAAATCGTGGCACGTGATCGAAAAAATTGAAAAGTAAAGCTGTGTCGGCCTTTTCCGTACAGCGAGAAATATAACTGTTTCCCTATTTCTTGATGTAGAACGTCATATTTCGATTCGTTGAGTCTCGAGAACAAATGCGTGAAATATATTATGTTCCACATGAGAGTTGATGACCTAACAAAAGGATTTTACGCGTGATCGATCATAAAACATCATTATCAGGATTCGACGCCATCGGGAAAGCGACAATATCTTAATGACGTCTTTCTTTTTACGATTGACAGTGCAAATAATTCGTTCTTCGCGATATATATATCTACGTTTTTCTATATTACTATTCCTCTCGCAAAATTATAATACGCTCGAATTCGATGTAATTTAACCCCGTTAACTCTTATAAAAATTATTGTCAAAGGGTATATTCTTTCCCAAATATTTGGCAATATTGTACAATACGTTCTTTTCATATGTGAAGAAATAACATTTATGCTTTCATTTCAATTAACCATTACATACGTATCGCATGGGCGAATATATAACTCTTCGATATCAAGTTCAAATATCCTAACAATCTGATTTTTGCAACTCACCTAAAGATTGCTAAAAGAAGAGCATCAAGCAATCCTTTCGCCGCACCTTCCACGAATCTCGCATTCTCTACTCTAGCGAACTCTAGCGAACCATTAGTATCTGTCAGGAAACATATAGAGAAACGAGCTAGGGATGCAGGAAACAAGACGAGGACGTACAAGGAAGACGGAGATAGAGAAGAACGAGGGAAGGGGGCAGAAACATCTCTCGCGCTCGTAATATCCAGCCGTCTCTAAGATACAATGAAAGTTTGGGACGAGACGCGCGCGGTCCGTCTGCCATCCCTGCTCTTATTCTTTTTTCAGCCACGCTATTTGTCTCCAGACTTCTTCGTTCTCTTCTCGTGTCAGAAGAACGGCAGGCACGACGGCCAAGGACACGGCCTGTTCGGGTAATGTACGAAAAGCGCTTGTTCACATCCTTTCGTGGCGACGTATAGCGCGCGTCTGGCAGAATTGCGACTAGGCGAAAGAGCGGAGCAAATCCAAACGCGGAAAAAGGTGCACAAAGGTTTGCTTAGTTCTGCAGATCGAAAAAAACGAGAAAGAATAGAAATTGTTTGACCACGGAACAATTTATCATCCACGATCAATTGTGTAAGCTGCAGATTTCGTTGCATTCCATTTTGAACTTCTATTATTATAATCTACCGTTTATAAAATTTCTTGCCCACAAAAGAAAAAGTTTTCTTGTAAATAACATTAAATTATTTAAGAGATTTGAATTCATAATCGTGATCAGATATAGCAAAACATTTCTTCATTCTTAATTTTTCTAGGACTTTCTACATTTCATAAATAACATAGTTTTATATGTTACAAATATAATAATTATTGTATCGTTATATGCTATAGGTATCAAACATAGTGTTAACTCAATAACTGATTGATAATGTGATATGAACACATGTATCACAAAAATTCTTCTTACTTAAAAAAAATGCATTTTTGCCCGTGCGTTCCTGTATGCTCTGATAATTCGCTATCTTTGGATATTGAACAAGGCGTTAAAAATCTCGCATGTCAATATCTCATTGAGATTCCGTCACTCCTTCTAACAATATCCTCGTTTCTGTCTGAAATGCCGAGATTCGCATATTTGCTTTTATCTTGATGCGCAGAGTGAGTGGCAGGCAGTGAATAAGCGAACGGATCAAAAAATAGGAAAAGAACTGTTCACAAAAAGAAAGATATAACGATGAAGTGGTGAGTAGAGTAAAGAATAGTAAGATTGGAATTGTAAGATAGGGTTATGCAGTTAGTATTATCAGCGGAAAAGTCAGAGATTTTGAAACAGATTTTCACAGAAAAGGATAAATGACAATTATTTGCGTTTAAAACAATAATTTTTGGCTAAACTCATCGTTATACAGAAAATTTGAAATTTCACCGTTTACACGAGATCCAAATGTTTTCGTTTAACTGTTAGCTTCAGTTAGTAAAGCTTATAGTTAAATGAAACAACTTTCAAATTAAATGCGAAAATAAATAATTGCAAAACAAATATACTCAACAAATTAAAAATATTTTGCTAACAGTTTGTTTAGTGCGACCACTGAGGAAAGATTACACTAATAAACAGATACATGAAAATAGGAGTTTAATTCTCTTCCTCTACCGTATTCATTTGAAGTTTTAATGGATTCATTCCAATATATTATTTCCCGTACGGTGAACCGACAGAATTGAATTCGATTTGCATCTCGTGATACGAATGCTTTTAATAAACTAAACCGCACACATTTAAAAATTACGCGTAAAACTTTTTATTCTTTCTACCTATATAATAAAATACAAAATAAATGGAGAAAAATTCCTGCTGATATTTTATACAAAACCTATTCGACCAAATGTCATTTCGTTCAATGCCTTATCATCGATCTGAAATTCTATTATCAGTCGCGTTCGACAAAAATATCACTCTTTCGTTCTGAATTCACGAAACGGCATCATCGATTCCCAACGTGACCCAACGGCAACGGCGCGAAAACGAGACCTTCTGACCTGGTTCCCTCGCAGGTGCCATATCCGTTTTCGCTCGTGGCACATCCTTCCAGTAAAAATGTTTTTTTTCTTGTTTTTTTAGTGACGCTGATGTCATCTTCGATTGACGGCAAAAGTGTCGACTCGTGTCTCTGCGTCAAAAATACTCTTCGACGGATTTATCCGTTAAAATTTTAAAAGCAACTATTTTAAAAGCGACTATTTTCGAAAGCGACTCACGAGAGATTTCGCTGGCTCTACTGGAAAATCCATAATATCGCGAGCGTATTTACCTTTGATGTTTCTCCGCACGTTCTGTATGCGAAAGGACAGATTCGGCAGCCGGCCGAGCTCAGGATAATTTACAGTACGTTATTTGCGGTTAGGCAGCGAATTTGCATCGCGTGCACCACGATGCCTGAGTCTAATGCTTTCAACGTAATCAATAACACGCTGATAACTATGATTATACACTTCACGTTATTAACAGCATAATGCGGGCCAGGTAACAATTCGTATACAAGCGTCGAACGTCAATTTCTATCCGCTGTTCGATTCGCAACGCACGCTGCTGTCGCTCGCGGTCAGATACGCGTGTCTAATCGAATATGTTGTTAATTGTGTCATCGAAAACGCGGTTCCACGCCAGCTCTGTTACAGTCCGATACAGTCCGGGGGCGTAAAATGAATCTAGTAGAGCAAACAAAGTTTAATTGACTCATCTGTTCGTATGTAAATTTCAGAAATGTTATTACAAAGAAAAATAAAAGTGCATATATAAAAAATATTACCGATTTTAGTTTTATTTGCAAATTGCCTGCGTGATCGGACCCGAAAGAATAAAATAAACTGTGAATGTTTTATAAATATTCCGAATGAGAGAAAAATTGATGTTGAAATAAAAAAAATTTGATGGAAGAGAATTTAGTATGCAAGAGCTTCGTTAGGATAGATCGTTTCTGAATCCTATAATCGCTTCTCTAATTATTGTAGAAGCAGTGCTCGCCCGCAACGGTTCAGTGTGCCAGCACGAAAATTTTGATGCACCATAACTATTCGAATTATCATGTAAATGGCATTCTCCGGACTCCGCGTTGTGTTTTCGGCGTGGTCGCGGCTCCTTGCGACAGTGATTTATGTACGAGGTACAGCCGGTAGGTAGGCGCGTGCGCCTACACGGATGTTGGCATTCAAGATTCGTGCCGAGACACACACGCGCGTACACATATGCGTCCTTTGCACGAATTTCGCGGTTTGCGAATATACGGCCGCGCGCGCTACCACTTGAATGCATGACGGCAATCGTTTCATTTATGAGTAGATTCAGTCGCTTTTAAACCGCGATCCATCGCGAATTACGACCTCTCACCGCAAAATAATCTCGGCCACGCTCGCGGACCACCGTCACCGGCGGTTGTTGCTTACAGTCCTGATACATACGCAGCTTGCCGCGGATGCAAGCACGTTAAGAGATTACGGATGAATTAAGCGGGCCAGACAAAGAAGCCAGGATAAGAATGAAATACGTGTTGCAATTAAACAAGGCGAGCTCGATTACGCGCGACCGCGGATTGCGGTGGAAAACGCGCGCGATTGCAGTCGATGCGCTTTTATATTTGAACGAGGGAATATGATTTTTTTCGCGGCCGTTATGTCTGCAACAATTGCTATATCTATATCGAAGCAAGCGTGTTCGAAAACGAGAATGGTTTAGTGGAAAAATGCACAGTGGCGCTCATCGCGTATATATATTTTATCGAACGATCTACGAAGCACAGAAAAATGGTGCAATATTATTTTATTAAAGTAAACACGCAAGTCGATTTTTTGGAAATATTTGCAAGAAAGAAAGATAAGCCAACTATAAATAGCTGCCAGTCAAAGTGAAACTACGAAATTCATTGCACTCTAATTGGTCGTTTGCTGCCTGACTTACAGTGCAATAAACTACAAACGTGACGCGGTTTGCTTGGGATCGGCGAACCAGAAGATAATCAATTAACACAATGAAGTAATTAAAAACGTTATTACGGTATCAGGGAGACATCTGTCGTTGATAAAGAATGAACTACACAGAATTGCAAATACTATCAATTACGAAACTTAACTGGTTGCTAATGTCTGTTTTCGCGAGAACACATTGCAGTAGCATTTAGTATCGTCAATTAGATAAGATAATTCGAAAATAGCAATACTTGTTTTCAAAATCTAAAAATCAAGAAACTTGTGAAAAAAATTGTAATTGTACGATAGAAATTTGAATATTGTTAAACAAATATTGTAAAACAAGAAGAGATACGTGAAAATTAATGAAATATTTTATAATTGGCTGAAGTGTATTTATCTCCTATAAATTTGATTAATTTAAATGTGCCAATAAAATACATTAAATAAGGAAAAGTTTGACGTTTTAAATGTAAAAAAAAGCAATTAAAATTTTTCGATAACTTAATTAATTGCGTCGTTGACGTATTAATGGGTACCACTGGCCTTATACATCATCCGTGGGACAACGTATCGCCGCGTTCGTTGGAGAACGACTATAACACGGCCGCAAATTTATAACGGAATTAATATTAATTAATACACCCAGCCATAGATAACCGGACAAATTCCAGCGAACACGGCGCCAATTTCGCACTGTCAGCTTTCGACCATCTCTCATACTCGCACAAACTCGCGAAGAATAAGTTTCCTCTGTTTGTTGATTTTCCGCATTATTACTACACAATTCTGTATGTCAATAGAACGATTTAGAATACATTGAATGATAGCCCCCCTTTATTTATCTTTTTACATAAAAACCTTTCACATAGATTTTAAATTATCTGCTTCAATTCACTGCTTATATGTATATGTTTTACGTATATATGTCTATTGCGTATCCATTTTATTAATATTAAAACGATAAAACGTTTTTCTCTAAATTAGTTGTATATATCTATTTAATTTTAAGCTCAAACAACCTAACATATTTATCGTAGTTTTATTATTTAATTACTGTGTTTCCAATTAATACGAACGAATCGAAATTGTGCGTCGCTTTGTCATTAAACAGCGTGTTCGACCATGCAAACTATTTAAAATATTTGCAATTTTTAAAAATGCCATCGCAATACTGTTATTAGTGAAAAATTCCATGAATATTGGCTCATCGAATTCCTGAACGTGCGTCGAAAGTTTCGTTTTATTTCTTATTTAATTCAAGGGAGATTTTATTCCTTTGAAATATCGTAAACGCTATTTGAAATTTTCAGAATAGTGCAAATAACACACTTCGGTAAGGCTTAGTATTTTATAATATCGCTTCATTGGAAATATAAACGAGAATGGACTTAATTATTAAAGATTTTCTTTGAGCTAGCTCTTTAGCGAAATTTATCAGAAAAGATTTCGAAAAATCCCGAATCGTATAGAAGAAATATTGCGGTCACCGTAACACTATCGATTCTACTCTTGAAACTCTTTCGGAATGGAATTTTATTTTAGGCAACGTTATAAATTAAATGCTATTTTCCGACCAAATTGCAATAAATGATCGTCCATAGAACGCTCATATTCTATTTGGACCAAAGATAAAAGCTTTATTAATTTTAACAAACTAAATTTTCTTCCCTGACATAAAAGCATTTAAATGTTTTATGAATAATATATCTGAGTTGTACCAATTAAATGACAGAATTTGCAATTTGTAGATTTTTTCGGAAACTTTCGCCCCACGGTTAAATTTTTATTTAAAAATAAGATCTCCGCGATTTACTATGATCGTTATTTTGATAGTCGATCGAAACCTTTTGAAATAACTTGTACGGTATTTCCGTTAATCCGCGGTAAAGTACGCATTAAGTCAGCAATTGCTCGATCCGGGAGAGTACTTCATAGCTAGCACGACTGATTATGGTTTACCAATAAGAGCTCGACGAGATGTTCACGTTTAAGTGCATATAACGTACATACATGTTGTACATACATGTTGTCCTACAAATGAACTATACCGAAAAATGTAAAATGCATGACACTTGTTACACTTTTAAACTTTACACATCTGAGCGTGTGTCGAATATCACTGTCGCATGTTCATTTGATCTTCATACGATTAAAATGTTTGTCGTACACTGTGTCAAAAAATTTGATGCGCGCAGCACATTCAAGTGTAAGATTTCAAAGTATTTACATGTGTGAATAAAAAATACAAAAAAAGCAAAAAAGGTAAAAACTCAGGAATTTGCAAATAAAAATAGTTTATACAAATCTTATCATTTCCGTTAAAACTACTGCACTATAAAAAATTAACATCTGTTTTTAACATTCAAAATATGTTCTCTCGCTCGTTATAATTGATTATATTTGATAAACAAATAAATTGTCCCATTTAACACATTGTAATAGCAATCTCATTTATAATATTAGAAATTATTTGTAAAGCGAATGTATATCATATAATTCTATATTATATTTGAGTTCACATAGGTACTCATTAACCGAGTCAATGTATCTCACACGTTGCGTTATAGCGTTGCATCTATAGCGCTGGCGCTGGATTTGCATATTAATAATTAACGCCATGATTAAATAGCAAACTATTGTGTACCAAAAACTGTCTAAATATTAAATTAGATATTAAGATTGCACCAACAGATCTTTTAATTGTAATACTTAATTTATTAGAGAAAAGTCGTCTTCAGATTTGTTATGCCGAATCAATGATAATTGGTTGCGTAAATAATATAAATGCGATCGTATATCCTCAAATATTTCGCAAAAACTTTTCCTTGAACATTGTATGTAGGATTGGACATCGTTTTCGCGAACAGAAATGGACTTGTTCTACGCTGGCGCAATGATATCGGTTAGGGACATTCCAGCCTTGATTACGCGACGTTTGATCAAAGGTAAAGTTGTGACGCGCTGTCGATTGTACGCGAATCGATGAATCGACATGTGCATTGCGCCGAAATAGATCGACGAATACGTGTGCACAGTGCACACGCGTGGCCACGGCTGCGGCAAAGTGGCTGCATTCTGGATTGACTACTGTATCCGCGCGGAATACCGTCGAGTGAAATTCCTTTCGCGTTCCCGTCGTCTTGCTATGCGCCGGACTTACACTCAGTTTGAATACATTTCCACGTACGCTCATGCTAAGTCAAACATGACGAATACATGATCGCGTAAATAAACAACAAATTATCTAATTTGCCGATAATGAAAAAAGTTCCGTTCCAGAGAACATTTTTAATTTATAACAGTACCAATCGCAATTATTGTACCAAGTTTTAATTCATTCATTATCGGCATAATTGCTTTAAAATAGCACGTTCGCGATATTTCTCTCTCTTTAAATGCATTAAGTGAATAGCTATTTAACGAAGGATAGGTACTCTTAGCACATAAATGTTAATTTTCTCGTGTACTTTATAACCGGTATTTACCGAGATGTGGAACATATTAGAGCGATTATCGTAACAGATAAACGGACGTAAAACCTATAATGAACCAATCTTGTTCCGAGATATAATACCGGTCAATTAATAATAACGTTTCCTCGAGAGATCGCACAGATGAACCGAAAAAGCGGAACCTCGCGCGCGGACCGGAGAGGTGAGGTGCCGAGAAGCTCGTGAAATCCAATATCCAATCTGCGTTTTTCCTAACGACACTGTCGGACGAGCTGTGCAAGGGAGGCGCGTAAAACAGCACACGACTGGACGAGCGCCAACTTGGAAATAAAAATCGCCAATTCCGTTCGTTAACGCTATCGACATTTTTATGTCCCGCTGCGCTCCGTGTTAGCCCGGGTCGGCAGAGACGAAAAATCGGGACGGGACTTTCCGACGAACGCACTCCGTCGGTCGCGATCGATGGAAAAAAAGTGCAGAACTCACCGGCGCAGTTGAGGCTTTGTTTGTTTCATATGAAGCCCACGACCGAGTCCGATGATTACGCGACGGAAGAATTTTGTTGTCCCGAAAAAGTTTCAGCGTCGCGTTCGTAAGTCTATAAAAATCTGTATAGCGAACGGGGAACAATTGCGCGACACGCAAATAGCACGCCGCGACACTTGGTAACGTGCCAAATTCAAAAACGTATAAAAATGCTTCTATAATCCGTTATTATCTTATTCATTAGCAGCGCAGTTACCGTGTAAAATGCAAAGCCACAACAGATTGCATTATACCCATATTACTATTCACGATATAATATCATTATGCAATATAATTATATTTTTCGTATATTAATTTCATACTGTGAAGATAACAGGTTAATTAAATGCGGCAATTCTACTGCAAAACGGTGAAAGCTAATATTCCCGATACTAAACTATTGCAACTTTGGCATCCGTTGCATAATGTGTAATATATGTTATTACAGATAATATATATTTTCCAACCATGTATGTGATATTATCATCGAGATTATCAAAATCATCGCGTATTTGAAATCATCGTCAACCGTAATTGCGCTACGACTATTCATGCACTTAGCACCTCGTTATTGACGAGTGTTTCATCAATAACGCATTAGCGATAGAAGCTCATCATACTTCTTTGTTAAGTGATCGACATATCATCGCAATATAAACGCCATAAACAACGTATTATTAGCGTTTCACACGCGTAGCATTTATTCGACTTCGAGTTACATTATGCGCGCGATGGCTTGCCTATCGAAAAAAGTTCACGATTGGGAATCCGCAATCGAGAAATGTAATCACCGCGGTTCCGGGCATAGGGGACAGTCAGAAAAAATATCGAGCGGAAACGAAGGAGCGCCGGATCCACGTATCTCCCGCAAATACCGGGAAAATAATATGCGAGCGCGGCGCGGGTCGGAAACGCGTCGAGACCGCCGGCGCCGCTCTTGGCTTATTAGACGTGAGTATACTCACGAAAGGTCGCCGATGCACGTAAATCCGCTCTCTATCGGTACTAATAAATCCGCTGAACTTTTGCCGTTATACTTTGAATAACTTGTTTTGCCGCGCAACCAAACTCTCTAGACCGAAAAGATCTATAAACCCCCCGTAGTACATTAAAACGTACGCTCAGAGATTCGCGTTGCTCATTGACGATTTAATCGTAACATCTAAATTTATACTATGATAAATCTGTCTAACTTATCCGATATCGATTTGTATCGACTGGCCTCGCGTCATTTCGGTATAACCGCATCTATACATCACATGCATCATCTTTGTAGTCATGTATGGTACTGTAATCGTCATAAGGTCGATTTGACTAAATTTGGACTGTACGCGTGATGGGTTCAAGGGTTCTTCGTCGATTGCTTGGAATAATGCATGCAGCAGCAACCTGCGAATTGCAGTGACCACCCGTTAGTCCAGTACACGACTTCCGTTGGTATTCATGCACGTCTGGATTGATTGCTGATTCCTAATTGCTCCTAAAGTTGCCCCACGCGTTTCAACAGCATGCCCAAGAAGTTATGGTCGCCCGGCTGTGTTTACGGAGGCTTGACGTGACGTGGGATACGCTATACCCACTGTCTGGCGTTAACTAACTAACCGTTGTATCATCAGCCGACTACAATTCTCCGAAGATATCTGTTCTTGCCAATTAGTCGAGTTAGAATTGTGGCCTCAATCAAAGTCGGATGGCCCGCGCAGTTCCACCTCGGTGAACGCCTGTATATCGTATCCTATACATATTCTCGAGTGGCAAGCATTCGGACGGGCAACTACGAAGAATAATATGCAGCCGCGATAGATACCTAACTAAAGGCGTCGTAAATATCAATATTAGTACTATGAAAAAAGAAATAATTTTGCACAAAAAGTAAAACAAAATGTATAACATTTTCATGTTTGAAAATCTCAACTTTTTAAAAATAATAAGGTATTACATGCGAAGTATTGTATCTTCCACAAGAAATTGATACGTTTTCATTACATTCCTAAATTTTAAATAAATTTTATTTATTACTCTTAATGTAACAATAAATGTTGTATTTTAGTTTTTTTACACGCGCGTTCCGAGAACGTGAAACAAGCGACAAGAATTATAAGTCAGACAAACCTATTGTGTCTGTTGAATACACCAAAGTTACAAGAGGAAGGGATAGAAGTTGTTTTGAGTTACACTTTAAGTTTCAGGATCGTCGAGTTAGCGCGTGTGTGGTAACACCGACGCGACGGTTGTTTGTAATTTACCGTGATTTTGTACTGTAAAATATTCAAACTTCGTTATCCTAGCATGACGTTCGCTTCCTTCACGTACTTCCTTTGTATGCCGAGCGAAACAGATTGTCTTATAACAATTTATTATGGAAATTCAAACATTTAAGGCGGCACAAACATTGCTCTTGATATTTGTCGACCCGGTTTTAAAAGTAATACCATTACGCTCGACCATGTCACTGCATTTTTCATACTAGCGTCAAAATTATGGTTTAACCATGATAACAATTCCATTAGCAGGATGACACTACTGCGATATAACTCATTGTTAAAATGGCAGTAAAGAATTGATATGTTGAAATAAATTTCCCAGACATATCTAGAATTTACACTAGTATTTACGTAAGATAAAAGAGGAATGCGTTTTTCTTTTAAATAAAATTTTTCTGAGTCGCATCAAAGTGATAAAGATCGCAATGAAAAAAATATATGTATTGCCACTCGGAGATTTTCAGAAATTACCTGATATACACTCAGAGAGATTTGAGATTTGAGATTTAAAAAAATTAACTGATATACAAAATCCTTTCAACGTTCTCCATGTTATGCACTTCATGTATTTAGATTTAAGACCTATCAAAAGTTGCTCGGAATAAAAGAATAAAAGATACTTAATTTCAACCGAATGCGTCTCTGGAGAACATCGCTCCGTCTTACTTAGAAGAGGAAAATATTCCAAGTAATTGTTCCGAGAAACAAAAAGAATTTCTTAACGCGAGTTCAAGAAGGGTCAGAATGCGGCCAAGTCACTTTCGTGTGCAGTGGATTAAATCTAATTCCGTCGATTCAAGGCTTCCAGCTGTTCACGCGTCGGAAGCGCGCTATGGCGATTGAATTTCCCTAAAAAAACTTGGCGCGAAAAACACGTCTTTCTGATGGAAGGATACTGGCAGCTGGCGAAACAGATTTGGAAGTGAGCAACGCGATGTAGAATGAGGCCGAAAAGTAAGTTCTACCGGTTGTAGCGAGCGGAAAAATAAGACGGAGAACATCGTATAGACGCAAATAGCGATGACAATTAGCACTTCTTACTTCTCGAGGCATCGTCACGGTGGAACAGCGGATTTTCACACGCGGACCGACCCGTGCTTCAAACTAACTTAGGGTTAAGAAAGTCGAGCAAAACCTCTACTTCTTTCTGAGAACGTCTCATGATTCCAACGAGGGTACACGACGAGGGTAAGAAGGCGCGCGCGCGTAGGTGGATGGTGGTAAGAATCGTGTAAGGGGTTGAGCGCGGGTGGAGCGAAAGCAGAGAAGAAGAATAAGAAGGAGAATAAGAAGAGCGCCGCTAGAACCGCCGTGGGATCTCCGTAGCGATTTGTTCGCGGGGTTTGATTTATAAGTCTGTGAGAGCCGCCGTGGGACGGAGCGGGGTATGCCTACACTCCCACCGGCGTTTCTTCGTTCGGGGAAGAAGAACCGAAGGGGCCGGAGAGAGCTCTGAGCGAGGAATGAAAAAGGAGGAACGGAAGGAGCGCGGGTAACAGAGGAGTTTCGGAACGATCGCCGGCCCGTGGCTTCACTTACGGATGATGCATTGCTCCGTAGTCGACTTCAGGCACAGAAGGATGGAACCGCGGTAATGGATTCGAAATGGCTGGAAATAGTCGGCCGCTGTCACCGAGCCACCTCTTTCCGTCTCTCTTTCTCTCTCGCTCTCCATCTCTATCTCCTTTGGCTATCTGTATCTTCTTTCATCCCCCGCTCGAAATTCACAGCACGCGATGTACTCCTTCAAGAACAGACCGGCGGCGGCGTGTATGGAACTTCACAAGATTCTCGTCTATATTTTTGCGCGTCTGAACTTTCGCTCGCACGAGCGAGACTGCGATATATTCGAAAAGCAAATCGCTCGCCACATAGAATATTTAATAGATACGTTTATCGCGCAATATAGGTACAATATAGGATTGATCTGAAGCTTTCATACTTTCAAAATGATTGATTTGTTAATTATACATAATTTTTGGATCGCTATTGAAAACTATGAAATTAACGACTGAATGCAGATTTAAAGCACTTTGCAGATGCACCAGATGAAAGAAGCTGACCGCCAATTCGCACCCGTTACTACACTCTACAACGTACTTTGCGACCACGAAGTACTGCGAATCTTAACACGTACCATGCAGTTCCGTAAGCTCTTTTATAGCCTGTGGTACCCATTGTCGAACGGCAGAAGAATTGTGATTCTAGCAGGCAATACCCTTCGTGCGCCGAATAACGGCCTAACTGACAACGACAATAGTAAGAGAGTTTGTTATCGAAAAAAAAACAACGTCGAGATAGCTTCTGAAAGGAAAATATTTCTTGAAAAAGACTTATGTTTCTCTAAAGATATAACGTACCGCACTAATCAAATTTACAATATAAATTTATTCTTTTGTGAAAGTTCAATATCTATATTTTCTTTTGCAATTATTTTAATAAAATAATCTTCTTTTAATCTCTTATATTGGACAGATCTCGATTAGTGTCTTTTACACTTTAAATGAAAGTTAGTATGTAAATATTTTAATACAAAATTGATTGAATAATTAATAATAAATTGATTGCATAAAATTTAATACCACAACGCTATAATCATTGTAACTAATTATATTTTAATAACAATATTTTAAATTTACTGTTTCTTAAAGTAGAGAATATTTAATACGTAATCTTTTAGCGTGAAATCCTTAAGTATCATTATCTATTTATCGAAGAAAACTCATGTCTTAAATTTTAAACAGCGCACACGGTATTGGATGCGTCACGTAATGTATTATATAAGTTTACGCGAAAATGTGCGACACAAAAGCTTGTGTTGATCTTTAAATTCATAGTGACGTAGATATTCGACGTGTCGCCTGATTCCATGGACACTGGAACGTCCGTATCGCGTGACTTGAATTCCGAATGACATATGGAAGCCGATACATCGACGTCTTTCACTCTTCTCTGCCCTTTCTTTGTCTTCGTCTACCCTCTATCGTAGACACGTGTGTGAAGCGAATCAATTTAGCTCGGTCAGCATAGATTCCACGTCAAGATGAGTTACACCCGTCCGGGAGCAAGTTATGGGTCGGACGGACGCAAAACTGTTTCAGAATTTCTGAAATGTACACGTATACAGTGGTATCGAATTTCTGAAATTCTCTTCACCCTCAGTGTAACATAATATTCCATAAATATAACCGTCCCTTGCAGCAAAACGATCAACTCCATTATTTCGACGTTACTTTATGCTGATAGAAAATAGCACTCACTCTGACACGTAACGCTTTTAGAATTCATTTGAACGCGCGAATTCATTAAAACCATATATGCTACAAATAATTTAACTTTTTTTTATAGTATGTATAAAGGAAAATGTTTGCACGGTGTGTAAACACATGGACATAAAAATGAAGCGAATATAATATATTATCTTATTATATTAGTCATTATTTTGTGCTTTAAAAATATACATCAAATATTTTGATGTAAAGACAGCTTTGATTTCGGAGTAGCCGAAATTTGCGCATATAAACTATCGAACATTTGAACTATCGGAATTTGTAGATGTATCGTTAGAAACGATTTAAGCTCTTCGACTAGTTAGTCACGAATTAGAGATTCCGAATTTAATCGTGGATTACCGCAGAGTCAGTTTCACGAAATGTACGATGTATCTGCCAAAAGCGGCAAGTTCCCCCAGCGAACTACATTTCCAGATCCTTTGCCTTTGATGAAAGGCAGCTAAATTGATATGTTAAATTTCGCATAATGAGAACCATATGTACAATATATCGATCCTTTAAAGTAGATTATTATAGGTATTTCATCGTGATACAACTTTATTTCTCATTGTACATATGTAAACATAATAGTCTATAAAATATGTTTTAATATATTATTAACTAAATTTATTTAATTGTAGACGCAAATAAACCTATCGGCACTAATTTAACGCGACGCTATTGATTGCATGGGTCATTGTTTTCGCGTTGCAAACATTTCGTTAATTCTTGGCAAGAAATTTCACAAAAATTCCGTTCCCAACAAATCCGTCGAAGAACCACAGGCGCCGTAACTTCTTGGCAACGTTTAACGATCACTACGCGTTCGACATGACCATTCGCTCCGCGTTTGTGAGAGCAAACAATCATTGACACGATCGGGCGTAAGTAATTGTTCCGCAAGTTCGTTTTATACCCCGAGCAAAACTCTCGCGCGACTGATCGCGAAAAATACGAAACGGAAGTGCATCCTGTTTGTGCCGATGTGGTCGATGGAGAAGCTTCTCACAAAACTGCGGTCGTACCAAATGACCGGTGTTGTGAGCTTTTAACGCGATAATTTGAAAAGGCGTTTTGCCAATGAGAAAAATCGGTTTTCAGCGAGCAACGAGGGTGGAACGAAAAGATCTCTATTACGCATTCCGCACCTGCCTCTGCGTAACACTCGTGTGCTGAGAAAGGCGAATGAATACCAGAGGGTAAGAAAGAAAGAAGGAAAAGGAAAAAAGAACGGGTGAAAGGGTGAATCATCCCAGGAACGTTCGCAAAGTGGCACCTCGTTTATACCTTTTTAATTGCTCGCCGCGGACGCGTTACCGAAAGATTCTTATAATTACGTGGCCGTTCTTCGACGCGATTACGCCGTTAAACGAACACGATTCTGGCCTCGTTTTTCCATTTCTACAAGATTACAAAATCTCATGCTTGCGCAAACACTCGCGTAAATAATACCAGTTATTTAGGTCAACAAGACCAATGCACCAACGCAACGTTGTAATTCGCCAGAGAAACTTATCATGTGTGTGTGTGTGTGTGTGTGTGTGTGTGTGTGTGTGATCGCGGTATTATCAATTTATTATTAATTTTTGATTATTCGAATTGTTTTTCAAGAGCAGCACCCTCGAGAGGTCATTAGTTTCCAAATGTTTCATACTTCCTATTTATTTATCTCCATTTCCGCGCCACGGTGATTGCACAATTATGTTCTAACAAGATTTTAATTTGCTCGCTGACCAGACTACCTGCAAAATAAATCTGCCATACAGCGAAATATCTCTAACACGTCGCAGTGTGCTGCAGTTTTTGTATTTTTTTATACTACCAGAGCATACGAAACACATGTGTACTTTTTCAATAAACGCATCAAAGTCGCTATCAATAAATGAAATTTTAAAAAATTATTTCTAAATTATATTTTTTCAAAATATCTCGACGTTATTGACAATTTTTCGTTTGTCTATATTGATCAATATAAGAATATTTCAGCTATTAAATTTATATTTATCGTCAAATACTCTCTACGAGGAAAACTATCAACTGACATTTTTAATAATTGAAAAATTACTATACATATAAAATCAGTTAAAAGAGAAGCCGGAAAGTGCAGATTGAAAGTGACGCACGAGAGAGAGAGATCAGAAAAAAACATGTCAGGTAGCGTACGTGTAGACTGTTCTATATGTCGTAGTAATTAATTCGTATCCCACTATCTTAGAAACTATCTTCATGGAAGTACCTCACTGCCGCTGCACGTTGCGCACAGTGCACTTCGAGCAATCTGTCTACCCTTCCTTCCGGTCTAAGTGTGGCCGGCAAAGTTTATTCGAGATTAGGCGCTCCGCGAGCAACGATCGCTGCACATCGCGTGTCGACGGTCGCGTTGTTCTTCTAGTTTGAACCTATGTTTGCACTTAAGACTGGGTGCTATATTATTAGGCAAGTCGCGTAACTCACGCACTTTGTGTGTAACACGCGTGTTACACACGTCAGTATACAGGACTGCTCAGAGAATGTAATTCTCAGGACTGATCAGAGAACGCATACACTTGTAATTACAGCAGTTACAGAAAATTACAGCGTGTTCAGTTCGGGACAGATACAGAGTGGCGTAGCCATTATATATAAAAGCTGTAATTAACACGCGAAGTATATTTTGTGTCAAACAACGTCTTTTTTAGATAAATAAGTTCTTATAAGTGTGTTATTTGGTATGAAGCAAGAAGATAAATATATAACTATTTTTACATCACAAACCATATCATCAATCATTCGTTTTATAAAGAAACGACTTCAAGAAAAGTTTATCTACGGTAATCGAAATGCAATTTTTGCACACTTATTCTCTTTCTGCATAGAAGTAACATCGTCACACCTCAAAAATGAGTAAGTTAATTCTCAACATAGAACCTATTCACAAAGAAACTTCATAAATCAAAAACTCACGCGATTCCGCAGTTTCACGGCGACGCGTAAAAGAGCCTTTCGAAAGAGCGGCACGGCGCGGCGGTTACTAGATATATATATGCGATTATTATCCTAATTCGAATCTAGCGTGCACCGGATACGAGTGTCGGAGAAATCAAAGGATTGCAAACGACGTGGCGTGTCACGAACAGAACTTCCGCTCGGAGTGTTTCGCTTTTCTTAACGGTTCCCATCGTTAATCTTCGAAGAAGCGCGAGCTTCGAAGCGCACGTTAATCAAGGAGTCCTGCGATTGGAAATCCTATGAAAATGATTTGCGATAAATCACGATAATCGCTGTCAAATGAATGTTAACGTGCATAAATTACAAGCTAAAGCTTGTTTTTTTATTTTTTGTTAAAACAAATCATGCACAACGCGCTAATTATAGCATTCATAGCAAAATAATATAATTTTTCTAAAACGTATAGTAATCTAATCGTAAGTTGTCTAAATCTAAACTGTACCACAGTTTAATTTACTTAATAATCATTATTGCCAATTTCTTAAACATGAATTTACATATTCGTTTAGTGATGTATTTTTTATACTGTTATTGTTTTGTAAATAAAAAACGAAGACCCTCACCCCCCCAAGAGAATCTTTGTCTTTTTTATTCGCATAAAAGCTGTTATATATCACGGGAAACTACAACGAGAGGAAGAAGAGACAACATGATAAAATTTTCAAATCTTTCCTGCAATAAAAAATAAGGATGCTAACAAGAGATTGAAAGCAATACATCCTCGGTATGATAGGAGTATATCCGATTTTCCGCAGCTAGAACGAATATTATGGTGGCCTGATAGATCGTAGCCCTCCGAATCTATGAAGCGGTTATGAAACCGTAAGCAGCTGTTCGCCGAACCGTTTCCTCCTTCCTATTTGGTGGGTTTGCACTTTAGGAGAGTAGCGAAGGAAACGTATGGCACGCCAGGGAAACATCTACTTTGATAGTGGATTTCGCCTCATCCCATCGTCTCTCGATCGACCATCTTCCTTTACTTCCCTCTTCCAGGTTACCTGATCTCCTTACAATACGTGCTAACCGTGTTTGAAGTCTATCGTTTTTCCGGCACAATTCGGATCTCGTTATATATTATATGTACAACGCGATTGCCTTTATGAATTTCTTATGCATTTATAACAGTTATACCAATTCGTGAACTTATCACGTACTAACGTACGTAATACTAAAAAGTATGTAATATTTTATTAGACATGTCAAATTTGCGACTAATTTACCTATAAAATTCATAATTACTTCCCACTAATAACGGGTACTGATGAAGAGCTTACTGTCCAAAAGTAGCTGTCTATATCGCGGAATATATTCAGGCTCACGTGCCGCTGAATATGGTCAAATAAAGATATCGCATGCGAGGTGTTCGTTAAAAGCTTTTAAGAAGCCATAACTTTATAATGCCTTCGGGATAATTTTCGCAGTAAAATAAGCTTGTCACAGCTTATTTCATACGCTGTATACTTGGATAAAGCTGATTCTAAAATCGTCAATGAATTTAAACGCGAGATTTAACGTGCTTGACAATCACATAATGTACAAAATATCACGTAGTATACAAATATGTATTGTAACATGAAACAGCCGGCCCATTTTTCTGAACATTTCTTTTATCAGTGTAAAAAAGTTTAATATCCAAATATAAAACAATCAGCCAGTAACTAGCCAAGTATGATCTCATATAAAATCTGATGAAACGAAAAAAAAAATATTATAAAATATTAACTTAAAAGTATACAATGCTTTCGTATAAAATATAAACGTAAAAATTAAATAAAAATTATAAAATAATATATATTGCCGTTTTTCCATTTGCTATGCTCATTGTCAAAAAAAGATATTCCTTTCTTAACACCCAATATCGGTTTCGTTTTATTGGCATGGTCATAGCGCACGATCGAGCTTTAGCCCAATCACGATAGGTTTAATTGAAATATCGTGTTTCGCGGAATATACGCTGCTAGCCTTTGTTGCACTGCCACGTTGATAGTTCGATCAGTGTGGAAAATAAAAAAAAAAGAAATATTGGAAATATAAAACACGGAAGAATGAAGAAGGCAAAGTTTGTCTCAATTAAGCCAGATTGTTTTCAGGAACGCGCTTGACGTATGTCCCAAATAATTCCAATATTTCGCATCCCTGGTATTTATTTGGAGATCACACATAGTCATTGACGTAATAAAATGAGAAAAAGAACACATTTATATATAGGCATTCATATTAAGAACTAACATCTCCCTTAATCTTTTAGCTCTCCTACAAATACCCAGTGGTCCCGAATTCTGAAGCCACGCAATTCTCAAGAGTATCATAAAGAAGAAAAAGATCCGCATGCGTCACAGTTTATGGCATATGACTTCGGTGAATGTTTAATGAATCGCGCATATCACCCTGGGACACGCAGAGCTGGGGAATACGCCTTCGTGTTTTTTGTTAAAAAGAGAAATTTCCGAACAAACGAAATCAAACCATTAAAAATATAATCGATATCGGAAGACATCGAGTAAAATTAATAACTTGTTCGTTTTATATAATAAATTCTACGTTTTATCCTATATTTTAATCGCTATCTTGTAATATTATACTGATAATTAATGCTCCAAACAAATGCCCTATAGCAGTTAAAAATATAAATTTAACGGGCAGAACGCACATCGCAATGTTTCAATTAAATACAAAATATTCGTAGCACAAATATATATAGGGAAAAATTGCCTAAAGCGGTCATTTAAATCGTACTTCACCAATTTATTTTATTACTAAATATAAACAATGTTTAATAATAAAATAATATGAAGAAAATGAGCAATCAGAAATATAGACAAAAAATACCTACATTATATTTTACTTTATGTGTGTTACAAATATTTTCAAAAATATCAGGTGAGGTTGATGCAATTTTTTATCAATTTATATAGCTGATAATCTAAGAATACGATTTTATTCTGTATGTTTATGTTTTTATAAGAGTCAATTTATTATATCCATTTTACATCCATTTTATGTTCATATTATAATTATTATAAAAGTTAAATCGATATTTTTTAAAAATATATTATGGTGCCTGAATCACAGAGATTTCTTAAATCGTACTAATACAATTTAATAACTCATGCTTATTTACTTATTATTTTATGATTATTTATTTATCATTTATCGTATATATTATTTATATAGTCATAAAATGATAAATCAAATATATGTTACCTATGTATATCAAGTTAACTGCATGCCGTAACAGTGATCATGAATTTTCAAATCATTTATTATTAATCGAATTATTATTTTATGTTGGATCTTTTTTATCTGTTATTAATGTACAATAAACTTTCTGAAACATATTTTTATTCGTTAATTTAATATTTAAAAAAAAAATACGTTTTTGGAAACTGCTTTTGCTTAAATCATATCTTTTATACACAACGTCACAAAAAGGCTTATAATATATTGGGTCATCCCACAAGTAATATGATTTTTTAGAGATATTTTTGAAATAAAACAAAAACTTGACATTTTCATTTTAATCCAAAATACATTTTTCTTTATTATTTACTACTTCTTTCCATCTTAATCTTAAATTTTCAATTCCTTGACGATAAAAGCCTTTCAGTTTTGAATTAAAGAATAAGCCAAGTTCCCTTTTATACCGCATTATTTATGGAATAACCCAATATATTAAACATTAGACGTTTATTTCATCGACTACAATTGGCAAATAATCATCGTGACGATTCGACCATTGGTTTTGGTCCGATTGATCGTCAAGACGCCAATGGTCGAATCGTCACGATGATTTGCCAATTGTAGTCAATGAAATAAACGTCTAATGTTTATTATATCGTTGGCGAATTACAAATGCACTTTCGGTCCAATATATTAAGTTGTTCTTTAAACCAAAGATTAAAAATATAATAATAGGTGTCTAAACATCAAGCTACAATTTTCAATAAAACTTTCATATAAATTAGTACCAAATGAGAAATATAACAAAATATTTTAAGTAGTATGATTTCTTAGTAACTGTTCTCTGTATAATATAAAATATATATTAAATATATATTTAATTATAGCAGTTAAATATTAAAATATACTCGTGGTACATGCCACACAATACGTTGAAATATTCTCTGATGCAAGTGCAGCAAGTCACAGTGAAGTGTAACGAAGAGATTTGCATGTGACGTTCATAATTAATATACGGCTAACGAGCATTTTTTCGATGGCAAGAAAACGCTGAATATTGTCATCAGATATGCGAAGCGTTCGCCCTTCGAATGCAGATATTATCGCCATAATGCAGATATCATCGCAGATAACTCTTGATAATCTCGTATAGCGCTAAGCGCAAGCGCTTCCTTCCTCTTCGGGAAATGTTTAGTACCGTCGTATTTAACGGGATGTGCATTGCGGGGTGCCGGGGCAAGATTTTTACCGTACCGGCGCGGGCGATACGCCCGGCCGCGAATAAATTCGAACCTTTCCGCGGCTGCTCGAGCCGACGACGATGCGACGGTCGGCTTCGAATTTGGTTTGCTAATTTCCTCGGCCACGGGCTGCAGAAAAGATGCACAGTGATGCACTGTGAGAAATATCTTTCCGTATGTGTATGTGTGTATATATATTTGCACACACACACACACACACACACACATATATACGGAATACATATACATACATAATACACACGCATATACTATATATATATATATATATACATATATATATATATATATATATATGACATGTATTCCCCGTATATGTGTGTATGCAAATATATACACACATATATATTTACTATACATATATATATATATCGCGCATGTATCGTCCGATGCGGTTTTGCTGCCCGAGAAGCGATGCACTCTTGTGTCTGCCGCCGCTTGGCAGATCCGCCAACTACCACCCGCGACTCGCCGTTTCCGCCATTGTCAAGAGAATCCATAAATCTGTCGTCGCGCTTGCCTAGCTCACGAATCAGAGACGGATGGGGAAAAGGAAGGTGACGAAATATCGCGAAAACCCGTACCCAGTAGGACCGAGCAATCGGAAGCGATCCGATAACTTCGAACAAAAATGTAAAAGTCAAGAATAAATCAGTGTAACTTGCGTGGGGCTGCCATATACATACATATAGAAGAAATAGATTCATCAAATTTCTTTTTAGCATCTTGATTAATCAAATTATTTCATTCTATGGACAGATATTTCTTTCGCGTTGTAATTTATAAACGAAATTCTGACACTTTAAATGACAAGAAAATAGAACATGAAATCTTTGAAAAGAGATAGAACCAGAGCTATATGTTATTTCTAGATGCATTTTTCTTTTAAATTAACAAGTAAACATTTTTGCATAAACATATATAAGTAAGCCAACGGGCTTATATCAATAGAGTAATACTCGCTTTTCAACAGCTAAATTACTGAAAATGTAGAAAATAGCAACATGTCACAATATTATAACATGCAATACCAATTTCACCGAAACTATTCAAATATCTTCATCCATATTGCATTAGATTGATGAGCATTGGACGTGCGTCAAATGCATCACGCATATGCATTCATATTTCTTCGCTCGATGCTGTATGATTGGATATATATATTACAATGACAAATCACAACGTTCATCATCGTACTTTTGACAAACAATATATAATAATGTCGTAACTCTTTAATTATATTACTAATTCGTGTTGGTTTTAAAAGTTTACAATAACTATTACACCAGCGCGTCAATTTGATTATTTCTATAAATTTAGTAATATTGATTTACTGAACTTTTTAAATTTCTTATTCAAAATAAAATTACCTGCATTTTTATTCTTATATATTACTAACGCATAAAATCGAGCAGATGATATCAGTAGAAATTCATCATGATTCGTGCCATGTATGATATTAAACGACAGTAAATTAAATTTACGTTTGCCTGCTATGAGAACGCCTCGCCGAATTTGAAACGGTTGATAACCCTATATTTCTATATATGAGTAATCCTGTTACGTAGTAGATACCAGTGGCAATTTTTAATGTGCTGCAAATGGAAGTAGAATCCTAAACAATACGCCATTTAATTTGTGACGCCGGAATAATGACGAAGAAATAATCTCTTTTCTAATGCATGCAATATAGATGCATATAACAGACAATCTTGATTTTTTCAAACATATATCAGATTTTAAATAAAATTAGAGCAATTTAAAAGCGGTTTAATTTGTATTTTTAATAATATTGAGATTTCGCAATAAAGACTTATTTTCTCGCATCCGTTAATTGTCTTTAACGAATAATACTCGCCAAGCAGTGTCTTTATGATCTCAAGCGGAATTAAAAATCTTATTACACCACGCCGAGAGCTAAATTGCTATTAGTTTTCTCTATCTATAGAAGAGATATTCATTATTCTAGATATCTGCGAAAACGAATAGTACGACGCGAAATGGAATCGGGAGAAGGGCAACGTTGTGGTGCGAGAGGAAGAGGACGATGATATAGCATGGCGAGCGAGTAGAAAAACAGGAAGCTGGGCGCAGAGGGCATAGAATTGTCCATGCAGCGGTGTTTATGCGCCCCGTACGTATTTCTGCCGCGGCTTTCGCGCTCGTGTATCCGCGTGTACTCGAAATATCAATATTCCATTTTCGTGTCGCTCGATATTCGCGCCGGACGAGCACAACGACGGAAAGAGTCGGAATTTGCAATACGCGTTTCCGGGTGAGATGTGTTCTGTACGGATTTCGCTTTCCTCCCTCACTTATATTACACTGGTTTATCCTCGTTTCCCAACATCACTATCATCGGCTTGTATCCCCACGAAGTTATTGAGCGTTACAATGAATGCTATCATTGACTCTATATAGTTATTCGAAACGTGAGCCGTAACAAAATACATAGCTTCAAACTACAATTCTATTCATATAATCTGTTAGTAAGTGTGCCAAGAGATTTGTGCCTAAATTTTATCGTTCAACAAAGTTTAAAAATAAAATCAATTCTTATAAATTTCTTTTTCGAATAACAAGATACAATTTTAAACAAGATACAGTAATCGCTATTATGATTTACTTTAAATTAAATTAAGGAGAAGTGCAGATAGACTAAGTTATCGTGAAAAAGATCGTTCGAGTTAACTAGCTCGTCAAAATTTTCATTCTACGCGGCATATCTTTTGAACGGATAATTAATGACCACCTGGCAAAAAAAGCAATTGTCGTATGTTGGCTGTTCATAAGATAATGGTCTAATTTAAACGGCTGTCTACTTTCCGGGGGAGAAACCGGGCGAGTCTCTCTCGCAAAAGGGAAACAGAACGGGAGACGCGCGTCCTGGCCCCCACGAAAGGAATCGCGCTCGAGATATGGTCTTATCGCAAGAACGATTCATTCCCTCGCTTTCAGAAGTAGCTGACTCCGTTGCGTATGCATTACGCGCCGTCCGTTTATCTGCCTCTGCCTCGCAGCAAATTCGCGTGTTCTCGCGCGAAGTCATGGACGACGAGGAAGAGTCGCGACTTGATTCTCTCCTCCTACGCGGATTCATTCTTGAATAAACACCGTATCTCAAAGAGACCCGAATTCGTTGGGCTGCTCAGAAAATGGATGAGATCGACGTCATCGCGCAGCACATCGGATCCCGCTAATCTATTTCAGAATCCCGCAGCAATCTCCCCGCAATTATGTTAGTCTAAATTCAGTTTCTCCACAATTGGTTCGCAGGTGGTGCTTGGACCATGACGGTGTAATTACATCACCCAGGTTTCACTGAGATCCAATCGTACGACTACAACTGCAAGCAGTAGGTACAACTGGATAATACTGATCAAATACTGATACCAGCTACTCCCGTGCAAGTATCACAGCCATCATACCGGTAAATCCCTTTGTTTGTTATAAACAATAGTAATAATCCTATTCTGCAGAGGCATTTAATCGTACCACAAATATTGTTATAATTTAACAGCAATTTGTAAATTGTAATACTGCTGTAAACCTGTGTACGTTAATATTGTATTTTATATAATGCAAAATGATTCCCAAAGGCACTATTGATTAGTTATTAGAATTATTATTAATTAATCGTTCGTGAAATGACATTCATTTTACGAGATCAAACTCGCAATATCGCCATGACAGGAAATCAGTTCGCCGATAGGTGTGAAGCAATTATAATGGGTACAGGGAAATTGTGCGTTGCGCGTACTGACATGGGTATGACGCAACGTGACGTTGAATCGAGTCGATCTCTACCCATCAAAATCTCACCGAGAATTTCAGCATATAGATTCAATCATAATAACGGAATTAACGTGAGATAGCTTGCTTTAAATAATAAAATCCACAAAGTTAACTCGTGGCTCAACTGCACATCCTGAAGAATATCAGATAAAATATTGAAATTACGTGATATAGAAAAACACAATCTCACAATAAGCGGTACACGATTCACGTCAACTACAACTGACTACGACTAGTATACCAGCTCGGAAAAATCCCCGCAGAAATGAAGGAGTGTCGCTTTCGCGACGATTCGGGTAAGTGATATCTAAGCGAGCGTTAAGCGCGCTCGGCAGTGGAAGAAATATGCGTTAAGGAACGGGGACGTCATTCTCGGATACGCGCCGGGCTGGCGGAAGACGCGGAGAAGAGAGCGTGAAAAGGGGGATGGCGGGCGCGCCGCCGGCCAGAGGGAAATATAAATCAGGAATTATAAAGCAATTTTGCGGAAACCGCAACAAAACTCGCAGGAGTAAGTTCCAGTCGTTCTCTCCAGACATTGTGTGGGTGTGAGAGAGAGAGAGAGAGAGAGAGAGAGGGACTGCGGGGGTTGACGACGGCGTGCGCTTGCTTTCAGCTAAACCGTTACAAACGATGGTGCGCCTGCTTAATCGCGCATTACTCTTTTCTTGTCGGCGTGCATGCGTTTCTTGCACGTTGCACTCTCTCACCGCTCTCCGGCGGTTTCGATTGTTCTTTGATGAACGCGATTTCTTTTCAACCGGGAAGCTGTTTGCTACTTCATCACGTTACCGTGATTTCATTGTCGGTCCCCCGCCGTATAAATTAAGTAGAATTAAGGATCAATTAAGAATAAGTTAGGCAGTCATTAAGAACTCATTTGGAGACGGTTGGCTATTTCACGAAAATCGCAACAAAACTCCGCGGTTAATAAGCTTCGCAGTCGAATATGCCCGGAATGAAATGTACGAAATTATATCTACGTTAGCGCAATATATTTCAACGAATTAATGATGGCAGCGATTATAGTACCGACAGTTAAATAACTTTATCACGCAGGATTAACTGGCTATAAGTAATTGCAGACATTGATGAATCGATGCAACTAAAACCGTGTTGTGCATAATTCATGCGCGCGTTATTGCGCGTGGAAAACACGCAACAAAAATAACGCAGGTTTAGTATACGAAATTTAGCCAAAGTTGCAAAAGTTACTAAAATATAATAGCAAAAAAAAAGAAATAACAACTGAGAGAGATCTATAGTTTCAAAAAATATTAATTATTAAACTAGCAAGAATTTTATCAGTCACCTGATAAATTACTCAATATTAGAGTGTTGCTTTCTTTCAATTCTTTCGTTTCCTGCCACATAGATCGACTTTTATTTCAATGACGTCATAATAGATTATTGTTCTTGGTGTTTTGCCCGTCATAACAGCGCATTAATGCAGTCTAAGTGGCACGGCAAGGATTTGCAATATCTACGAAGGCTGGAATCGATTTTGGCGATGATGAACCGCGTATCGCGAAGCGAAGCACTTGCGAAGCGCCGTTACTTTACATATTAATATCTTTTGGCCGTGGCCTGCGTTTCTTCAGCGTCAATTTTCATCGGCTGAGGTCCAACAAGTTCCGCGGCTATCGCAGATGACGGAGAACCTTCGAGACACACGAAACTGTTCGCTTGAATTATTACTTCCGGGAAGATTTATGTTCGCGCAATCCGGTATTGTAATGGAATTGCGGTATCCGCATTTCAATTCACCATGCATTGATTTATAATCCTTTTAACGTGCATACATTAAAAACTTTTCTTCATTTCGGTTTTGCATTACGTCGAATTCGAGCAAGTTGTAATCGAGAAAAGAGTTATACCCCGAGGGTGTGAGAGTTGTAAGTTGCAAAAATTAACTGTCTTGCATAGAATTTATGGAATGTTTGAAATTCACTAAACAATAAGTCACCAAGTCACAAAACGACAGAATTCTTTTTCCAAAAACTGATTAATCCTATATATTATAAAAATTCCTTCGTATTATTCATCAGTTTAATTATACTATTAATTGATGCATCCCTAAAGTGATCTATTGCATCAGAAATGTATTGCTATTATGTTAGTTTACGGGAAATGAAAAAATATGATAGATTAATGCAAAAGACAATGTCCATTATATATTGCTCTATATGTGACCTGCCTTAAAAAGATATAGAGAACGAGAGAGAGAGAAAGAAAAAAAGGAATGTGCAAGCAAATAAGCGTAAAACAAGTATATTTGTACTATTTGTAGTTGGTGTTCTACTCCATCATAAAGTTATAACTTGCTTTCGAGAAATGACTGATTTCTGCGTTGCTGAAAAGTAAAATGTTGAAATCTGTATTTCAGTACAAGGTATTTAAAATGTGCAAATCATAATTTAGAATTGCACCTCACTGAAATATAGATCTAGTTTTTTGTAATACTCTTTTAATTTCTAATTTATGGGATTGCATTTTTGAAGAAAATGGAAAAAAATAGACTGAATTATTTATATGTTATTAGATACAAAATGAACAATATTCACAATTCGATACGCAATAATGTGAAATGACTCGTGCATTCCATTTTACGATCTCGGGGGAACATTGTGTTTCTAAAATGCTTGTAACATTAATTAACAGCACGCTGTTAATTAGCAAAGTTCCACGGCACGATTCCTCGTACTCATCACGGAACGCATGAACTTGCAGACAGTGGCTATAATTTTACCCCCACTCTATGGCCGCGTTTAATTTGAATTGTGCACTCCACTCATTTCGAGGATATACACAAAGGATTCATACTAACAATTTCGAGATTGATTCTCTCCTTCAAATTCCAGGGACTTATTTAATTAGAATGGTGAAGTCTCGTCATTTTTAAAGGTAACACGTAAGTGAAAGTAAGACAAAAGTAGGAAAGCGAACACACGGAAGCATAATGTTTGATATAAAAACTTGTTGGGCACAAAAATGTGGTGTATGACAAAACGAAGGTGAAAGTGCTAACACGAGCGATGTTTATCGCGCGAAACGATATCTAGCGGGTAATAACCCGCGTGTTCTGTTTCTGTTAATTCAACGGAGTAGAAACTGGAAGGAACATATTACGCTGACATGCTATTGCGTATGTTGCACATAAGCCGACGACATAAAGTTGGGTAAATTTAAGTACAATCGCTGTCCATTTTTCTCAGATATGCTCGCGATCCTCGCGAAAATAATTGCTCAAAATTTATTACGGTATAATAAAATATTCGAACAGAAACCTGAATTTATAACCTCGAATTTAATTTCAATATAAAGAAATAATTGACAATTACTATAAATTCATTTTTTTTACTATTAATATTTTTTTATAATAAAAAATCTGTTTTATTTTTGTTCTTTATTATTTTATTTTTTTCAGTGTCTTATTAAACATTAAAAGATTAAAAATGCAGACGATAGTCCATAAGAGTGGTTCATGTAGAACGTCAGGCAAATGCGAGTATTTGTGAGCATTGGGCAGCGCCGAGCCGAAATGTCTAAATGTCGGTTCGCAAAAGATGGATGAACCATCAGGTGGAGTATCGAGTGGTGCGCCGTAAATGCGCGAAGCGGAAAGGGCGGGCATCGCACGCGGATGTGGTCTGGGAATGGCAGCCGCTGGAAAATGGTCGGATATTTTCGGATCCGCCGGTAGTTCGCACGATCCTCAAGAGAGGAAGAACCACCGCCTGGCCTCGCGGTATCGTTTAAGCCACATATCTTCGATCGCGACGGCGTCAAATGCGAGAGAAGCGCAATTCATATTGTATGAATCCAACGAGCTTGTTTTATCGTGAACTCCGAATTAGACGTGATCGTAATTTCTGATATGTTAGCTAGATAAAAGGTGCACTTCTTACAATTAGATATTCTTTTATCTTGATATAAATATCTGATAAATTTCGCAAAAAGCTGCGTCTGTAAATATTATTTAAAGACAAATAGTATGATTCTTATCGTCATTAACAGCATAATGAATGCAACGATAAATTTAACATCTTGCAACTTTATCGAGATAATAAAATCATGTATTGGAAGAATAGGATTTAATGTCGAATTATTGAGCTTCAATAAGATTTTTGTTCTTAAAGATTTTTGCACACTGAGAATACATATTGCCGTATTTGCTCACACAAGTGTGAGAACAAGTGCAGTCTCTACAATGGTTATCCTTTTGCGCGTTACCTTGAAAAGTTTCCAGATTATCGGAGAAAATTTATAGTGATAGAGGGACAACGTATATAGAACCGCGCCAAATCTATTTGGCGAGGAAACGACTATTATTCCGGTTGGCCTGCTTCCTATATACCAAGGTCGATTTCGCGAAATTTTAAAAAGCAGTAGCAAGCTGATCCTTACAAAGTCAAAAACTATCATTTCACGCAATAACTTATTTTGACGTATCTCGCGACATTCGATCGATCTGTCATGTTCCATTCGTAAATAGATATCGGTCGTGACAAACTTATAACGTTCACATCGTATTCAAATCGTATCAGGGCTCAGGATTTATTCGCGCCTTACAGACCCGTAATGAAATGCAACGTAAATGCACCATCCGTGCAGCCGACAGCTCGCGGGCTGAGTACATTCGATACGTCACGCGGAATGCGCTCTCGCAGTTCGCGGCTTTGAAAACAAATCGCAATGAACGAGAGAAGCAGAATTTACCGATGGGGCACGGCAAAAGGGGTGCAATCCCTGCGCGAGCGCCGTTGTGGAAGCGAAAGTAGCTTGGAAAGCGCGGCGGGCGAACGTGTGTGTATATAAGATATCCTGCGGTAATACGTTTCCCTGCAACAGCCTTGTGCACTCTGTTTACCTCCGACAAATCCCACTAGACACGATATTATCCCTCTTATATACCCTCACCCGCCGTCATCCTCCGGGAATCCGCGACGCCGCGTCGCGTCGCGTCGCGTCGCGCCACGCTGCGCGGCTACGACTCGATGCAGCTTTTCCAGCACGCCCGGAAAACGGTTCCTGAAACGATAACATACCGTATCGCAGTTTGCGCCCTTGTCACGGGCCACCTGGCATTTAAATCGTTCAAGCATGCCGGGAAAACGGAGAAAACCCGTGGCTTTGGTACAGATTGGAATAGTTACGACGCTTTATTTCTTCCGAATCTATTGTCGCTATCAGCGGATACGAGCGGATTTACCACGTATCACATATACTTAATGTAAAAAACAAGTTTAAATTATTAGCACCTGAATTATAACCGTAAAGAAATGTGTTATGTGAGATTGAAATACTGTAAAATACATATATTGTGCACAAAATATAAATAAATATAATACATTAAATAAAATAAATAACGATAGTTATGTACAATATATGAAAATATCAGAACGATGAGAGAAAACTATACATCAATTATTAATAATTTCAATTATCAATAATAATTTACGCAATATTTTACTACTATAAAACAGAGTAGCGAGTAGTCGAGCATAGTCGCGATTGTTAATTGCTGTCGGCTGAGCGCGCGAACATAAAGTAACGCTACTCTTAAAAAATAAAAAAGACAAAAAAATGGGCAAAAATAAAACGTTCCCCCGAGTGTCGTCGAAATCATTGAAGCTCTTGCAGTCACTGGAGCGTTTCGAATCAAATGGTCGGCGCGATAAATTGTCGAAAAAAAAAAGGGAACTAGAGGAACGGGACGACAATAACGCACGTGTGCGTGGAGTGAATCAACCGCGATATTCTCGCGACGAGGAAAATGCGTGTGTGCGTGTGCATACACGCGTACGCGTAGTCGCGCGATTCCGGCAAATGAAAAATCAACGAGCGGCGAGTCTCATTTGCGTGGCATGCAACTACCCCTTTTCACAAACGCGTAGCGCGAGTTGGAGTTAATGAGATACCACGCCGAGGTCGAGCCTCGCTTTACAGGTGGTTTACATCGCGTTTAAAATGCCAGTGTGTTAACTCCGGATTTATTGACGCCGAAAGAACAGCCCTTGGCACGGTGCCTCCCGCGGCTCGGTTTTCCCGGCGTATTTATATATAGATATATCTCTCATAAGAATGTCGGCGCGATGTAATAATATGCATTTCGGCATTAAACGCGACGTCGCGTAGGCGACTCTAACGTTGCGGTGAATAATATCGATGAATAATGTCTAAAAAGGACTCAGAATCTCGAGAAAATCAATATGAAGATATTCATGCAGAATTAACGATATTTAATAATTATTTTGCTAATTATTACCGCTTCACGTGACACGGTAAACCTCACTACTTTGTTATTTACGTATCACATATGACACATAACATATGTGAATCCACGGTTCTCGAAATCTACGCATCGTAGCACTTACCGGTTCTAGTACTCATAGTAGTACCGCTGCACTTTAGACTGTCAAAGACCAAACGCGGAGAGAGCGCAAACCATAACGAGCCCTAATAGCGAAATGACCCTAATTAACTGATTGATTAATGACAAGGCGCGGACTCCACATATTCCTCTCTGATTCGTAAATGCAAAGCGATCGCCTATGCTCTCTTGCACGGTTCGTGCAAGGACTCTCAAATTGTTTCATCTAACGGTTAGACTAATTATCTTCAGTCTTTACTAATTATAACATCTGGTAATAACAACTATATACTCAGTATTCGCGCTTTTTTCTCAAGGTAGTATGATAGCAATTTTTTCGGTATTTTTCCGCGTAATTTAACGCCCATATTATTAGTAAAATTCCCGATAATATCATGTTTAATAACATATTTGCGGGATATCTTCTATATATACAGATACCTTATATCATAAAAAATAATCTATTAAATATAATTTAACACACACATCCACACACACAAAATACTATATTCTTTTTATTATATTAAGTTAGCATAACTTTATATTTATTTTTTCCAATGGAGGAAAGCTTTATTTAATTCATTAAAGAACCCCGCAACAGTCTTTATGAAAATGGGGTCCCGGTCAAATTGGCTGAAATTTTGATATGATGTAGGTTTCGACTCACTGATCAAAAGTCTCAATGGTTTATTAGACCAGAAAATCAAAAGTTTTTGTGTTACGGCGGCTCAAATGTCCAAAATTGACCTCCACATTAAATCTCAAGTGCCTACCACCACGTCCACGTCGTAAGAGTCGAGTAACGGTTGTCTAACCGACTGATGAGGTCAATTTACTAAAAAACTTTTAATTTTCTGGCCCAGTGACCATTAAACTTTTAATTAATAAGTCAAAACTACATCATATCAAAATTTCGGCCAATTTGACCGGGAACCTATTTCTATAAGGACTGTTGCGGGGTCCTTTAATTAGATAAGGAAATTCTTACTGTAGCTTCAGCATAATATAAACAGAGAAATGTAAATATAATGCATCTCTGTATTATAATCACTAGAATCCAATTTTACATAAAATACTACTGCATCTTCCTCAATTTTCATACGTCTAACATATTTTCCTCAGAATTACAGCGAGTTGAAAAGAAGCATGCGAATAAGTCGTGAAGAGCCGCTCCATATTTTTCAAAAGTACATTGCCAATCCTTTGGGTAGAAGTTTTCGCGTTCGTGGCAGACAGACGTGCTTGAGTTATCACTAATGAACCTCTGGCAGGAAGTTTAAAAAGTTGATTCGCGAACTAGCCCCCAAGGAAATCTGTCCGCGGATCAGACACCGGTATAGTTGGGACTAATTGTTAGGATGACACGTTATTCTATAATCTAGAAACTTTCCAAAATTATATAGAAACTGTTTCAATGAAGAAGAGATTAAGTCCCAGACTGAATTAAAATTTTCGTTATAAATGATAAAAGAACGCAACATTTTTTTAGCAATTTGATATCCCTATTATTTCTTTTTATATAAATAAAAGTTTAATAAATATTATAAATAATGATCTCTCTTTTTCTTAAAGAAAGATTGTTACTATATAGTCTATATTTCACGTAAAAATTGATTTGAAATTCAAGATATCATGTTACAGATATATTTGTTGCAAATATATATATATATATATATATATATTTAATTTATTCAACGTTTATTAATGTATAAGAAAAAATACTTTATTTGTTCTATTATTGAAAATAGGTTTAACAGAATAAAAGTTCCATTAAACCTGCGGTTATAAAAAATATCCACTTCTTCCATTTTAAGTTGGTTACACTGAGTGAGAAAAAAAATTTGTCAATCCCAAGAAATATTTAGTCCGATACCTTCAACTAAACATTTTAACAATAAAGAAAAATAACGTAAATAACGTTAATATATATATATTTATTTTTATAAATTGTTTGCGCTTTGATTACCGCGCTTGGCTCTAATTGCCTCTCCTATTCACATTGTGCTAAACATTTTAGTTAGTTATATAACTAAACATTAGTTGAATTAATTAATTCTTGATTAAAGAAACGAAATAAATTGTTGAAACAACCTAATATTTAGTTAACTAACTAAAATGTTTAGTTGAACGTATCGGACTAAATATTTCTTGGGATTAACAATTTTTTTTCTCAGTGTATCAATATGTAATCCATACTAACAAGACGCTTCATTACTCAAAAGATTCGATCTGGCGACTTGTGTATTCCACGTTGTTAATCTCAAAACGGTAATCAAATTACATTTAAGTTAAAACTGTTCCTTTAAGGCCCAGTTTCACCAACGTCGATTAACTGTAACCTTCGATTAAACTCACTCTTCGTCTCTTTCTAAGTACAATTAATCGTTGGTGAAACTGGGCTTATAAGTGTTTTTTAATTTAATTCCAATTTTCTACCGTTTCTATTCCAAACAAATAATTCGCACGAAATGATAAACCTACTATGATAAAGAATCGTCGTTTTGATAGTTTAATTCGTTAACTTATGATCGTTTAATAGTCGTGTGTGTGAGGTATAATAGTGTATCTTCTACTACTTATCGCGATCACATTTCGAAGGATAATACGACACACGGCCTAGTTCGCGCAGCGACCTGCCGTGCACAAATCTTGTGGCACAAATGGATTATGACAACATAGCGCAAAATGATCTTGTATACGTAGTAGAACACGCGGTATTCAACCAAACAAACATCAAGACCAGCCAATCTCGCTGCTAGGAAATATTTAACGTGCTGTAAAACAAATATAAATACCGGGCATTCTATTCCTTGAATTTCAAATTAATTTCGATAAACGAGCTACTGTTGCGTATTTTGCGCTTTGTTTTATGAACTTATTAGCGTTGCTTAAGCTAACAATTAATTTCGCTCGATTGAAAGAGCGCTTCGAAATGGAAATATTATTACGTGAATTCTCATTGTCAGAGAATTTACTTCAATCTGATTAATACACCCTTTACCTTTATACCTGGTATAATTATATAAGTATACCTTTATGAATATGTATTATTAATAACAAATTTTAATTGTTACATATTTAATAGTTACAAATATTTAGTTATTTTCTTTATTGACAATTTGGTTAACTACTTAATTTATTTTTAAAAAATTATTAAACTTATTTAAAAAATAAAATTTATTTTTGTTTTGATCAAAAACCCATTAGATAAAGTTATCTATTAGCATATATTAGCAATGCTAGATACAATAATTAAATACAAAAAATTGTCGCCGAGCATTATTTTTCATAAATAAGTGCCAGACATTATATTCCTTGATTTTTAAATTATTTTCGATAAATAAGTCACTGTTGCGAATTTTGCGTTTTTTATTATATTACGAATTAGCGTTACCTAAACTAACAATTAATTTCATCGATTGAAAGAGCGTAAAATCTCTAAACTGAAAATATCATAACAAGGAATAATAATTCTTAATTTTAATGCTTTAAAGATCTATTCTTGGATTTCAAGTCAAGCTTTTCATGTAAATAATCATTCTCTTCTTAAATCATCTTCGGAACAAGATTCAAAAACTAACTTAACATATACTTATATCCTCTCAAGAATCGATTAATTAAATAGTAAATAAAACTCAGACTGTATCTTAAGATAAATTTTATCTGAATTCCTCAATTGAATCGCGATCACAAATATATATAGATCCACGATGCATGAATATTAAATTGACTCTCAAAATCTATTTATTCAACTGTATCATGAATTAAGAAAAGTTTTAACTGAGTTTTTCAGCAAAAACACGATTAAACAAGGCTCTTTTTAATTATAAAAGTAATTATATTAACTTAAAACAGTAATTTTATTTACTTTAGTTTTAACAAATTTTAATTAGACAAAGTGTAACATAATATGTATAAACAGAAAAATGTTAGAGTGAGTGCATAAAAGAGTAGCAAAAAAGAAAGTATATATTATGTAAGGATGAAAAAGAATGAAAAAAAGATGGATTTTTCTAAATATAATTAAAACAAACGGAAGAGTATATAAATAAATATGTAGGAAGTAGAATAAGAATGTGAGCACATGAGAGCATAGAAAGTGCATATTTTATAAAAAAATGGAAATTTAGGGTAAGATAAATTAAGTCTGTAAATTAGAATAACCGTAAGAGTGAAGCAAGCGAGAAAAGTATATAGTGAATATAAGGAAAATAGAAGAAAGATTGTAGTATGCGAGAGCAGTGTGTATTGTGTGCAGAACGAAAATATTTAAAATAAGATAGATTAACTTAGCAAGTTTAGGTAAATATAATAAAAATAAAAGTTAATAATACTGAAGATTAATAATAATGTATGATATACTTTGTAATTTTTTAAAATGTAATAAAAACTATATTAATAATACAAAGCCCTTATTTTCTAAATTAGAATGTCCATTCATACATATAATTTTTTAAAATGTAATAAAAACTATAAATAATACAATTCGCTAAATTAATTTGTACTAATTAAATCAAATAATTGCGATTTTAAATAATCCGAATTTCAAATTTGTGGAAGGCTTATGTCGCAAAAAGCGAAAAAATTATTAGAGACTGGCAGAGAGGCATGAAAAATCAAACTCTCGATAAGTTATTATTTTTGTGAAATCGGCAAAGACAAAAAAAAATAAAGTTTCTAAAAATTACACCTCAATAAAAAATATACTTTCCAAATTATATAATATAATTATATAAATGCTTTTATGTAATAAATTCAAGCGTTTTAAAATATGGCTTTATTATAGCCATCTTATTCGTAAACTATATAACTTTACTTTCGTAAATTTGCGCCGTAAATGATAATAACTGAATGGTGTCGTGCTCGTGCAGCGATAACTTAATTCTCAACAAGAGTATCCATTTTGATATCGTCGACGCAGCTTGCTCAATTTCTTCATTCATTTAATAAGGTTCGCCTCAAGGTTTTCCTAAGTCATCGACATCGACACAGTTCGCCTTATTTCCATCACGGTTAATTCCTTTATAAACAAGTAATATCTATTTTACGCTTATCGTTACAGGATAATCATTAAATGTAACCGGCAACATCCAGACTGTCAAAGAATATTGTCATTTCCTCGATAGTAACTTTTAGAAACTATTTTGGCACTAACAAATACAACAAAATTAACAAATATTAAACAATTTCAATGAAGCTTTTTTACTTTTTCAATATAAATTGATTGATGTTAGTTTTCAACGCGATTGATTTAATCACCGAATGCCTCATGTTCGTTAACAATACACCTGTCTTTCTTTTTAATCTTTATAATAATAACAAAAAAACTGATAATACACCTTCCTTTAAAACAGCTGTCTTATATTAATAATTTTCACCGCACTTTATGAAATATTTCAGTGAATTTCTCGCTTTAATCCTATTAATTGACTTTCCTGTTTCTGCCACTTTTGTCTTATTTGACAAAAGGTAAAGCTAATTACCATAAGATAGTAGACAGTAGTTCTCTCTTTCTTGAAAGACGATTCGGCAATGAAAGAAGTAACGCTAATTAAATAAATTTACAGATAGTCTAGATTGTCTAGATTCTTAATGTCAGACAAGTGGGCGTAATAGTTTCGAAATATTTCACGAGCATGCTATACGACTGACTCTAACTAATGGCAAACAATGATAATATACTACTATGTAAAAAATCAATTGATTAAATGTTTGTTTGTTTCTCTAAAGACATACATATGTATGAAAAAAGTACATTTCGTCGCACATTTTGTCACATTTTCTTCGTTACAAAAACTACAAAAGTTCGTCTATTGAGTAAAGTGTAATGCAACAAAAGGCACAAGTAGGTATTTCAAATTGAAATATTCGCACATCGCCTATTCACGAGACGCTTTGACAAAAATTCCGCGCGCGTAGCGGTATGCGTAAAATTTAGTCACAACGGAATGCAAGGAGCTTTCGATGAAATTCGCAAAGGAAAAAGACAGTAATATTGAAAGATCGTAAAGAAAAATGACGTTAGAATCTAGACGATTTAATTGTGAAACGTAAAACGCGATAGAAATTAGAAATTAATAACACATTTAATAAGTGCTGAATCATAAAAATGTTTATAATTACATAAATATCCCGAAAGGAATATCACAATCCTTAAACACCTTATTTCAATCGCAAGTTGTAAGTAAAGATACAGTCCTCGAGACCTCGAAATATTAGTTCTATTTTAAGTTCAGTGTATTATTTCCGAAAGGATTATGCGATTCTAACCACTCCCATAGTTCTGTTTGTGGTAAAGTCTCATCGTTTCTTCGCCGTTGAGCATCGTCGCTATGTTGCCTTTTATCTATCAGGATTAAGAGCTTCACCTCCCCATTTTAAATTAACCTAAGGATTAAGCCTAAATTAGTCTTCTTAATTCAATTCAAATCCCCCGAGGTTCCGTTCAGTCGCAGTATCTACGTTTTACCCTTTCAGAGCCTCTACTTTGCACAATTCTTGGGAAAATTGTGGAAAGTGATTCAAAAAACTTCGACACTCTTCAAGATGCACCTTCATTGATTTTTATTTTTAAATATGTTATTTTACAATAATATTATTTAGACACATAATACGCTTATTTCATAGTACAATATATTGCACGTCTCTACTCTCACACCCTTACACATGTATATAATTTAGGATATTATTAATAAAATATTTAAAACTCGATGTTGATTAAGATATTTTAATAATTATCTATTGAATGAAAGTAATTACTAGTTATTATTACATTAACAATGCTATACACTGCAGTTTTGGGCATTAAAATCTTGATTACGTGTTAATGCTAAAGGTCTGACGAACATATTATTCCAGTTTATCTAATCCACCATAATTTCGGTAACATAGAAGCGTTTTCAAGGCAAAGCACTTTGTGGTTTTATTTAATGACAAATGCATATGTCTCTATATACATCCAAATGCCGCGATCTTCGGCTTATTAAGCGGTTCACCATGGAAGCCAATTATTTGTGTATTTGATATAAGCCATAGTGACATTATTCCCATCTCATTCTCGATACTTTCTTTGTCGGCACTACAATCCCCAATTATCCCTTAAGCATAGAAATTCCCAATAGCTGCAAGCTTCGATAATCTAACAAAGCTATGTCGTTAAGCCCTAGAAAGTGTTCCTATTATCTGCAGAAATCCTACGAGAGCGACGCTATTATCGTCTATCTTCGCTTAAGCGTTGTATAATAACAAACTTTTTGTATTATCTGCTGCATATTTTTCATAAATTTATTATTACGTCGTTGATATATTTCCTCACAAATAGATGGAAGCAAAGAACGAGATAAAATATATGGCTTATTATAAATATTTTATTTAGTACGCGCAAATATATACTTAGCTTTATTACGACTTTTTTTATTTAGATCAATTTCTCTCGGGTACTCATAATTCAGTAAATCTGGCGGAGCAATTCAAGAATTGTCCTCAATCGCGATCACGGATCGAGGAATTCTAAAATCCAATGAGCGTCCTTGGAATAGTTCCGCAACGACGGTCGAGGATATTCTTGCAATACTTCTATATCAACCTTCGCAGGGTCAGCCAAATAACTCAGACGATCGACTACGATTACGAGAACACACTACCACGTGGACGAACGTGTACGTACGACTTATACAAGCAATAGTCCCTTCCGAGCAAGCGAACAAGAGTCCGACTTCTTCCGAGGACAGTTGTGAAGAATGCTAAGCCGAGGAATCCTTTATCCCGACAGAGAGTCTCGCGGTCTGTGCTACGATCCAATAACATTGCGATGCCAATAGAATCTCGTCGTCACGAGGATGTGCATTTATAGGATTTCGTAGAATGGAATTTTAGCGGCTCTAAAATATGTTATGGGATCACCAAATTAAGTAAAGCTTATCCTGTATCGATCATCGACGCGCACTGATTTCGACGGAATAAAAGGGACATGCGGGATTGCATGAAAACCCATGAGCTCTATAGTTAATACGATATTAATTATTTTTCAAACATTTTTCAAAATATATGTACATTAAATATATTTCTTCTTCAATAAATGAATTTAATTTTGTATCTTGCTAATTATACACAGTAAAAAATTTAATGTCAATAAAAGTCCACTCTAAATTTTGTGTTAAAATAACACGATAAATGAGTTATTTTAACACAAAATTTAAAGTGGACTTTCATTGACATTAAATTTTTTACAGTGTATGCGCAGAAAGAATTAAATTGATGTAAGTAAATATAATTAATATTACAATGCAGCAGAAATAGAGAGACGGAGAGGGTAAACGTTTAGATCAAAATAATAATTGTTTAAAAACGGATAAGTATTACAAAACAAAATTTTTTAACATCAATAGCATTAATCAGCATGCACTCGTAATGCTTTTGCGTAATTATTCGAAAAACCTCTGAATTCGAACATATAATCGTTATAATCGTACATAAACCACAAAAATAAATCGGCCGAATCCGTTTGGCTGCGTGTGTGTGGTCACGTGAGATACCTAATTAACCTTCGGAGCGTATATCGACGTTCGGTCGGCAGCAACGGCGCTGCTTCGTTATCCCGAAAATCCAATTGATCTAATTATCTTTTCAGATAGTTTTCGTGCGCGCGGGCCATCTTTTCGCGGTTCAGTAAACGGCGTGCCTATAGAATTTCCCGCGATGAGCCATCGCGTTTTCGAGCCTAACAGATGACGAAAATTTAGTTTCGTTAATTGAAACGACCCAATTGCTTCTAGGGTTCGGCTGGTCGATATAGTTGCGGTTTACTCGCCAACGGCAGAATTCGAAACAATTTCGGCCGCCGAGCCGCCGGGTTGGACGCGGGGCACACGGGAGGGTGGTCAAAGTTGCAGGGCATACAACTCTGGATGGTACGTTACCTACCTGAACGTCATATTAATCCACGAATATGCTGATCGAGACTATTTGCGGTATTGACCCAGCGCATATTGCTTTTCCCGATGCTTCGGGAGCCTACCCGGTCCTGTTGCAGCTTCCTCGCTTCGATAGGACAGTCTGTGATCGATATAGCGAACTGCGTATCACCCGAGTGCGATTGAACATTTCGCTTTACTTTACTTCATTAACGTATACGTACGGGCACGGCCTTCTATCATCTGTATTTGTCATTTGGATCTTGTTTTAAAAACATATCGGATGAGAGATACTTCTAATCGAGATTCATTATTTGAAACACAAATTGTTCACTTTTTAGAGAACAACTAAGACTACTCACAATCAGTTGAGAAACGGAATGATTAGTCACATGAAATTTGATTTGAGATTCGAGATACCAAATTTTAAAAATCACAATAATTTAAAATAAATTTATATAAATTTTATTATTTTAGCTTCAATAATGCCTATCTATTAATTATGTAGAGTGTACCTAATATAATACATCAAATATAATTACAATGAGGTAATTACAAGTCAACATTGTGTGTGACTTGTTCATATAATGTTTCAACTCGTAGCATTCACTACTCTGGCAATCGAGCAGTTGATATAGATGCTGCCTCAGCTCTTTATACATGTATTATTCCAAACCACCAGAAAGCTTTTCGTTGTACAGAAGTGTACAAAAATTTCCCAAGCTTTCCTGATAATCATGAGTCATTGTTCGATTTGTAACTTATTGATTGGCTTGCTAAGCTTTAGAAGCTTTAATGGTTCGTTGAAATGGTAGAGACTAAAACCAAAACTTGAATAATGTCTCAGAGTACTTATTCATTATTATAATATTAAAAATAATATTAATTATAAAATTTTTTAATTACTATGTATATTTCACAAATAATGTATTTAATTTTATATTTATTCCAACCTGTTATGTATCAAAATTTATAAATAAAAAAATTTAATTTGTTTATTTGTTATATTGTATGTTATACTTTTGCATATCAAAATGTAATTTCCTATAAAGAGATGCTCGCTTTAAAAGAAGGCAATTTTAAAGAAATTTTTGATAATTTTTATTCTACATAGGAATTTATTAAATCACGTAATAAAGAGAGTCTACGGAAGTAATCGATCAAGTGGATAAACTCGAGAATTCTCTATATAATCATGTGATATAGACGTAAGCTCAACTCGCGGAAGCAATTAATAGAAAGTCTTTCCAACCCACCGCATACTTGTAAAAAAAAATGAGATGTGTATGCACGGCCAGTGACATTTTCCGTTGCCATTGATCATCCCTATGACATAGAACAACGAAAAGGAATTTCTGCAACGAGTAGCATTTCCGTGTGCGCTCTAACGGAAGCCTTCCTACCTTTAGTCGACGCGTATTCGTTTCATAACGACCCCAAAACAAACGAATGCATCTCCAACTGTTATCTCTTTCAAATATTTGAAACAATGAAAAATCATTAATCGTCGATGTAAAGTCAACACGTGGGAATAAAGTCTATAAAGGTGCCAATTCATGGGACGCTGAAAAACAGCGTTGAGCGACGTCACGTGACATCACTATGATGCCAGCGTCAAGAAAGAGAAGTTGGATTTTTCCAACTTCAAGCGCCAAAGCCAAAGCAGCGCGAAGACGCCGAAATTTTGACGCTGTTTTCCTTTTCATGAATTTCAATTGACGCCGGCGTCAATTGTGGTCATGCGACCTTCTTGCCGCTGAAAATGAGCGTCAAGCGTCAGCATGAAAAGGCACCTTAACGTACTATATGAAAGTCCTCCTTTATAGTGGGGAAAGTGTGCTTTTGCATTACAATTGATAATTAATAATAGTGAGAGATCGCTATTGACGCTGAGTCATTATCAGCATTCAATTATCAAAACGTACGTGTTCAAATAGACTATTAGGCATTACAGGCGCACGCTACGCGCGCGCTATTTAACTTTAATATTTCACTGTTACTATTACACTATTAACCACACAACTGTCAAAATATGCCATGACAGCCGTTCATAAAGTATAAGCGCGACAAGAGAACCAATCCGCATCGCGGAAAAGCGACAACAATATTTCGATAGAATCGAGTATCGATGACATGCCCTTTTTAGAAGAGGAGGATAGAGCATACCCGCAACGCTGCTATTGATTTTCATTCTATAACGCCTCTTACATTATGTGCTTGCAATGTATACTCTATGTGCATTAAATGCGCGTAATACGTGAATTATATTTGGCAAACTATTTGCCAGCCCATCGGCTCTTAACACTTGCATTATCCGCTAAATCTTTTAATTATCGTGTATGAAGAGCATATCTAAATGCATTATTAACATGCCGGGGATCGTTAATTTCATTTGTATAGACATTATCGCACGTTACACATCGCGCTGCAAATAGCGCATACAAGAACAATTTTCGTGGACTATGGAATATAAAATACAAATATTTAGTCTCTTTAAACAATAATCGCGCTAATGCTGGTTTCGATATTACTTATCTTTCTAATGCTATTTTCAGAACGGCCTCTCGTTCTCTTTCTCTCTCTTTCTTGCATTGCGTTGTTCTATCTAGTGTTCTTTTAAGCGCGTCTGGAATTCAGATACTGTTGTCCGTGTTGACGAGTCTATTTGTAGATAGAAGACCAACACTTAATTATTTTCTTATTTTAACAAATAAAAGATCCTTTCTACCTCATTTTATATTATATCTCGATGTTATAGCAATACTTTGCAAACTTACGCGGATTGTTTAAAGATTGAATTAAATAATTTTAGTAAATATTACGTACGGTTCATTAAAATATTAATACCATAGGTTCCTAATTTAGACAAAAAAAACCGAAAAATCTAGGATATTCTAGATATAAGATTTATATACTATAAAATTCACATAAATTACATATATATTTATAGTACAGAATAGACGGATAGCTGTGTCCTCGAATCAATCTACCAGGTGCTCCAAATTCCCGCTTGGCTATCGATTCGATAGAACATTGTCTCGAGATATCAGCCGTTACTGCAGCAGCTGTGGCGAGCTCCGTGAAATCGAACGATCGCATATTACGCGTCCATTAACACGAAGCTGCTAGTATGAACCAGGCTTAATGTATGATTTATGTGTCTGTAAAGCCTGGAAGCCGCAGATCGTACCTACAAGGACACAAGCCGTTCTCGTGTACGCTGTCCATAGACACCAATAACGTTCGTTACTTAACACGCTCGTGAAAATTATTTCCGGAGAAACTGCGTCGCTCCTATTGCATGGGACAGACTTTTATCGCGTTTCGCAAGAGGGCAAATACACTTGAGAAAGAGGACTTGATCTCATAACAAATCAAATATGGAGAAGAAAGATATCGATATTTTTCTGCACAATTTGTTACTCCTATATCCTAATTTAAATGAGAAATTTTATATATATATAAAAGCAGCTATCGCGCTAGATTTCATGTGAGTAATCGTTCTGTTTCTCTAAACACAATCACAATTGATCTCTATCAAGACGTGACTATTGAACTATCCGCGTCTCAAGATTCGAAATCCCACTCTGAGCATCTCACCTGATACGCTCTTGAGATAAGATTTAAGTAATATAATTTACAAATACGAATCTAGATTTGCCAAGCTATATAGAACCGTCTAAAGTCTAAATTATGAAAGCAAATGGGATGGGAATAGAAAGAAAGAGATGCGGCGAAAAAGAACGAAAAATAAACGCAATAAAAAACACGAGAAAAGCGAGAACAGAGGAGTTCAGACAGCTAAATCTGAATTAATAATGATACTATTATAGTTATGTAAATAGGCCCCTTTATGGTATAGCGGAACGGCTTTAAAATAAGTTTCCCAATCGATGTTTTATTTAGTCGCGACAAGAGGAAGGAGGAAGAGCGAAAGGAGTGCGCGACTTCAATGTACAAGTGCCGATTTCAAATCGATCTTTAACATTCGCTGTATCATACTATTTCTTTTCTCTGCCGCACCTTTCTCTCCGCTACCGACAATAGCAAACGAAGTCTGTTTAAGGCGCGGGAGTTACAAGTTACAACACGGAAAAAAAGAACACGATCTTATGTTGGGTATAGGTGGTGCTGCAGCTGTACGAACATCATAAAAGAATACGATGAGATTAAAGAAAACTTTGCTAATTTAAGAATCCGTTAAGACGTGTCTCATTACAAGTGAGGGTGTTTCTTCAATACTTAATGCTACAAACAAAACTAAACTATAGCCTGAAGTTTATATTTATATCACCAATTAACTAACAATTAGTGAGATAAATTTTGAGGAATAATTGACACTAGATTGTCATAAATAATCTCAAACAACTAAATTTTCTTAGCAATTTAACAATTAATGAATAGTTAATTGAAATCGTGTATAAAATAAGAGGTCGTCGCGCTTAAAAACAAAATTTTATTTCAAATTTGTTTAGTTTGCAATCAGTTAACTGATGTATATTGTCTCTTTCTCTGTCATTATATAGTATAAGTAGTATTATACAATGCCCATAACAAAAAGTTCCAAAGTTTATTTTATATGAATGTGGATCTCCAACAAAATATTCATGATAAATTAAATTATGTTTATGTATAAATAACTATAATTATTAAAACAGACATCATGTATATGTCTTCTTTAATAAAAAGTAATAAATAAATAAATTCATATTTTATATAAATTGTTTTTTATATATTATATAAATAGGTTTTTATATATTTAAAAATTTATTTGATTATCATTGTCGCTGTATATAAGCGTATCCTACGGAAAAAAACGGAAGAAAATGGACAGTCTCAGGATAATGGAGCATCTGTTCTGAAACGCGGAATATCATGAAAAATGAAGGTAAAACTATACGAGAAAGACTTTAGATCATGTTCCCTGATTTACGACGCTACATGAACACGAGCTTAAAATAAAACATAGACGTTATTTTAAGACTGTGTCGTCAAAATAAAGATAACGTTAAAGCGTTGCAAGCATTCGCTAACGTAACGATACAGGGAAAATGTAACGTGTTTTGCCTAATAATATTAATGTGTGTATCTCTTCCTGCTGGTCATTATAACGTAAGTAGATACTACAAGTGAAAATTATATCTATATTTTCTGTTTTAAAAGAGCTCTCTTTGGAAAGGATTTTTCTTTGATAATTTCTTTATTATATTATGTTCTTTTTAGAATTTAATTATTACAATACTTGTATCCCTCTCGAATGTAATACCTTTATCTCGTAAGTAATTTATCATTTTACTCGGTATTATCTAGGTCGTTCTGTTAGACTACATTTAAAGCGCACTTACCTCAATGCATGTCTAACGAAATGTACATTAACGATCGCTGGTTCTTTACGCGGTTTCACTGAAGCGAGATTGCGGCACATACGGTACCGTATAGTTCTACCTTTGCAAAGCGGAAGATTGCTAACTAATTGCCCAAGATTGCAGCATAGTAAAATTTAAGACAGAAACATATAAAAAGATAGGAAGATATCTTACTCACATTGTGCAAAAAATTACTATCAGCCGAATTAATTTCATATTTGTTATCTAATTCACGTTAAAATAAACTTTCTATATCTATAATAATAATTCTATTTTATCTTATTCTACCTTATTTTAAAGAAAATATCGTGGCAGATTAATGAATCACAATTACATATTTTCTTAATATATTTCATGTTACTGTAAAATAAATAACTTCCCATTATAGATAGTTGCATACGCGGCGAGCAGGAAATGTAACAATAACATTTCTCTCGCCAGCATAAAGAAATATAGCGGAGAGGGAGTGTAATAATATGATCTTGGTATATTCCTGTGCTATATACATATATGTATAATATCATTATTTCATGTTAATATGAGTACGGAAATTTCGGAACGGATTTACCTTACTTTAACGCATTCACACGTGGACTTTGTCAGTTCGTTTCACGAGCACAACAGAATTACAGTTTCTGTGCCCGATCACGATATCTTACGCTAAACAAACAAAAGTATTAAAGTGGAGCTCTACGTTTTACGAACGACCCATCTCAATGCGGGAGACACGTGGCTAACGAACCGTGAGAGTAAATGGCGATGTTTAAAGCGCCGGATGTTCGTGGCGACAACGACGTCGCTAGACTGACGAGACGTCGCGACGCCTCCTGTCGCGCTTGCGTTCTTTTCGCGTAGAAAAGACATTTTTCTGTCTTTTCTTTTGGCAGACCATACGTACCCCTCGCTAAACATTCCACGACATCTGTTCCATTAAATCGATTAAACGACACGTATCTCTAATATAACGTTCTAATATAAAGATCATCTTTTCTTTCTCTCTTTAGAAAAATACCTCCAACACACAGTGTATAAAATAAAATTATGTGGCACACGTTCTCTCTACCGTTCTTATTTTTTACTACTCATAAAATTCCACGATGCGTTAAGCTCGGGTTCGCTAAGCCCAAAAGACTGTGTATAGTCATCTCTGTGGAAGGTTACAGTTTCATTATCAATCTGTTTCAGGTTAACAGTTCTCGTAATTTCTTCGTTATTTTTTTATTTTATATAGAAAAAATGTGAGGGTATTATATTTAAAAAATGAAGATTTCGAAGATATTCAAAAAAGTTCTCGCTTGCTATGGTTTTACTTATGATATTCTCTATCGTTTCTTTCATTATGATAATTTAATAGAATTAATTCAACCATCTGGTTTATTACGATTGGCTTATTACGATTGCGGCATTCTCAAATCTCTCAGAAATTGATTACACCAGTCATCTCTCGTTACGAGCCTATGATATTTGATTGAAAAAACAAGGCGAGAGATGACGACTGAAAATTAAATGTATAACGCATACCGTGATACGCAGCGCGTTGTTTATCATATGAAGAATTACATAAAATCTTCTTCCTCCTACATTAACGACGGCATGTATAATAATAATATTAATAATTGTGCATAAAGGGAGCTGGTTCAAGAATAGAAGCTTCTAACAAGGACAAATTATGATTTCGATTCATCTCCATACACCGTTATAACGATTGCCTCGGGTTAAGATAAGTTATTCATCAGTTTGTCGATACTCGGATTCCTAACAAGATATCGCAATTACTCGTTTACAACGTGCTGAAAAATAATCAGAGCGTTAATTCTCGTAAATGGCATGATGTAACGTGGATTACGAGATTATCATTGAAATTAGAAAAAGAAAACAGAGCATCGCGCGCATGTAAAGCGTATTCACCGATGGCGCAGATTATAAATGAAAGTGATACTTAACTAACTCGCTGAGCGAAACGCCGCGGCGCCGTTACAGATTGCCAATATAGAATTCAATATCGTCATTACGGATTTCGCTAATGGTAAAGGTGCTTACTTTCTTTTCATAATAGTTACGTAAGATCGATCGATCTATTTACGTAACGCTGATGGCCTCCGTAGCTGGCCGTTGAGAAATGTTACCATCAAGGAAGTAAGATTACGGAAATTGCGCTCTCTTTCCGTTCGCATAGCTGGCTTCCCCTTACTCGAGAGAAACCGTGCAATCTCTATACGCGCGTTCCTATATACTCTCGAATATGATTTGCCCGAGGCAAATATTCGATATTATTTCTTCTAGCAACCTTGACTGTGGCATGATCTACCTTGTACGTCGGGTAAAGAAACCTGACCGGTATGCTAAACAAACATCTGACTTTACCTTTAGAATATAATGTCTGCATATGATTTATGCAACTGTGCGCTTAATATTGACCTCTTGAACGTGACTTTATATTATAATTGCTCAATTCGCAAATAAATTATGTTTTAATATAAGTAAAATAAAAATTTGTGTTTTAATATAATTGAATAATTTTAATATAATTAAAATAGCGATTAAACGTAACAACAATGTGATAAAATTAAAAAGCAAGCACTCGAAGATTTTTAAATCTATCAATCGTTTTTAAGTGCGTATCTATCGTGTAGTAGTCTCCTATAATTAAACGAGTATGTAAAAAAACAACAAGTATGATTTTATGCACTTAAGTATTCCCCGATATTCGACTGTGTAATCCTTAAGTAGATAATAAGCTTCCTCGTACACCTGACTTGTGTGTGGACCCGTAACAGTCATAATAACTGGTTGAGATACTTTCACATGTCGCCTAGTAACATTGTAACATGTTCCGCCTAGTTTCACAGGAAGTGGCTAAGAATCGGTTTATACCGTAGCAGTTATGATAACTCGCAATATCTTCGCAAGTGCATTACGTAAGAAAATTCAACAAGCCGGTTTCATAGACGTTTAAATTGATAATTTATTTCTTGTCGCCATGATTGCGCAATGCGCTTAAAACCGTAGAGACAAACAAGTAGTTAAGAATAAACATGATACACTCAGAAAAATCATTTTCACTTGCCGTAGAATAAAGCTCAACTTCAAACAAATACTCTCATGCAAACGCAAAGGATAAAAGGTAACGCTTGGTTTTTATAAAACGTCGAGTTAATAATTTAATGTTTATTCTGCTAAGACAGCACAGTGTAAAAAAAAAAACATAATCATTATATACAAGAGTATCGTTAATATCGATTGACGTCAGACTATCGTCAATGATGCAGGTCGAAGCTGATTTCATGACCGCCACCGAATCCGCCGCCGTAGCCGCCGCCGAAGCCGCCTCCGCCGAGACCGCCTCCATGACCGTGCTCGTGCACAAGGACTGGATATGATTCCTTAACGACGACCGGAACTTTGACTGGGTAGGGCACTTCCTTGTGCACGGGATACGGTACTTTATAAGGTACGCTATAGGGAACAGGCACCTTCACGGGCACCTTAACGGGCACCTTGAAGGGTACTGGGACCGGTTTCTCCACGGGAACGTGTACAGTCTTCTCTACCGGGACTGGATAAGGCTTTGGTACGTGGTACGGTACCGGATTGTCCACTGGAACCTTCACCGGGACGTGTACAGGTACTGGTACATTTCTCTCGACGGTGTAGGGCACCGGAACTGGCACTGAGACCTCGCGATGGATCGTGATGCCGGAGATTCGTCCACCGTCGCCGCCGCCGCCGCCGCCGCCTCCTCCAAGACCGCCACCAAATCCTCCGCCGAAATCACCACCGCCGAGGCCACCGAAATCGTGCCCACCAAAACCACCGCCGCCACCAAAGCCACCGCCATGACCCAGACTCAGTTCCAGTCCGCGCTTGCTCTTGGCATCCTTTGAGTCGGCGGCCCCTTTGCTGTCGGACTTCTTGGTCTCAGTGGCCAGAGCCACCGTCGCCACAAGGGCGAGGAGCACGAGGATCTGTGAATAAACGTGTGTTAATTGCGGTCCTTCATGGTCAAGGCTTAGATTAGCTTGGTTAACTTGGGAAGCTTTGAAGGTCTCGCTAAAGTTAATAAAAATTTTACGCATGTTATTTAACAGACGATTTGACAACACAAGAAATGCAAATAAAGAAAATGAGACGCAATATATAGCAAAGTTCAATGATAGTCTGTTATGAACATCAAACATTGACAAACTTTGCGAGATACAAGCGTAATTGGTATAAAATATCTAATTGTATTCTAAATTGTAAATTTATTGAGATTTCACTCGTGTAAAAAACAAGAAATCACACTATAATCTCTACGATTCTAACACCATGATCTCACACTGCCAATACTAAATCCCGACGCGTTCATACATCGCGCATAATTCCGTGCATAATCCTCTCCGCCGCGCGAGACCCTAAAGATACCCTTGCCAGAGCCCTATGTACGCGCCGCTGTGCCAGCAGCGCAAGCTCACCTGCGAAGTGCTCATAGTAGCCTTCGGGAGTGCACACTGAAGTTGCATCGTACCAATCAGCGGCATATATACCGGCACTTTCGCCGTGCTCGCTGGCCCACTCCCCGGAAAATCGCTCGTCCAACGCCGGAACGCCGGCTTTAAGGTGGACCGATTGTGCCGCCATCCCGCACAAAACCGTTCGGCATTAAGCCGTTTTCCCACGGGCTACCCGTCCGGGTGAGGTTGATTACTGATGCCCGGATACGAGCCGCGTAACGTCGCCGCCCCGTCAATTCCAACCAGCTTCAATCGCTATCCCCTCACCAAGGAAGAGCCGCGATTCAAGACTCCGGAATTGATCCGGACTCTTTCCCGTGCTTGGTCCTAATCCGCACACTTTCTTTCTTTCTTTCACCTCAACATTAGAAACGTTATGGGCATGCTAGACTTGTTCATTTTTTTGTTTGCGTCTCGCGTAAATTTTATCGGACATAATAACAATCGTAGCTCTCAACGCATTACGCAATGTACCGCTATTCGCCATAGACAGAGACAATTAGGAAATTCTTGGATGACAAGAACCGATAAGTAATATGTAAGTTGGTGTACAATTACCAAGTGTGACTCGTACGAGCCAAAATATAATTTTAAAAAATTGTTCAAAATATTAATATAGGTATTATTTGTTTTAAATATATTATTTGTTTAAAATATTTGGTACAATATTATTATTATTGCGAAAGTCTCAAGAAAACTGTAATAGACATAACAGGTTCCAATAGACATGCTTTCGCCCGAGAAATAAGTGGATGTAATATGATGGAGGACGTTCGAATTAATCTGACAGCGCGCAATTGACTACAATCTTAAATTTAGTTCTACGATCTCGGCGGTCGTTCGCGCGTATGCATGCAGACTTTCGAGAAACATTTTATTGGCACTCATAGAGTGCCGTTCGAGACATAACTCCTTTTGATACACTCAGGCAATGTTCATCAGGCAATTAACTGCTGTGACTTGAAAGAAACTTTTTGATATTGCATAGTTTTCGTGAAAATTAAGCTGCGTTATGCCACTTGGAAGAACGAAACTTACGTTCGCGTGCAGAAATCGAAATCTTCCTCAATTAATCTACGACCGACTTTACGAGCAAGCTCGATTTCGACGACTTGCGCCGTAAATCTAAGAAGATTCATAAGCGTGACAAAATCCATAGTGTGAAACGACGTACGTACAAAACGGTGCAACGATTCGACTTTCTCCGTGTGACAAGCGCGTTATATATCCCGGCACCATGCTCAATGGTTATTTAATTAAAAAATAAATTCGCAATACACGAAGGAAGTTGCAAAAAAAATTACAACGCCTAACAATAATGCGTGGTCGATGATACACACATTTATAACTATGGAAGAGACGACGCGAAAATTTGTATTTCAACACACTATGGCACAATCAACGCGCTATTGTTGTTTTTTCTCTCAATCACTTTCGCCAAGTTTTACATTCTAGTAATATTTTTTAAGTAATCGAAGGTCTAAACCGGCAATCAACCGCGTCGTTCGTAACGTAACGCCTGAATCACCTGATGTCGAAATGAAGGCAATGTTTTTTTTCATTTTCCTGACACTATATGCTTTGATTTTAATATACAATTATCAGATCTTATAAAGACATACACCACCGCTTTAAGTCATTGACGCAGTAACTTTTTATTAAAACTACTTTCATAATCGATTCATGGATACTTTGGCATTAAACGTAACTTTTACTTGTATCATTCTCAAGTGACATTTTATTGGCAACTAGGTGAACCAATGTAATTCTAGGTAAACATGTTCTGATGACATCTTTGCAAAAGGTCTCACTTACAGATGATATTTTATTCGAAGATGATTAGTACGCAAGGAATACGCAATTATGGCGTTTCGTTTAATATACTGATCGTATAATTATTATGCTAGATATGATATGCATATCAAATAAATATTTACATTTCGCATAGACCATCGCAAAGTTTCAATACACTGCGAGCATTTGCATTATTCAGTAAATAGTCGTATTAATCATTTAATGCATTGGTCACAGATTTCGTTTAATGAAGATACGCTTATTACAAATTCATTTAACCGATCGAGTTAAACTTTTATTTAATATGCTGAACTCTCTCGGCTGAAACACACGTGATAATTGAACCTATATTGCATATGATATATTGTGTGTGATGTGAAAATGTTCACTTCTTTCTAATTAATTATTAAAATTATAGTCTATTTTATATGCCATTACGCTTCGCTTGCTTGCATCATTAATTGAATTTCCTCTTTTCTAAGCTGCTATAACTTATTTACGAAATAATGATTTTAAAAAAGAATATATCTACGATAATATCTTCAATGCGCAATTCGCGTATTTTTGAACATTCTAGTTTAAGAAATAAAAATAAAATACGAGTGAAAGAGAGAGTCGAATATCAGTTTCTTATTCAACCGTTTCTTTGGCAGCCCAATAAAGCATTTTATATTCAGTACAATCCTTTTAGATTAGCCTACTTATAATTTCACTTATAAGCGTCCATGACTTACGCAACAAGCAGTTTTTGCCACCGATACCTACGTTCTTTTTAAATGGCCAGCTTGTATTTTAATGATTAAACTGCGTCTTATCTTATTTCTAGGAGTAATACGTAAACACTTCTATCTGTGCGTAATTTAATAATAAAAAAAATTGCAAAATTTTGCAATATTCCAAAGATTGGTAAATATTCATGAAATTAACCATGCGTAAAGTATATTTGCTTACTAATCGCGTTACCGAAACACGCACAGTGAAAAAAAATAAATCAAATACAAGCAAATGTCAAAATTCGTGAACCTACAATCACCGTTAGACACGCCAGACGTGTATCAAAATATCCATACCTTCGAAGAGACTAAAACCTCGAACCAGAAAACTGAAATTCTCTTTTATCTCTTATCCTAGAGAGATGAAAGAGAATTGCACAAATTATGTTTGTGTTCGATGGGCGATGGAAGTTGGAAGGGCGTAACTAGAAAACGGCTTGATAAACACCTTGAGCGAGAACATCTATCCATATATTCATGAGAGCCGCGGTCTGGTCGACTCCAAAGCCTTTCCCATTATTGCATAAGGTTACGCTTGCGGTCGGTGAAGCAGAAATGCAGACTACGCGAAAATCCCACTGCCGACGACGTCCGCCCGCACTGCCGTCTCGTAACGCGCGAGAATCCACTGGTGCACTTAGGGCGCATTTATACGCCACCGTTGCCACCCTCTCTGCGGTCTAAAGTTCAAGCAACTCAAACTTCAAGAAAAAAAAATTTTGCGGAGATAAGGGTCGCCAATTGAAAGTTCGCGTCACGGTTTCTCAAGGATGGCTTCGGAGATGGCTTCCCGCAAAATCAATTTGCGTTTACGTGGACGAGACCACCACTTGAAAAAATACCACGTTGATTAAATTAATGACGTTGTCTCTACGATTCTAATGAACTTTGGCAGGGGAAAGGTACATCAGATGCAGACATTTAAATTGACATTAGACACAGGTGCAAAGAATTAATCTGCATATGGCGCACATAAGCTCGGTTTTGCGTCACGTATGAGATCAAAAGCGGTTTTAGCGGTTTTGTGAAAAAGCTTTCTAAGCGAGATTTGTAGGGAGGAAGTACGCGATGTGTCAAAATTTATATAATTGCGGCCTCATATCGGGAGATTGGTAGAAAGTGTACGATCACCGGGATCGCCACCTTCAATACGCGAGCACGTATCGTTTGCATTATATCCGGCAAACATAATCAGCCAGCTTACTTCACGAAGTTCCGTATACGTAATGTTACTACAATCGTTCGAACAGAAAAGAAAAAAAAACAGGCTGAAGTTTTCACCGCGATAGATTTAATCTGGTATTCACATATAGCGAGTAGCTAGGCTATCAACAGTTTCCTGACGTTATTCTTGCTGCAGGAAGACTTTCGAGCAAATAACTTCGCAATTAAAATCGCGGGCTCGCTACATGTAATTCAGAACATATAATAACATTTTGCGCAAAGCCACTTATGACACAATAAGTGCACAGAGAAGTTTAACCTGGGAAAGAACTAACTTTAGCGTTACGTACGTTACGCACACCATGCATCGCGACGAACAAGAACGTCTGCAATAACCACATAAAAGTTATACCTGTCGTGATAGGATTGTTTCAATCGCACATTGTTCAATATTAACATATCAAATCTACATATTATTTTCAAATGTAACATTTTATATTACGTTACTACTATAAATGTTGTATATGTATTTAGTAATGTAATTAGTGCGTATATAACACTGATTTATTAATATAAATGTTATGAATAAATAGCATTAATTTATTAAATAATATATGTTATGCAGACATGCAATATACATTGAAATAAGTTCACAGCAATCGGTAATTTTCGATCGATTTATACGGGTCAGTCGCTGCTGCTCGATAAAAACATATATAGCCGGTTTAGAGTAGAAATAACCGTGGAAAATTAGCCATCTCGGCACCAGCGCGTGTCATTAGTTTTGAATTCAATGAATTAGACTTGCGGCTTCAGAAATTAATGGCTAGTCGTCACGCGCGCTCGCGCAATTGTCGATTAGCCAGGAGCGATGTTTCAGCTAATTAACGCTCACCACTACGTGGCATTCTATGGCAAAAATTTTTTCATTATCACTAAATGCTCAACGTACAATAAATACCTTCCAAAAGAACTTTTCGAGTATAATTTTCGCAGCAAATATACATTAAAGAAAATAATTTTCAATAAGTCGCTACCGAGACAACTCTTTAAGAAACCTCGAAAGAAAGCTGATGTTTCCGATGCGCCCGAAATCATCAATTGTCAGATTTCAAGATCGTGTCGAAAAACAGCACCGCGAGCAGATTGCGGTCTCTAGTGAATCACTATAAATTCATCGAAAACGATTTAATCCCCGGGTATAGGTCAAGTGGAAACTATCGTATACATCGCCCCCTCGATTTTCGCTGCGGTTCGATCGACGGTCAATCAAGAGGGAGGGAACACTCGGCCTCTCTCGAAACATGCTCCTATCCGGCTAGAAGTCAAATCAATATTTTCGGATTCAAATATGGAAATCCAAATTCAGATGTATGGAAATTTATTCGTAGCGATAACCCTGATAAACCATGGATACGCGAGTATTCTAATACCCTTCGAACCGAGATCGAGGTACAAAGTCATTCCGAGATTAACTGTGCCCGTGGGAACTACGTGTGATAAACCAAAAATCGCCATTATACATTGAGCGAAACCAGGTTTCTACGTTTCACAGCGAAAAACCATTTCCGGTATGCAAGAATTTTATCCGATCGCGTTAACGAGTTCCAACAACTTCTTATTAAAGCGACGACAGTAGCGGCCAACGTCTTCAAATCATTCTCTTTAATTTCACGGTTGGTGCCGACGGCTATCTTCTTCTTGGCGACAAATGTCGCGGCATACGAAACTGTAGAAAAGAGATAATACGTTGAACATGCTATGACTATGGAAATGAGGCGAGTATATTAAATTCGAACAAGTTGAGACTGAATGCAAATGTTTCAACGCATTCATATATCCGTACGGTATGAAGAGGAAAAAGAAACAAGTAAGAAAGAACACTTCCATGTTGTCGAAAAATTTCAATTCTCTTTTCTCGCATTAATTAAGCTTTTAATATTTATGAAGCTCTCCGGAGCACAGAATACAGAAGAGTATCAATCAAAGTACATTAATGAAAGATCAATGTGTAATATTGTTTATCACTGTAGTTTATTTTAATGTGTCTGTTTTGTAATTAATATCTTTATAATGCGTAATTACAAAATGAATTGACAGTGAAGTTAAATACTAATTAAAATATAAAGAATTACGTAAACTGTTTTTTTCTCATAAAGGAAATATGTAAAAAATAGCTAAATATTTTATCAAGCATATTTTTATAAAGTATTAAAACGTTCTATGAAAAAGTAATATATTACGTACCTACATTAATAAAATACAATAAACTTGATTTCATAAATAATGTTTCAAATTTGATAAAAGTAGAGAAAATATGACTGTTAAAATAAAAATTAATTTGATAATAATTAAAAGATTTTATCTGTGGATAATTTAGGTATATTTATCTTCGTTTACTCATATGCATTGCCATCGACGAGCAAAGTTTACACAAGAAATTTACGCAAGCGTAAAATCTTTTTCGATTTTTGTTACAGAAACGCGTTTCTGTTTCGAATTAAACGAACTCGAAAACGCGGCGAGACGGTTAAGAAAAAAAAATAAAGAGAAAACAGACGCGAAGACAAAGGGAGACGAAGAAAAGCGTCGTCCACCGGCGTTGTCTTCCTTTCCTCCTAACTTCCTACCCGCCGACAATTTCATCGGCACGCTCGAGTTGCCCAGCGGACACACCGTTGCGTCCCCTATAAAAGCGAGGGTAGACCATGACGGTACCAGTGTGCTCACTGCCGACCAACATGAACAGCACCGACAAGCTAAAAGTGAGTAGCTCCAATAAGATAGCCGCTCGAATCGCTTGTAGAAGTACGATCCGCACTTAGTACGAGTCTGCAATAGTCTGTTGTAGGCGCAGTCTCTCATTTCCAAGCGATAACCGGTTTTCCTAACAAATATGAATAGCCTTGAAGGCAAATTTTGACTTGCGAACTTCCATGTACCAATCTCGAAATCATTAAAGGTTCCGAAATTGAATATGTCGTTCCTTTTGAAACCATTATCAAAACATACACTGAGAAAAAATTTTTCTGCATTTTAGTAAATATTAGTTTGCATATATAACTGTAACTCCATTTATTAGAATAAAGAAAATTTTCCTTTTTATCAGTATATTTTTTCTCAGTGAATGCACATATGTTAATAAAGAAAACATTTTCTTTATTTTAGTAAATGGAGTCACAGTTGTATGCAACCTAATATTTACTAAAAAAATTTTTCTCAGTGTAGATCACATTTCCAAAAATTTCAGCAGTATTATACATTATAATTACAACTCTAAATTTATCTAACAATTCCGTTTTGTTTTAAAATTTTTCGATATCTAATTTTAAACATTTCTTTCAAATATTTTTCAAAATTTAAAAGTTTTTAAAAATACGATAAATACTCCTAATATTCAAACATTGCTTTTAAAGAAATTGCGATTAAAAAATATTAACGTCCATCGATATGTATTATCTCGTTAAATACTAATACCAATCTCGAACAAATTACCGTAATAATGCAATATGACATATGGTAAACATTCATTAGTTCCGCAAAACATTATCAAAGTAAATTGCAGTGAAGCTTATACAATCTCATACATGCTCCGTAAATCACACGACCACATTTATCGAACGATTTATAAAATCAAAGAGATTCATCGTTTCTTCGCTTCCGGCAGGTAATACTCCTATGCGGCCTAGTATTATCGGTCGTAGCCGAGGAGGCGAAAAAGACCGAGTCTAGCGCTAAGCCCAAGGATGAAAAATCGAAGCGCGGATTGGAGCTGAGCCTAGGTGATCACGGTGGTTTCGGAGGCGGCCTGGGCGGTTTCGATGGCCATGATTTAGGCGGTGGATTCGGAGGCGGCCTGGGCGGTGGCGAAATAATCTCCACTGATCACATCAAGGCGGTGACAGTCACGAAGCACGTGCCAGTACCGCATCCCTATCCGGTGGAGGTCACGAAGCACGTGCCCTACACGGTGAAGGTGCCGGTCAAAGTGCCCGTCGACCGTCCCTATCCGGTCCACGTACCACAACCCTATCCCGTGGAGGTCACGAAGCACGTTCCATACACAGTGGAGAAGCCAGTGCCCTATCCGGTCAAAGTACCCGTGAAGGTGCCCGTGAAGGTCCCCTATCCAGTCAAGGTACCAGTCAAGGTCCCCGTCGAAGTGGCGAAACCAGTGCCCTATCCGGTCAAGGTACCTGTAGTCGTCAAAGAGGCTTATCCCGTGCTCGTTAAGGGTCACGACGACGGCGGTTTCGGCGGCGGTTTCGGCGGCGGTGACTTTGGCGGTGGATTTGGCGGCCACGATTTTGGCGGTCATGATTTCGGCGGATATGGACATTGAGAAAATGAGCGCGAAAAGAAGCGAAGACTTTCATCGTCTTCCCTTTTGTTTGACGGCTCGCCCAGGAGACCAGGAGATCTATTCGAGGGATTGATCGTCGAAGGATCGAGGAGTTGACCGGCAAAAGCTGCCACATCGTTCTAATAGAAGTCAATGCGCAAATATTGTATTCTTCGCGATCCTATCCTCGAATTGTACTATACACCCCGTAAATGTAAAAATGAATAAAGTATTTTTTTTTACGTAACAATTGCATGCTTACGAAACACTCGAATGATGTTGGGAGGGCTGAAGAGGAAGAAGCAGCAGAGAGAGAGAGACGTATTAGCCGGACACGTTATGCGATTATGAGGAATTGCGAGGAAACTTTCACTCCTTGATATTACGCGAGTTGCACCAAGAAAGGTACACCTGTTTCACCATAAGAGGCATATATGTACCGCATAGAAAAAGCGTCTCTTGTAGGGATCGTTAAAGTAGACGGGCGGCCGGCGGAAGGGGAAAGCGTAAGACGTAAATGTCAGAGTGTGCGAAAAACCCGGAATAAATATCTGCGAATATCCTCTCGCCTCTCTCCCTAGGAGATTAATCTTGCGGACACACTTTCGACACACACATCACGCGCTATCGTGCGCGACGTATGCACGCCTTGCGCCACAAAGAATCGCCTGGCGCGACCAAGTCGTTAAGCCGTCAATTGCGTCGTTTGATTTTTCAGGGCTACACCGATCGTTCGGCGATCCATTCCTGGGACGCAGTGGGAAGTGTGTAAAAATCGGAAAGGGCTGTTGCCAAACAGTCGCGCGATTTCGAAACGCCATTTACGCGCAAACGCGTTTACGACATCTGTCCGATATTATCAAAATTTATGGTCAGATATATCGGTGTCTTAGATAGTTGCTTTTACATGCAAGTTTAGCCTAATTATGCGTAACGTGTTCCGAAATACGTGATTTTTTAACATCTATCACACACACCTACGCAAATATTTCTTATGTAAATTGATATGGAGGTAGTTAAATAAATGCTTTCAATATACGCATCAGAAGCAGCCTATCAATTGCAAAATATTAAGCCTATCATTTTATTTAATATCATATTTTGTCGATTAATCATGAACATGCTTGTGCTCCCGAGATATCTAAGAAATTCGCATAAATTATATACAAACGACGGTAAATCAACTGTGTTATAGGCAATCTTGCGGTTTCTGCATTTCTCAATTTAATAGCTTGATCGGTAATCTAATTAGACAGTTCTATACGAGATATAACCAGATTATTCTGAACGTAATTGGCATCGTTGGAATTAATAGACTTCCTCGCATTCTTTTCCATAAAAGTTACCGTAGGCAAATAATGTTGCCGCTAGTTTCGCTTTTATATTTCCAGGTTTGTATCGTCTCCAAACTTTCCCGTACGATAGGTTGTGTCCATCTTACGCATATAGCTAAGATAACTTTGCGATAATAGAAGGTAGACCTAATTATCTCCTAATTACGGTTACAGACTGGTACGTCGACTATGCAAGTTCCTCCACCTACGTGCATCTTATGTACCATTATGTACATCTTGCGGCGGCATGATTCGTCCGGACGATAGTATGTCTCTCGTTAATACGCGGTTACATACCGCGTAAACCGAAACCGAGCCGGCTCGAGAGACACAAGCCACACGAGAGGTATTCAACGTCGCCGACATCGTCATCGCGGCTCGTTCTCGTTCTCGCGGCTCTCCTCCTTTTCCCCGGCGCTTTACTTTCATCGTCTCGATATCGTATGATCGGATAGAACGTCGTTTCACCACACCCTGGACTCATTTCCGCATGCTGAGTCCGCTTCCGCTGCACATACTAGGCTAGAAACTGAAAGCGACTGCAGACTGGCGCGACGGGCACACGAGCGATCTTAAAATCCAAGGAAGTTGGCTCCTGGGACGAGGGAGATCGTCACGCTTGCGTTACATATGCATCGAAAAATGCATCGCTCGCACGCCCAATGCAATTTGCCGAAATTATGAGTAGCAACGGCGGTACGCCTTTGTTTAGGTGCCGCAGAGAGCGATACTTTCGTTATAGGTGAATTATACCATTATTACGGTCGCGAAAATCAATTTGGTCATGGGACAGCAACACGTTCAATATCGCCTATATAATCGATTAAATAAACGTCAAACTGATAAACATCATTCTATCTGAGATGGTATAGACGTCAAGAAGCCTCGACTAAATTTATCTTCTTACGAGTGTGCAAAAGTGTTACACGCTGATCGAGACACGCACAGTCGGTCGATGAGCAAATCCCGAGTTATCTAACACGCTGCGTGCCAGGTAATCATAGTTAATAGCCTAGGAAGTTCGCGTAAAAGGGAAGAGAGATTTCTTCGATTAGTCGCGAATGTGCATACAGGAATAAACTGAGATGCACATGTTACGTTTATAAACATTCGGTATAGCCCCGAACGCAGGATTATATAATAAGTATATGTAAATGCATGGTGACTACGCTGTTTCGTTTAACTGTGATGCAATCCTCTTCAACAAGCGGCAGACCATTCAAGAAAAGCGCGCGATTGCTTTTTCTCGGAGATTGTAAAGGCTGTAATAGTAATCATAAAGACGTGGAGTTTCCTACCAACTATACAGAGATAAATGTACCGTTATTGAACTGTTGCATTATTTTTTTATCTCTCAAAATATAAAAAACACTTGAAAAATTGTCTTATATCGACTTGCCCAACATTATTAACTTTTAATTACATTTCTTTCAAATGTGTCACTCAAGTAAAGCTATATGCGTGCGTCTTGACATCTTGTCTCAATTATGCAACATGCACTTTTTGCATTGTATTTTGAGGAACCGTGACTTATGTAAGCATCAATCTTGGTTACGAACGTCTACTTAAGAATTTGAAAAAAAAACACACATAATGAGGATGTTAAGATCGATGATATTAATTCTGAATTGTCAAATATAGTATTACGTCAAGACATTTCCCATAGACGTAACCCGAAGCACAATGCACATTTACGATGTAAATGCGGCGCGAAACTGCAATTTTACGTCGTGATTTTATGCGAGCGCGACCCCCGACCGTTTCTTTTTACGGATGTTCGTTACGTCGCAACCATGCCGTTAATAAGATTCCAGACGGCGATCTTATCGCGCTCAATTAGAGAAATCTCGTGGGCGGAGAAGCGACGCGGCTGAGTAAGGCAGAAAACGATGGTCGTTGCGCTCTATGCACTTTCGCGACTGTCATATTTCCTTATTCTTCCGCGAAAAGTGTATCGTAAAAACGCGCCGATACTGCCATATATGATTGCAATTTGATAACACAAATATTAACACGCCTGTAAGTCTTATCTTAAAAAAAATCTCCTGATATATCAATTTTAAGATAAATTTATCGCTAATTTACAGCTAATGAGACAATAATGGTTTGACATATATCTCTAGAATCTAAAAAAGTATATAGCATTTCTATAATATCTAATTTTTAATAGAATTGCAAAAACATGTTCTGTCGAGGTGCAAAAGAAGTGCCAGTATCCTTTCTATCCGCGTATCTCGATAATCTCACTTGTTTGCACAAAGAATAAATGATCATCGACATAACGTTAATATTGATGTTATCAATAATGTAGAAAGTTTGCGTTTTACTGGTAAATCTATACTTTCGTAATAAGGTAACCAAAGTAAAAGTTTGTTACCTCAAAAAAAGAAATTCCAAGATATCGATCAAAGAAAACGTAATATCAAATATATCTTTTCTTTCTATGATAATAAAACGAAAAAAACTGTTTCAATAGGGAGTTTTTGCAATACTGTCTTTCAGATACGGTTACGGTATCTGAAAAACGATATTGCAAAAACTTCCTAATAACAATTTAATTAGTACATGACGTTAACGGTATTAATAGATATCATTTGTTTCATTTACTACAGGATTGTTTTTCGATTACAATGTTAAATATATTTTCTTTGATCTTCTGGCTGTGTACGCACGTTCCATACAATACAAACGGAATAAAATTTGCAAAAAACGCAATTAATTAACATCGTTTTGTAATAATATTAATCGTCGATTATTTTTTCTTCCCATAAATTCACTTAATTAAATAATTATGCAATCATTAACATCATGCGTCTATGTGTGTATATTTATGCGTGTGTACATATGTATATATAGAAATTCAATCACCCACACACACTTCATTTTTTTATTTTTTCTCTTAATTATTACCACAGGTGGCCTCTCATTTGAATATTTATCTCAAAGCAAACATCATATCCTGATACATTTAAAGTGGAATACAGATATTCCTCCATTGTAAATCGTATAAAATGAATATAAAATCTCTACTCTGAAAAATCAGTAATAAAAAAAAAACAGTTCAGTTTTTAACTCATAAATTATAATATTCCTTTCATAATTCTCTCTTTGCAATAAATGCAATAATTGTCTGTAAAAATAACCGATCTCAGTCTATTATTATAATTAGAAGTAATTGATCATGGCGAAATTGCACATTAATTCTTGTACGTGCGAAATGGTAATAAATCCGAGGTTAGCCGAGCGGCCAAGTAAATTGCCACACTATCGATCCGAAATACGGAGGTAATAACCCTAAAGAGTGAAAAGAGCGTGTGGACCATAATAAATCGGTATAATTGGACGGTTCTAATTGGCTCGCAATTTAAGATAATCTACGATATTTTTGCATAGCCCTACCGAAGTTCTTAGTTGTAGTAAAATCTGCCAAATTGGCAGAGATGGGGAGACCTTCAATAAAATTTATAATCACCCAATTTATTACATACAAAAATAGAGATTTATTTGTATATTACCCACCATGCCTCTTAAAAAAACATTTATAAAAAAATGTACTCACCTATGACTTTTTGTTTCACGTATTGCCATTTGTCTAAAAAATATCAATGATAAGTTTTATCTCTGTATTCATTATACATAAATGTATAAATTTTTATCAATTTAAGTCAATATTATTAGAACAGAAATACCTATAACGTCATTAAAATAAATATGACAGAAAACCAATGCATTTATTCGATCAGGAGGTCTTGTGTGATACGAATTATCCTATAAACCATTGTAGTAAAAAAATACTGTTATTTTTTTTTAACTGTGTATCTCTATGTTTACGTGTGTACATATCCGTCTGTTTCTTTTAGCTGCACTGGCTGAACTAGACTGAACTGGTGCAATAAGTTGGAGTGAGACAAGTATATTATTTAATTTCACTTTAACTTACGGCATCAGTGTGCACCAGTGTAGCTAAAAAAACAGACCCTATGTGTATATTACTGTTCAAATTATATATATATGCGTATACAATAAATAAACTTCATTACTTTAAATTTTAAAAATAATGAAAAGTATGCTATATTCAAAATTGATATACGGTGACTCACGAAGCTGATCAAATTGTATCATGTTACGACCGTTATTTGAAAATTCATGAATAAAGATATCTGTAGCAAGAGAGAGATATCTGTTTGCTTACTGATATGTCATGTTGATATTAAAAGACTGTTTTTGTAGATTGCCTTCTTCGAATCAGTTAGACTGTTAGATAATTATTGTATAGTCAATTTGATCAATATCGTGAGTCACTTAATAATCTCTTTCTTCTTTCTCTTTTGAAAATCGGATCAAAATTGTTATTATATTCTTTGATTTAAAGCGGATCTATTATTTGGCGTAATTATAGAGATGTTTCAATATACTTCTTTCAGTTTATTAATAAAAACTAACACGCGCATTGCTTCTTTCTTGCTTACTTTAAGACCGATCAAACTTCTACTGTTAACCACAAGCCACAGCTTTATGTTCTCCCAACTTGACCATTTAATCTTAAACTGCAGAAAATGGTCGTATTGTCTGGAAGTTCTAGTCGGTCCGCGTGGTTTTTCCTAATTGCGCTGGTAACAATAATATATCGATCCGCGGGAGAGCCGTCGCAGCTGATAGGTAAGTAATATCGCACGGTACAAGTAGACTGGAATAATTCAACGAAGTTTTTACCTTAATTTCTTTTACGTAATATCTGAATGTCCCCAGAATTCTTATAAACCGCGTCGCAAAAAGTGCGGTTAAATTTATCAAGTTTAACTTCCATCAAAGAGGAACGTCTATAGTAAACTGCATATTACGCGATTAAACAACCATGCAACAAAGAATTAAACTTACTTTATCGTCATTCAAAAATCCGTTGATAACGAAATAACATAGATAATTATTCATTTAGATAATCTTTATTTTGACTTTCCTCAAATTTTTGGTACTTGAATTATTCGAGTAATAATCTTATTACTTACTATATGATGCAAATGTAAATGTGATAACTCGCGTTTAATAATTATAAAGCAAAAAAGAAACTAAACAGCAGTAAAATAATGAAATTTATTGAATAAAAATATTGGAAAAGATCTATTTGTATCATCCATCACACAATCAATAATTAAATCGAGAATAAAAGAAAAAAAATTAAAGAAAAAAAATCAATCGCGATATAAATGTCGCACGAGCTTATTATCGACGATAAAATGCGTTGACAATATTTCTCATTTCGTTATGTCGATTTCTGTTTCATTTATGTCATTGCGGAAAAGCTTTGAAATTCTAGGGAAGATCCGGAGGGCTGTGTACACGATGGTGTCGTAATATTATACGCCGTACAGCACGCTATTCGCAGTGCAGTAACCACGATTACGCATTACAACCGACTCTGTGCACTTCCTCGATCGTGTACAGGATCGCTTATGCATCACTACCGGCGCGGTGTAAAAGTGCATCGACTTTCGCGCGGACTACTTCTGCCGGCCGCCTCACGTGAGCGCGATTTTCCCGCGAGGCTTTTTGTTCCTCGTCTAGGATATAAACGCGAAGGAAATTGCGCCGTCACGACTCGGTTTCCCGCAACGTTAGCCACTTTGCCGTGTAATGTTGCACTTGGGGAGAATAGCGCGGTTTAAAATTACATCGCGATGCGCGCGATGATATGCAGATTAATACGTACGTTTCCGCAACCCCCGCGTCGCGAAACAACGAGGGAGATCGCTTAAACTTGTTCAAAAGGTTTAATTAGAAGGTGTCACTCCTTAAGCGCACTTGACAGAAATTACAGCGCGCGCAAATTAAAAAAATATATTCTTACGACAAATTCGTGCTTGTGCAACAAATCCCTTTCAAAATGCAATTACTTTCAAAGATCGATAAAGATTAGGAAGAAAAAGCATATTATTATGCTAAAATCGAATTTTAATACATAAAACGGTACGCTATCTTGATAATCAAATAACATATAAGGTTCGGCAATGTGGCAAATCATATATTATCTATAATACAATTTCTCTCTCTTGATCTTGCCTTTCACGCAATCATATAAAATCTCCCGTAGTGCCTACAGCGGCATTATGCAACATATTCTTTCGTAAATGCTTCTTTGCTATAGAAAAATGTAGCAACATGAAGTTAAAAATCATTCGTAACAAAATAAGGAGCAGATTGCTTATTATAAGTAATGAAAAAAAAAACAGCTTAATTCATTGAATTTGATTTGATAGTTGTAGGGTAGACCGAGGCAAATCGGATTAATTTTTCTTTCTCGATAAAAAAATAATAAAAGGAATAATTTTATTTAAACTACTTACTAGACTGATTTAGCAAACTATACACTATACACTATAAAAATCATTTAATTTGCATAAGTTTTAATTTATCTTTTCGTTACAAAATCACAAAATTGAGATCGTGATTTTACATTAGCGCCAAAATGTCTTCGTGCACTCGCGATCTCTACACTTCTATGATTCTATCGTCGACTGACACTAAATTATACGCAATACAGAGCTGTTGTCTATTATTTCCAGTGCGGGGGGGGGGGGGGAGGAATGTATGGAAGTAGCTGGCACGATAAAACAACTTGTTTGAAACAAAATATTAACGAAAACTGTCTCAAAGCTTATACTGATCCGATTCGCCTCAGTTTGCCCTACATACATAAATCCTGTTGCAAATTGGAAAAGATGATTTACATCCGTTCGGAAATAAAACTTCACGGTATGTAAGACGTAATTCCCGAGTTCAGTTTGCGACATCATGATAATTTCGTTTTAAATGCAATAACGTAAAAATAATGTTTCCGCTCAACCTTTCGCAACGTGACAAATAGCTGGAAGGTGAGGGCCGTCATAATTATCTTACCTTACCACAGTCGCGACAAGTGGATCAAAATTATATACGAAACGACCTTAGACGTATCTAATATGTACTATCGCACAAAATTCCTTTTTATATGACGTCAATATGAGCGGTTCCACACGAATAACTGTAAAAATTGTTATTACGACCCGAATGTTTGTGTCTCAGTATGCAGTCAGCCGGATAGTTTCACGGTCCAAATAACTGAAAACGAACATGTTGTTTACGGCACCGAATTATTAATCAGGCACAACCTACACGTCGGAATTTTCTCTTATCCCGAAATAAAGCCAGTGAATGTTGTCTTCAACGAAACCGTCATAGAATTCAAAGGTAATTATTAATCCACTAAAAATCAATTTTTTTATAAAAAAAATTTGAAATATGATCTTTTTTTCGATTATTATATTGTCAGATAAACTGTGTTATTACCTTAATATATTACTGAATATTAATAAGTATAGCTATTTACTTAATTATGGTAAAGATTGAAGCTTCCAATAGAAAACTGATGACAAAGTAGAAATTAATTCAGTTAACACATATGTAAATTTCTAATTAAATTGATCAGTTATATAATTAATTTAATGCGCAATTTTCACGCCTGCCAATATTATTCTGTTTTTATTTATCCTGCGATATCCAGGCTACATTAATTACAAAGGATTACATTTTTCAGGATATGTGTCACCTAAATATCCGGTGACTCAACAGTATATCTCATCCGAAAAACTTTCTTGGAATGCTAGTGGTATCATTTTAGGAATCGGTACGCTTCAAGTAAGTTTAACGCTCCATAATCGTTTAAATAACGACCGGAAGAAAATTGAGCGCGACTATTCGCTTTGTAAGATAATTATAGTTCGCCCGTCCGATAATTATTATCCTCGGCTTTCCATCGTTACAGAAACTAAGCAAAGAAGATTATGCAGTCCAAGACTGTCGCTTATTTTTACCGACGAATATCAAAGGCAGGTAAGACACGAAACTCTTTAAAAATTTTATTACGGAAATAAAATAAGATATTTCTCCGGGGAAAAATTTGCAAATTAGACTGATAAAGAAAAATTTATTTTAAAACGATTTAAAAAATATAATTTCATAAGATCTAATTATTGATAAACTTGTGCATAGAGCTGAATTTAGCATGAATCCAATAGACAATAAATTAAATTCTACATATAATATATAAAATCTATCAATAATTAGATTTTAGTTATAAAATCATATTTTTTTAGATATTTTAAATGTAGATAATTTTTACAATAATTTTTTCCTTAACATTTAATTGAAGTTAAGAGGCTGTCAAAGAATTAAAATTCATAAGATAAGTTAAGTTAATGGGCCATAGAGCCTAATGTATTAATGAAATTTCTTTATCAAATGGATATTCTCTTTTAGTACTAATCTACCAAAGGCTGTGGAAAAAACGATTATTTATTACGTTCAATCTTGTGCCCAAGAGCTTCGTTGTCAAAAAATAAGAGCATTAAAGGCAGAACAACTTCAGAATATCAGTAGATATGAAGCATATGGATACAATATACTTCATATTATTCGTCCTAACAACCTAACGGTTGCAGTAGTCCTATTAACTTTATTTTTATATTATATTTTATTCAAAAAAGAATATCTCGTCGTTTTTCTTTTTATTTTATCCGTAGTAATACGGCGTCGACCATATATTTTGAAAAAAGATGAAAATTCCAAAAGTGAGAAAATTCACTAAAGTATCTATGATTTCATTGGTCGAAATCTAGTAAATCTATTCATTTTTGTAATTTTCACCTTTTTTCAAGATACATGGTTGACCCCCTCAATTTTGATGAACGTTCCTATGGACATTCTTCTCAAAAAAGTGATAAATTATATTAAGCAGAATAAAAAATCCATAATTAAAATTCCTGGTGTAATGAAAACATATAACATAATACTTGGAATGATAAAATGTCATTTCGAAACAGATAACGGAATTTTCGAGTGAGTACTATTATCTCATAATACAATCGAGAAAATTAATATTTTTTGTATAATATTTTTATTGAACACTACTTTCTGCAAGATAATTAATTTTTCAGAGATCTCTCGACATTAAAGAGAACGAAAGATGCAGTTATGTCTAACATAGGGCAAACACACATTATACAAACTAGCTTTGGACTTTCCATGGCTAAGTTTAAGTATGATTATTACAAGGTAAAAATATTAGACATAAAAGATTCATTTTTTTCCTAAATTATAATATTTGCCTTGATATACAGCTTGAAATTGGACCAACCACGATCAGTGGCAATATACTCGGAACTGTCGATGGATTAGCAATGACAGCAAGACTAGTCATTAATTATGACAAAACGTGCGGCGTAAATTTGGAGTACGTCAAAGTGGAATTTGGCAAAATCAACCTAGAAATGACTGGTTTAGGTCCACTCAATAGTTTAGCATCCACAATATTTACTTGGTTGACAGAAAAGTGGCAAGACGAAATTGTTAAAAATATTGAAATTAATGTTAAAAATATTGCTGAAGAACAATTAACTGAATTTATTTATAAAACTTGTAATAATGAAAATATAAAATATTTCTTTGAATTATAATCATGCAAACCTTAAATTAAAACAAACATTAGATGAGTATGCGATAAGCATGCATGGATTTGAAAAAAGGCCTGTGGTACACAAGTTTAAATGACAATATTAGCTGTACTTTTATTTTTTCTTTAAATAGAAATCATTAATATGTCAAGAATTTTTACAAAATGTCAACACTTCTTAATAAACGATGATTTCTACTGTATTATATAGCAAAGTAAATGTGTAATAAATCCAAAATTTCCCATAGTTCAAATTTTTTTCTATTATATATATTCTCACCATTTTATATTATATTATATATATTTGTATAATTTTTGAAAAATATTTTTCTAAAAATTGTTATTTAATATTGAGTGACGTTAATATTGAGTAAAATTTCATTGGATTCAATTAGGTTGTGTACTAGTTTCCGTATCAGTGACTACTTCCGTTGATTCGGCAGTAACAGGTTCGGAGATTGCAGTTTCTCGTGCAGTTTCTTGTGCAGTTTCTTGTACAGTTTCTTGCACAGTTTCTTGTACAGTTTCTTTGTCATTATCTGTGCATTCTTGATGGGAAGAAATACTTTCATCTTGCACTAGAATTTCTTTTTCTTTAATATCACTATCAGAATTAGTAACTGCAGGAGTATCTTGCATAGTATCATTATTAATGTCACTAGTACATTGTACTTGCGTGGTAATATTATTACTGTTACTAATATTTGTATTTAATGCACGCTTCAAAGCCAAATATTCTTCTACCGATCCTGTTGGAGCTTTCTCAAATGTAGCATTTGCATCAGTTGTCGATGGCTGTGCAGATACATTCAAGTTTGGTGATTTATTCAGCTTGGATAATCTTTGACGTTCCCTTAAACGTTTCCGAATCTCAGACTGTATCTTCGATTCTTTTATTACATTTTGGACGTCGTCAGTCTGATAATAACGCGACGCCCAAGTTTCTGCTGAATCCGATTTTGGCACAGTGGTTTGGGATACAGACTGCTTATTTTCTTGTTCAGAAAGGATGACAACTGTGTCTTGACTTTTATCCTCATCGCTATTTTCTATATCCATAACTTCACAGTAATCATCTAAATCAATATCATCTAAATCTGTCGATCTCTCTTCTTCAACTTTACTTTCTTCTGCTACTTTCTGTTCTGTCTTATTTTCTTCTTCAACAATAATTTCGTTTTCGTCAGAAGGATTTGTTCTCGATTTAACATTAATACTTTCATTACTTGATTTTTCTGTAATATCAGTAATATCAATATCTTTTAATTCTGAAGAGGTCGTAATTGTAGAAACAAGTTGGGATTTTCCGCGTGACTTTTTCTTCGATTTTTTCCGTCTCTCGGCAACGTTATCCGCAGAAATCGATATTGATAACACATTGTTTTTTATATCTACGTTTCTCTCAGGCATTATTGCTTTGCTTGTGTTAGTTAGATGCGTTTTATTCACAATACTTGTATTACTATGTTTCTCTATTATTTCTTGAGTTTCTTTTCTTTCCTTCGAATCTTGGGTGCTGGTTTTAATAGAATTTTCATCTGAATTGCTCGTGGATTTTCCAGCTTTCGACGCACGTTCGTTTTTCAGCTCTTGATTTATTCGTGTTTCTTCCCTATCACTATCGCTAGATAATAACTCGACAACTGGAGCAGGGTTAGGAATTACTAAAACAACATCTTCTTCCTCGCCTTTGTTACTTTGCTGAGAACCAATAATTCTTTCTAATTGCTTGCGACAATTCTCTTTCGCTTTGTCATCAACATCTTGAGATGCTCCAGTATTATTTTCTATTGCTTTACTGCCATTTGCTTGTGATGGATTAATAGGTGGAATTATATCTTCCTCTTTTCGTATCAAAGCTCTTATGGCGCGAGCTCGCATTTCTAATTCTAATAAATCTAATAAGCTGTCTCCTTCTTTTCCTTTATCTTTGTCGTCTTCCTTTTTAATTTTAACATCCTCAGTTTTATCATTACTTTCGCTTTTAATGTTACACTTTGGTTTAATATTATACTTATTTAAATTATTTTTCTTATTAACTTGTGTTTTCCCTTTAGTTTTTGTTTTATCTCTTTTTAACTTTCCTTTCCCACCATTCTCCTTTTTGGATGAATCATCTTCGGTTAACCATTCCTCTGTATCAGAAATGATTTCTAAGGAAGGTCCTGTTATAGGAGAAGATATAAATGAGCAGATTATTCTACAAAATTTAAATTCTATGCCATAATACCTAATATTTATGTACCTGAATTATCAGAAACTTCACTTGTGTCTGAGGATTCCAACATAGATTTGCCATTTAATATAGATAATATTCGAGCTTTAGACATACCCTTTAACTCACTCTCACACCATTCTTCGAGTTCACTTAAATCCATTTGCTATATAAATAACACTTGATATATATTACTTGTGCTTGAGCGAATATTTTCATATAAAAACTATTAAACTAGCTGAAATAATTCATGCCATAACTCACTTTAAGAACCTGCGGCAACATAAGACGAATCTTTTCTGATTTAACAGATTTAAAAAGCTGTCGGGATAATTCTTTACGATCAGACAAATAATCTCTAATTGGTTTTAAATCTCTTGCATCAATCTCTTCTTCGTCCGATGATAGTGACGAAGATGTACAAGAAGATGCACTGCTGTATTCCTAATAACGAAGTAATCTTTAAAATAACGTGCACTAAAAATGTTTTTGTATAATTTTCATAATTTAAAGCAAGATGATGTTCTATAAATATAATTGTCGATAACTACCTTGTTGTTGCTTACGCTGTGTTTAGCTTTAGACATATTTATGTTGTTTAAGAAATGTTTCCTTCAATCTAAATAAATACCAATCAGCAGAATAAACTAAACTAACTTGTGAAACAATCCCCTTCTTATATTTTTATCTGAAAAATGTATAGGTATAGGTTAACGGATCTCTCATAACCATATTGTGTTAATTTACATTCTGTGTCAAGAAGAAAATTTATATTCACGTTAAAAAGGAAACGGAAAAAGAAAGTTATGCAGAATGTATTACATAATGCAATTAAAAGAAGCGAATTTAATAAAGAAAATTAGTCAATAATAACCTTTTAGGTTACTTTTGCCATCCTACTGGCACAAAACTGATCGAATTTTCAGTTGACACTATTTATGATTGTGGAAGATACTTACTTCATTTATCAGATACAACATAAATAGTACAGCTTAATTCTTGTAAAGATTATAAAGTATAATTCTCGCGTCACCGACAATTCCTGCCTGCTTTGTTTACATTTGTTTACGACTGACAGCGCATGCGGCATGCGGCATGCCATCATCCAGCGCATTCGACAACGATATCGTCGCAATCCATTAAAGATCTACTGAGGGTATCGTGTAGATGTCACTAGATGAGCGTACCGACGACGTTCTGTCAATGCGATAATATAATGCAGTATAACCTGTGCTGTTGACAATTGTTGACAATTGTGTTTGTCAACAAGATGACATTAATCAAATATAATTGCTGAATGCGATCGCAGTAAGTACTATCGTATTAGAGAAATGAAAGTGTTCACGATAAGGACCGATATTATCTTAAACGGATTCTCTCTTAATGTAAGCATTTGTCTTTGACAGGCATTTTGACATATAAGTACCAGGTTTCCAGAGATTAATCAGCTTTGACACTTATCACATATCGTTACTTCAAGAAACAAATATCTACGAACACTTTGGTAGTATGCTGATTGAGCAAAGTATATGATACTATTTATCAAGTTTAGTATCAATCAAATCTTTGCCAAGCGCTGCATAAGTCAAGAAAGAAAAATGTTCAACCGCTTTAAGTCAGTATTAATGAGTGCTGTGGGCGCAAGCGAGCTTGGCCTGCAGTACCCTAATGATTCGGATAATGATATGGCAGACTATATTAACTCTAATTACGTGGTAGAAGTGGAAAATAAACCTTACAGCCGTCCAAGTTTTCTAGGATTGACAGCTGAAGAGACACAGGTATTTCTTATATGAATTATATAGCAAATTGATTTATATATTTTTCAAACACCGATAATTTGATTGTAATGGTATTTGATATTTGCCTAAATTATACATATTGAATGACTGTATTAAATAGGTGAGTGCAGATCACAGAGTAAGGCCTATAATAGTTCCGAGAGATCTTAGCCGTTTGCCGTGGTGTGCTGGCTACGCAGAATGTATAAATGCTGGCAAAAGTACATGGAATGAGGATCAAGCCTCAGCAACACGTGGCGACTTGAAATTGTCGGACATTAATGTCACACTGCCTTATGTCATGTTTTCAATGTTCGACGGACACGCAGGGTACCAAGTGGCTCTTACGGCACGATTACATCTACACAGGATAATTCTTGTATGCGCTATTTTTGACAAAATTGTCAGATAATTCAATATATATACATATATTATGTGAAATACTTATATTAATGATCTATTTGAAAACAGGAAAGGTTACTGGCTATACCAGGCAATATGCTATTGAATGAAGATGAAAATGAACTGATTAAGGGAAGAGATCTAGTTACAGGTGCTATAGAATTAGCATATAGACAAATGGATCAAATGGTGGAGATGCAAGCTCAAAATGGTGGTGGTGGTTGTACGGCTATTACAATTTTATTTCTTAATGGAAGGCTTTATGCAGCAGGAGCTGGTGACTCCAGGTTATATTATAATTTATATACATATTTATATATTTGCTATATATGGAATATTATTGAATTAAATATAATTGTTCTCTCTTATACGACCAGGGCTGTATTGGTTTTGGGAGAGGAACAACGTGCTCTTACTAGAGATCATACTCCAGATTCTGAATCAAATCGTGTTAGAGCTTTAGGTTTTTTAAGAAGCAACGAGTTGCTCAAAGGTCATTTCACTCCGTTGGAATTTAGAAAAAGACCGTTGCAGAAGGAACTGGGATCTATGGTTTTGTACAGAGAACCTTTTATGACAGGTTGGGCGTATAAAACTTTAACGCATCCTGATTTAAAGCTACCGCTTATTTCGGGACATGGAAAAAGGGTACATTTTCGTGCAGTTGAGCAATAATTTATAATTTCAAATTAAAGTAATCTTGCTATAATAGTATTAAGTAAGTTTGTTTCATGACGTTTAGAGCAGAGTAATGGGAACGATAGGCGTGACTAGAGGGTTTGGAGATCACGGTTTGAAAGCAGCAAATACCGGTGTTAATATCAAACCGTTCCTATCATCGCAACCTGAAGTACAATCTTTGGAATTGGACAGTTGCAATCTTACCGAACGAGATTGCATTATTATCGCCACGGACGGACTTTGGGATGTAGTAACGGACAAAACAGCGGCAGCTATACTTAGAAAAACTCTTGCACCTGATACTCCATCATTAGAATATAGGTATTATTGCGAAGTATATACACAAAAATGAACAACAATGTAACTGAAATAAGGTACTATATACATTCTTTGGTTTAGACTGACAATGGGTGCTCAAGAATTGGTGCAAGCGGCAAGAGGTCGATTAATCGGTAGAGTATGGATGGGAAAACCGGAGAATTCCAACGAGACAGATGAAAAGTCCTCGCCTATAGCATCGGTGGATGACATTAGCGTATTAGTGGTACCTTTATATCCTTATTTATGTGAGCATAAGCAGTGGCTGAAAACGACACAACAAGAACGAAAGTACGCTGCAGATTCCCTAGCAACAATGTGCTTCGATTATCCTATTTCTAATAGATCCACTGATAATCCTGCATAATAAATCGTTACGATTCTTCGATAAAGTGCTCTACGTGAAATAGTAACAATGTTACTCAATACCGCAGCTAACGAATTACATTTATCTGCATTACTACAATGACTCATCGTATATCCGCGATGATTTTTATTTTGTTATAGAATAATTAGCGATATCTAAGTGCACGGTTGCCGTATATTCTCTATGATTCTCTTCGCAAAATATTAAATTATTATATACTGCCACATGTACATTTTAACTACAAAAGGCTATGTTCTTATTATTTAAGTAAACATTCCACTGTGACATTATTTTATGTGCAACATGAAATATCTACAATATTCCGAATATTTAATACGTGTGATCGTATATAAATATCTCGTGTATAAGCACTAATTTTTTGATTGTTACAACTATGTAACTAGTATATATAGACTGTACACAATATAATATCAAAAGATATCAATATTTTTATATTGCTTTTGAGGCAAGCATATGTTACCATTCAATGTTTGAGCGTATTATGATGTTTCATCATTATACAATAGCTTTATGTTGAAAAGATTAACTCTATGACTACGAACATACATATGTGTGTATATGTATATGTATAATTAAGATTGAGAATGCTATATTAAGAAATGAGTAAGATTTTAAGTAAATAATTAAAACTCTTCAATTAACTTTTTCGATTTACTCGATCTATCTATATCGATATTCCTTTCATTCGGAAATGTTAGAGATGTTTTGCATGTTGTAGTCAAAGAGTTAAATTGGATGAAATTGTAAGTATGATATGAATGATCTATGTGTGTGTAAAAAATTGTATATAAATAGAAAAACATTGCTATCTCTTTTACTGTAACCACGATAATAATTAGATCATGTCTTATAACTGTAGCTATATTATATTAAATAAATATTATACGAAAATATCTCTTTTGTGTACACATTTACTTTTATTTCAGTAATCTTTCAGTAAAATTTCAGTGAAGAAATTGTTTGATTAATTGCGAATTTAATTACTTGGCGTTCTAACGATTGATGTTTCCATTGATGCATTTTCAATCAAATGTATAGACGCGTTTCTAACGTCTTGGTATTGTAAGAGACTTAAAATAAAAAATTGTATCTACATAAAAGTTTTAAAATCCATTACCGATTGTGCACAATATAACAATTGTCACAATATTCGTTATTTTGTTTGAACTCCCAATAGTATTATGCTTATTTTTATATCATCTCAATATATAATTTGCAATTGTAATTTAATATACAAAATTATCTTTACAACCGCAGCGACCACAGCATAATTTACACAATGCAGATTTCAATTAATTTATGCACTTATTGTTGTAAATGTAACAATCGCAACATTAACTACAACAAATTAAAATTTAATAAAATTTAACTAATTTAATAACATTTCCAATATACATATTTGAATTGATTCATGCTCATTCAATATAAAATACATTGTGATACTATAAAAAACATTGTGAAAATAATACTACGATCGCACGGAATTCACTTGACAAAAACATTCGAGATATGGTATATCCTACAATAATATTATTAGGACTTTTTTGACGAAACTGTCGCGCGTTTACACTCTATATATATGACATATTCTGTTATATTACTCCTAGAAATTTACTTGAAGAAACTGTCGTATTTACGTGCTCTAACGACGTAATATCCAATGGCAAATTTTTTATTAAATGTATAGGGGGCACACACTATATATAACCACAATGATTTCAATTTCAGATCTTACGTTTGATGTACATATACGCCACTTTCAATTTCTTTTGCATGAACATAAAGGTCATTTTCGCATGCTTGTGACATCGAAATTTGTACTCACCGGAGCTGGATCGGCTTCGGCCACGAAACTGCGTCGACTGCAATCGTTGAAACGGCGGCGCCTATGAAGATCTCCGACGACTGATACGTTCCAGTGATCACCCGTCACTACAACCATCACTCCCGACGAAAACTCGCGCTCGTTATTCACTCTGAACGGATAAAATTCGCGATCAACTACGGAGCGACCGCACTCCGCGTTCCGAAAGGTTCGCGCTACCGAAACTGTCATGGCGGCCGAAATGACGCGCAACGCCGCGCCGGCGTGCGGCGACGCGTCCATGAGCGCTTGCGCTCGCCGGCGCTCGGTGTCGCGACGGTTGCCAGCCATGTCGACGACTGACGAGACGAACAATACGACGAGATACTCTGAAACATGAAATGATTAGAATAATTAGCGACGAGGATTAAATGCCTTCTATCTTCGTTTTTTAGCAAACTATATGAGAATAATATTATCCATTTCTAGCTAAAAAGAAATGTTCCATTAGGCGCAGTATAGGTGCGCGTAATACAATCACAATTTAAACTTAATTACAAAATATTATATCTAATAAAGAGTATGCGCTTTGAATCTCCCGAAAGAAGACAAGGCTTACGTCTGCACATCGATCGGAATCTATATATATATTCACCGTAACTGAATCAGCTTCGAGAACCTGCATTGCGTCGATCGCGATCGATGAAACGGCATTGCTCGCAAACGCCCGCGACTGATACGTTCCGACGATCGCCCGTTACTTTACTTACTTTAACTTGCACTCCCGATGAAAACCTGCGCTCGTTATACACTCTGAACGGGTGAAATTCGCGATTAACTACGGAGCGATCGTACGTTCCGAATCTGTCGTTCGCGCTACCGCATCTGTCATGGCGGCGCCGGCGGGCGGCGGCGCGGCGGCGGCCGAGAAAATGCGCGCAGCGCGCGACGTCGGGTGTTTCAATATCGAGATAATTTGAAATGTAAAAGATTAGAATTCGGGAATACAGTATCACAATTTCGAATCAACCTGCATCTATGAGCCTCGATTGTACTAAAATTCACCGGAATATAGAATTCAAATTAATCTACTATACTTTGATACTTGTTAAAAGATTTGGCGAAAAGTTGTTTCATCACGAATTAAATTAATTAGAGACGTACGTTTGTACCTTGGCTATGAGATGGCGTTATGGATATAAAACTGATGCCGTTTTGCGACAATATGCCGATTAGTTTTCCTAAGTTCGCCAAGAGATTACGCCACCAACATGAAATTGATGTTTGCTCAGTTTGCTGCGACAAAATTAGATGCTAAACTTAACAAAAGATGACGCTGCAGGTATTAAATGAGAATTTTGCAGTATGCCGATTATATATATATTCTGAGCTTATCAAAAGATGACGCTACAGATATTAAGAATATTTGCAAATGCAACAGCAATGTCCATTACATGCCACCACAATAGTGATCGTTAAGATACATCAATTAGATAACGCATAATATGATATTCTTCTTCGTAATTTAAGAAAATTAAAAAGAATTAGCGCTACATGAAACATGCTAGATGCATTTATTCTATTAGCATGCCTGCTTATCTTGAACATAATATTTCAGACTTCTATTTAATTTACACAAATTATTGAAGTAAAAATGACATAATCTTGAGTTACGAAATAATCAACCGCGTCAGAAATTGTTAAAAATAAACCACGAAAGCAAATAAATTTTTATACGACACATCATCAAATATGACAAAATCGATACGAGCTACGGTAAACCGTACAAAATGTACGAATTACGAACGTATTTCTACCATGTCCTATTATAATTGTCGGAAGTCTCGTAATAGACAAATATTGCAATTCTTATAACGTTCAACTTTCGCGAAAATTTTGCTAAGTTTCGAAAGAGTTAGTCGCGCATTGCGACTCGAAAAGAATGTTGTAAAAAATGATGTACAATATAACGTACAATCATATATAACCGGGCTATTTATAATCTCTTGCTCTTACACGCGCATATATATTCTCGGTATCTTTCGAACAGCATTTCTAAAGCAAGCATTTCGTCAAATCCAGCACCGTGCTGTTACGTTCGCAAAGTTGCGTGTAGATAAACGATCTTAACATACCGCACTAGCGGTAGGAAATCCTACATTTGTTTACTTTGTATATATAATTGCAGCGTAGTCGACGTAACGTAGCTGAACGTTTGGTTAACTCTTTCATATTAATGAGGTCATGTTGCACCATCCCAGATAGGTCGATTTATCAAAAATAGATTTTGAAACGTCTGCTGTAAATTTTGTCGATAGAATGTCATCAGAAATATAGGTAACAGAACTTGCTAACAGAATATAATGAAAGATTAACTGCAGAAACTGAACAGACTCTGCCAGTTTCCGATGATGTATTTTATTTAAACGTTTACGAAATGACATCAGATTCCATTCGGTTTATGGTTTATGCTGACAATCTGCTGTCAGATTATATCGGCAGGCTCTGCCGGCAAAACATGAGACATGCAACATAAATATGATACTGGATCCGTTGCAATATCTGAGTAAATCTACCGCCAATCTGTTGTCATCCTGCCGATTTGCTTACTGAGATTTTACATCTTTGATTCCGGTTGACTAAATCCTGCTAATTTTCAGTTTTGTTAAACAAAAGAAAACAAATAATTCAATGTTTCTCACGGTCGTGTGAAAGTTACGGAACGATCATGGAAATTGGGCGATTTAAGAATCGAGATGGCGATCAGCCAGCGCGAATTAATTCGTTGTTACGAGGCAATTCGCTCGATTTACAAGCCTTTCGCGAGAAATAATGCACCCGCGGATAAGCTCGGAAGAGTATTCGGAGAGGTGTAAGCCTCGGGAGAGGGAAGAATATAAAACGCATCGATCATGCCGAAAGCGGACTCGCGCACTGAGGCCTAGAGCGTTGTCGTGCTTCGCTATAAGCGGGTTTGCCCGTTTTTGCCCGGTGTTAAATAGCGAACTTTTCGGACGAGCGTGCGGGCACGCACGTGGACACGTTTTATACGTTTATGTGTACGGGAACAAGAGTGCATTTCCTCGTCGCATGGCTGGGGCACAGTCCGAAACAGTTAACTCTCATAAATTTAATTACGAAACGGCAACGCGACCGAAATGGAAGACTCTCTTTCCGCCGGGTAAAATCGTGGATTAATCTCGGCGCGGTAATTTTTTCGAAACTACATCATTTATCGATGAAGTCTATGATAACTATAAATTATTAACGCGATGTTATCGCTGAAGATCTCTATCTAAAAAGCTTTTCTATATCGGCCATATCGGGTCTACATATAAGTAGATGACATCAAGATGAGATCGTAGATCAATAAATAATCGATCGACGATATCGATGACACGTATTTATTCTAAAACATTTGAGAGTATGAAAATAAATACTTCTTTAATCTTTCCGCAACAAAACAGAAAGATTATTTATTAGCGTTAAAGAAATTTTTCTAAAAGTTTAGAAAAATTAAAATTTACGAAATAAACAGTTAATTTTTAATACCTTAACTGCTCAATGTCAATTAAGTTTATCGCTTCACTGTAAGAAAAATAATTAAGAAAATGCTGGTACATCACGCTTCATTAACGTGGAAGGACGAGTGAAATATGAGCAGAATACCTGGTGGCGTGATGTTTTGTTCCATTACGGATTAAACGGTCGGGGCAGCTGAAAGACGTTACGCAGCAAATTCCTGTCGACCGACGGCAATGAAGTCGGAGATGAATTGTAATGTACCATACATTTCCGCCAACTAAGAGCGACAGCGTAAAAGGACGCCGAGATAGAGTGTCGCAAATCACCGTACGAAAGTGCTCTTCCACAAAAGTATAGACGAACGTTGTGAAAACTAAATCTAGCCTGACAGCTCCCCGTTGACCCTCCATCGCACAATTTTGTAAAAAAATTGCCGCGCACTGGGAACGCGGATCTCAACTTTCCCATGTAATGCATCACCTTTTTCAAACCACTCCAGTTCAAATCGACGTACGCGATTATGTTAATTTGTAGCTATTATAATGAGATTTAATTTAATTACACAAATTCATGAAATACGCCCAAGAGAGCATTAGAAAATTTCTCAAATCGATATCTTATCCTACAGTAAGATACATATTTTCTTATATATTATGATACCTTATCGCACAAAAACAACTTTTACTTATCTGTTTTAATATTAAAAAGATGTTAATTTTTTTCCATTTATATCTTAACAAAGGGAACCTGATCAATCACACACGCACACACACACACACACATACGCACATGATAGCTTTATCATGAAGATCATGTTATCTCAGGAACGTAATATGAGCCAGACATTTGGTCGAAAAATGGGACGCACTACTTTTGAACGGCCATTCGATCGGCTATATGTTTTTCATAGTGCTGGATTATGACGGGCGATCTGTCACGGTCACCGTAACAGTAACTCCAAGGGGTTGGAAAGGGCTTAATGCCTCTCCTGGATAGCGCAAGAAAGAGTTGCGCGTGTAGAGGATGGGAAAGGAGTAGCGTTACACCATATCAAAATGGCCACAACTTAGGGGTCCTGTGCTACCCCGATATATCATCGTTAGAGAACTTTGGACGGCTTCCTGGTTCCAGCATTGATGGCTTCCTCCGATACGACATGATGTATCTGTTCCTCATTGCTACGGCGTGAAAATGAGAATCGGATGCAATTTGAAAGTAAAAATATCACCTCATAAAGCGATAACAAAACATTCCCCCCCATTATTTACATATTCGTCTTCTGATTCGCACTTCGATAGGAATTGTATATTAATTAAAAAGGGGTGAATTATAATCTTTCTGTTTATACAGTAGTCAATCAAGTCGATCTTTTTAGAAAGAGCCCTATGGTCTATCCAGAATAATTTTTATCGATATGCTGATATCACTTTGTAAATGCAATTAGTCGTAAATTGAAAAAAATCGCTACTCATAATGACGAGTTTTAAAGTTTTTTAACTTTTGATCTAAATATACATCGCTGTTATTGACATTTAATAACTTAGTCTTTTACTTATCACATGTTAAAATTTCAAGTTTATTGTATGTTACAAATTTGTGCAAAAATTGCAACATTAAGATCAGCCAATGCTTTGCACGTCTCTCTTGAAATTCACATCGTAAACTGTACGACTCCACACTGTAAATATGTCGCTGTTGATTTAGATTGTTGCGTGCTTCTTGTAGACTCTCCTAGCTTGCATGAACCTAATGTCCGCCGGCTGGAAGCTAACGCCCGGCTGCCGAACGTAATGCAACGGATAATGCGGCAAGTTTGCTAGTGAGGAATTACGTGACCAGCCCTTAGTTTCAGCTACCAGCCGTATTGTAGCTAAGTGACGCGCCATACTTCTCAAGTATTCAGGCAACGGGACTGAGCAGCTAATGTAAGCTTACGCGGTGCTAAGAAATTTCAATTTGGCATTTAAAGCAATTTGCTGGTTACAAGGGAGCTCTCATCTTTGACAAAACAACGTTATATTGCAAACAAATATGAAAGATCAAATATGCTTCGACATTACTTTCCGTCGTACAATTTAAGTAAGTTTTTTACTATTATTAACTAGTAATTTCAGATAAGAATTAAACATTAAAGTTTTGTAAGGTTCTTATCAGCTAGATCATAAGATTTGATATCAATCCAGTTGAAGAGCAATTTTCCAGGAAAAAATCTGTTATTATTGAAAAGAACGAATCGAGCGATCAATCTCGAATTTCGTATTCGCTATCGGAGACACAGCTCGGACGAGAATATCCAATTTCATTTAATCATATTCGGGGAAACAAAAACGGCAGATTGAACTCGATCGATTAAAAGTTAGGGACTACAGAAAATAATAAGACGCGAAGGAAATAAAGCAAAAACATTTCTCCTGTCTCGTCTAATTCGTAAGAGTTTCTTGCTATCATTAGGTATTTTTTTTACCTCGGGATAATAGTGACAGACCATAAGGTTTGCAAATTATGAAACGAATCGGTTGACTGACGGGGATTTCCTCAGAAATGTGTATTAACCGCGAACGGACAGATAGAATGATTACCTGCACATCGGTGCGCACACGTTCGTTCGCATATTCACGTGCTGACAAAGACTATACTGACAATGAGCTAAATTAAGTTTTTCTCTACGAGTCCTTTATGCAATGTCACGCAGATAATCGCAATCTCTTTGAAAACTACATTCCCGCGTGACACTGACGTTGAACTTAAAATGAACCTTCCGGAAAAGGGAAATAAACCAATTACGGATAATAATTGTGTAAAATACTTATGAAATTAAGTATCGACGAGTTTTTTTTTCCTATTCCTAACAGATATCTCGAGTATAATCGGGACCGCCGAAGCTGCCAACTGGAAATAATAACGGAGATGGTGCCGTCACTCAGTCCGTAATTATCGTCGTATATTTCAGTCGCTCCCGGCGCGATATCAACTTTTCCTAAATACATTATCTAGATTTCGCATCGGCGTTAATCTGCCCCGCAGTAAGTAATTAAATTTCCGCGAATGCCATTCTGCGGGGAGTTTATCTAGAGCGGTTATAAAAAATTCTGACTTTTAGTCGCCAGCTTTTATCGGTGAGAGGGACGACGACGAGTCGGCAGATAAATCCGGCCGAGCATTTCCCATCCGCGCGCGCGCGTCCTTTTCGCGGGTTAATGCGCTTTCCGCTGGACGTGCAACCATACTCGACGTGCGTGTGCCTTCAGAGGCCCACGTCGGTCGTGCCGACGACAGGAACGGTTATCCAATATCAAATTATCGTACGTCGAGCAAAGTTCCTCCGCGATTCAGGGGCTCCGAGTCCGTACGCCAATAACTTAATTCCGGCACTGACACAGCTCGTGATGGTATAATCTACTCTGGTCACCGCTGTGATTGGTCGTCTCGATGTCTTTGATTCTTATATATCGCGAAAAACCACGCGGGTTGATTGTTAAGATAATTCAGTACGCAACAATACAATACTAATTGAAATAATTAAAATATTACATACAATACAGTTAAAAATTTAATTTATAATAAAATATTCATGGCAATACTTAAAACACAAAAAAATTATTGTATATATCGGTAGAACTTTTCGGAACATTGTCTCATTTCTAAGATTTCGAGATTATGACATTTCGGCACATTGTCACGTTTCTAAGATTTCGAGATTATGCCCTTTCGGCACATTGTCATATAGTTTTCAATTTTTGTGATTTCGATTTTTTAGGACATTGCATGTCCACCCAATAATCTAGATTATCTAGAATATTAAATTATATAGATCAGTTCTCTATATGTGCGATTACGGTCCATAAAAGTTATCGATATAATAAAAATCGATTTTCACGATAATGTTCGCGAGATACGATTTAAATCATCCATTCACAGTAATGGTAAATTGTGTAATGTCATCATAACAATGAACAATGGGATGTCTTGCCAGTGAATCGAATCGCATTATCGATTATTCTCTTCTTATTAAGCAGCGTTTCTGCATCCCTTATCGTGCGTCATAAACCATCTGTAAATTCACCGCATGACCGAACAGTCGTCACTCGACCGTCTAGTGACAGATAGTTAGGCGTTACCCAAGCTGGTTACTGATCCTTCAACAAACACAGGCGGACAAACGCTTCCTAATTGTACTGGGAATTGTTTACGCTTACCTCGAGTATCTTCTCACCTTCCTCCGTTCACGGCTATTCCGTGTTTACTATCGTCGTTTCTTGCGCATATCTGCTGTCTGTTCCGGAAGAATAAAACGACAAAGATTAGGTATAGGAGCATTGATGTCCGTGGCGCTTAATTAAGCAACTGACGAAGAGGTTTCGTTAGGAGATCCCGTGTTTTTTTTTTTTTTTTTTCCATAGCTTGAGCCCATTTCTTGATGTTACGCTTGTCTCATCGAGGATTACTCTCTCGCCAACACAGGAAACAATGAATCCGCGTAGCGCAATGAGTCATGTACATATATCTCGCGACATATCGGATTAATTTCTAACCGTGCTACAGTATTTTTCGACATTTTTTGCGATAAAAAAAAGTACAGTTATTCATGCATTTCCATGTTCCATTAGGCGCATCACGTGCTACAACATCCGATTCCGGCAACGAAGTTGTTACTTTCCCGTCGTTATATTTAACAAAAAATTATGAATATAAAAATGTTTCGCTATAAATGTCGAAAAAATGATTTTAATTCAGTTCGTTGTATATAATTCTGTTTTTACTTACAATATTATCTCTAATTCAGTAATTTTAGTTTATTGTGACTACATTATTTTTACTTTTTGTAAAATTTTAGCCTAAATTAAAAAAATATATTAACTTAATTAACTCAAGATGGGATATTCTATAAAAGAAAAAAAGTTGAAAAATTTAAATCTTTGTTCTCGCATTTACGTCTCATTCTCTCCTATGAAATGCTGGATACGTGCCTGGATTTCAATGACGTTATCTTTGGGCAATTGGCGGATTGTACAAATAAAAAGAATTCCCCGGGCGGAATCGTTTTGTCAAAGAGCCAAACGCAGCCGCAGAGTGTTATACCAACGATGCAACGTGTCTGAGTAAATACACGAGCGTTGTTAAATATTTGAACATCCACCATGCGACTGTAAACGGGCTCCTCTGTTATGATATGTATCATTAACTCTCGCCGTATATGTATGTACGTACGGAAATCTGTCGCCGTAAACTAGACGTTTGTATAAAGAGCCGCGCGTTCACGTCGCAGATATTTTGCAATCAAGATCCCGAGTGTGATGTCAGGTGCACACGGTAATGTTCTCAAGTCTTCCGCTGAACAACACTTGTGCACCGGAAAAGACACATTGGAGATAAGCGTCGCGTGGAACACGATATTCGGACGTCGCGACGCGTCCATGCTCTAGCTCATCCTCTTGTACGCCTTGGGTGTCGTTCTCGCAACGATACATCGATTTACTGCGGTTTTACTAGTGCCGCGCAGCGGCTATTCGTTTTAACGGTGTATAAAAGCAGCGGCGTATAAAGCATATAAAGAAAATATCAGCATTGACCTGCAATACGTGCGCGGGATGGCGATATAGTTCTTGCTTATACTGAAATCACGTTGCATCGACACGAATCACTCTGGAAACGTTACCGCCTCTGGATTATGATAAATCGTACGAGAGAGAGAAGAAGCGATGAAGTTTGAAGAAAAATGCCAAATTATATTAAAGAGCAATTAAATGAAGTCCATAATATATTATCAAGAATGTCAATATTAATTTATGATCTTTCATATCTCGCATATGCGACAGCGACATGACCGTTTCGTATTAATGTGACGTTAATAATTTGCGACGATCTTTATATCGTTTCGAGCACACGATTACTGCATTTGCAGGATTAAGCCGGGAATGGAAAGGAAGCCACACTAAACTGGCACAAAACTCCTCTCGCTAGATAGATCGCAGGACAGGTGCAGCGGCGACCGATGCTGGTATTTCCGGAGAAAAAATATCGCTCGTTTAACACCCCCGGGTACAGCCCCACGAGGCCGATACGAGACGAATTATTGTGCCGCGCCAATCTACGAGGATTACTCGCGCCCACGAAGGGCCATCGGGACATCGTTCGACGACTTTACGGCGGCGCACGTGCAGTGCACCGCTCTGAAAGGGCATCGACGTCATTGCACCTTGAGCTTTCCTGGTGGATTAGTCGGACAGTTGCCAAGGTGCTATCAAGAATTTCAACTTTAAAAGCTCTTCTCGCCGTAATTCACGCTTTTGATGCTGAAAATCGAATTTTCGAGTTTTAATTCTTTACTGTCCATTAAAAACGTTAAATCGAATTTAACAGTTTCTGTCGGATAATTTTAGCGTCAGAGTGAGAGGATATCGATGCAGGGTTAGGTATTATAGATTTCAATTTTCAAGACAGGAAATATCATGCCGGCAGCTTATTAATCGCCAATCTAATCAGAAAATTGACGTTAATGCGTGACGTTTTAAGAATTTAAAGTAACAGGCTTGGAATCTTTATTTTTATTTAATGTATTTTCTTGATTTTTTTGATGTATCGGATATTAAATGCTCTTCCATACACTCTTACGAATTTATTGTATCTAAAATAAATATAATAGATATAAAGTCGTTACGTCATATTGAAATAAAATGTTTTTTTTTCTAATGCATTATATTCAGACTTTGTCTGATCTTAATATTATTATAATCTATCTAGACCTTCAGAAATTTAAATTTTCGATTAAATTGGGAGCTTCTTAAAACTTCACAACGCCTTAATAAAAGCGGAGAGAAAAATTGCGTCTTTCTTACTCGATTGGCACGAAATTTGGGCAGTTACCGAAGGTTTGACAAAACGTTTCACGTGCCACTCGAATGCCTCTCAAATTTTCCCCTCTGCCTCGTTTAATTCTCGTTAAAAAAGCAGAGGTTGAAGGAAAATTTTATTCCTTGGACCACGAACAAAGATAAAGAAAGAAAACATAATGGCACATGCTCGTGAACGACGATGGACTATATCAGACAGAAGCGACTGAAGCGAGTTTAGTAACTGCGAATCGACGATAGGCTCGATGTGCAGAAGTTCTGGTTTGTAATCGGCTCAACCGATTATTTAACTTTATTGCGCGCGGCGACGAACACAAATCCCGTATAGGTAGGTATAGGTATACATTGTAACTGCTACTCGCAGGAGCGCGATCAGAATTCCATATAAACCAAAACTATCGCGAGCCGATGTCCGATTTCTCTTCGTAACGTATCCTCGACGAATAATGGATTTATGACGCGCTCGTGTTAGGCTTCAAATACACGCATAACGGATTAAGGTCGTTGCCATGAAACTACGCGTCTAATGCACTCGGGCTCTTTATAATCTGTCGATTCATTGATATATGTAATGGATTGTCATAAATCCATTGTGATTTTAATCGGATTTATCGCTTCAAACATGTCCCGTTACGTTTATATGTAAAATAATTAGAATCGCAACATACGAAGACAGAAAATAAAAGTTTATTAGTTAAATAAACTCATCGATCGATATGAAGGATTATATAACAGATGAGACTCGAGCTAAACATTGTGATATAATGCGACGTATTTTCTTCTCTTTTGTGCGTCGATGATATCAAATATCAATGACAGATCAACGTTATCCAGTAATTAACGTCCAACAGAAAAAGATAATAATTTGTTGTCTCTCATTTTACTAAGAACTCTCATTTAATTTCTTATCACTGAGTAGATTAGATTTTTGAAAAATGGGAATTCGCACTTCTTTATCTAAACTGATTCGAAGTACTTTATTATCAAGTAGTTGCGTACTGGCCTGATAGCGTGATGATATCAGCTTTTATAGCGCGGATTTTTCAGAAATAAATATAAAATTCAGACCCCGAGCGAGATGCGTATATGCTAATTCGCAGGAATTAGCGAACGGCATTGAGTAATGGAGAAAACTAGTAACTGTCACTCCGTTTCATGTAACAATGGCCAATAAAGTACACGGTGGCAATGGAACTTTTCTGTTCGTCTAAATTGTCCTAACGACTGACCTTCCTCCCGTTCACACTCTCTTATCTCCCTTCTGTCATACCACCGAAGGTTTGCCCTTGTTTGCTTTTAGATAACATTTGATATTAATGTAGCTTTTAGATATAATTAAGACTTAATTATTGTTTTAAATAAATACATGTATAAACTTTAACATATATATATATAAGTTACAATAAATACAATATTTATAAATATCGTTTAGCGACGAAAATATAAGATCATATTTTCGCCATTAAATCTATATCTATATATTTATTAAAACTATATCTATTTTTATATATATATAAACAAATGTCCTGACTGACTCATCAACGTCCAGCCCAAGCCCAAACCCTTAAACCTAGAAACATGAAATTCGGAAAGAATATTCCTTCCATGATGTAAGCACTCACTAAAAAGAGATTTTTAGAACTTTAATCCCTAACGGGGTGAAAAGGGGTAAAATGTGTTTTCACAGATTCCTCGACGGACAACATCGGGCAGCTTAAGCTAGTACCAAATAAAGCTAATTCATTTTTAATTTATAATTTTCAATATTTATGATATAAAATTACGTAATTTGGAACATTTTAAATATATTTAATATTTTGAAAATATCTATCTTTAAGAATATTCTTCAAGATTTAATTCGGCAAATATTAAAATTTATTTAATTTCAAATTCAATGTATAAGCGAATTATATATAATTAAACATGGTTTATAATAAAAATTTTTAAGAGAAATATTTCCTTAAATTAATCGTTCAAACGATACAAAATCTGTTCCAATCCGTATGTTTAATGCTAGTTAGAGAGTTCAATACTGCACCATTAGCATCGATTCCCGATCGGCGGAGCCGTTCTGCGGCTCGTTAAGACGACCGAAGTCGGCTTTTGCCTCGGATCTCCGAAGCATATACCCAGATAATTAATGGCAAGCGCATCGTGTGCAGCGGTGATAGGCGGACTACGCGAGCGGACTGCGTCTCGCGCCTGCCACGGTCAAGACAGGTGCTACGGGGATCGGGCCGGTCCCGCGATCGCAGAGTTTGTACGTCGAATGAATAATGCGAGTGCACTTGCATCCCGGCGTTCGATCGTACCTTATATACGTAGAAAGGAAGGTGAAGTCGCCAGGGCGCACCCCGCGCACTGCCTCGGTATTAACCGCTTATATCGTCCGCCTGTGCTAGTGCACAAGTATGCATGATGCGATAGGTACGCACATGCACACGCTCTCGCGTGTCGAGGATTACGGAAGAATGAGAGCTGCGTGCAGAAACAAAAGAAAAGGAAAAGAAAGAAGAGAAAGAGAGAGAGAGAGAGAGAGAGAGAGAGAGTCTCGTAGGTATAAACTTCCATATGCCGAAACGCGGAGAGCGAGGAAAAGCTCGCATTCATTGCCCATCGGACTGCTTCCTAGCATCCCCGGTCTCATTCACGGGCAGCAGAACGTGGTTTGCAGAAAATTAACATTAGGCGGAGACGGGAGGTACCTGTATATATTCGCGGAACATATGTGAAACATGTATTTGCGAGCAGACATTCATTCGAAAGTCAGTTAGCAAAATCTGGATAAGAATGATCAGATAAAACACGTTATTTTCGAAATGATGGTTATTGATAACCATACAAAGTCAATAACTATACAAACCATCTGCAGTCGTTAATCAAGACGTCTTTTGAACCACTTCAATTCAGGCTGCCACCTGTAAATCATACAAGTTTTAAAAGTTTATCGAAGTATCGCAAATTTCTTTTAACTGTGTGTTTACTCCGAATAAGCAGCTCTCTTGAGATATCCGCAAAAAATTCGAAATGAGTTCCTTTATCGAATATAATAGCTATGTAAAAAATAAAACAAGTAACAATATCCTTTTCATAGATAAATGATTTTATGCATATTATTTGCATATATGTATGATATACTTTTAATGAATGTCAAATAAGAGCGAATTTGAAATGCATTGCAGCTGTTATGACTAATATTCTGTCACCGTATATCCACCAGTTGACTTAATGATCCGAGTGAATCTATTCTCGATGCAGGACCTAAGTGCACACACGAGGTAACATATTGGATGTTCACACGGTTAACAAGCATCTGAGCAAACAGTCTCCAACAGCCTTGACAAAGCAACTGTGACCCTTGCAATTTGGCAACTTCACTATTTGGAAAATTTATCGTGAAAGATCAAAATACTATTAAATTCTCTGTATCGCTTTTTTCTCGCATAAAATAATAAAATAATAAAACATAAAATATACATTCGGTAAAATAAGATTATCAACATCAGCGCGAAGCGTCACAACACAACTCATAATGCGTGTAAATAATTCATATAAATATCTATTTTTTAACTGTTGTAAAAAACAAAGGTCGAATAGTTATTCTGTTATTGCGATCTTTATTTACAAATCTATTTGTATTTGTATTTTTAACTTTAAAACATATTTGACAAATATATTTTAATAAACTAAGTATAGGCTCTCCTGAATAAATCAAATAAGGAAGAGTAAGAGAGGCAATTAAAGCCACGCGCGATAATTATTGCGCAATCAATATATAATCAATAAAATAAAATATATTAGTCAATACGTATTCGTACGAATTTTATCTTATTGACTATATATAGATTGCGCAAGAATTACCGCGCGCGGCTCCGATTGCCTTTCTCACTATTCCCTATTAAATATATTTTATATGTATAAAATATATTTTGTAACAACAATATATGTATATACGTGGCAATGTTTAAAAATGGCTATTAAATGTATAAGTATTATTGATGTTTACTATCGAAGATACATTAAATCTCAAATGCATATATGCGTACAATGTTTACATAGTTTACAGGTAGATCATTAAAATATACAATTGCCCTTCATTATAGTTTCTTTTATCCCTATTATGAAATCAGTATCAAGTATCTTATATGAAGATTTATTATTAATAACAATTAGAAAGATATCGATCTTATTAAGAAATTTTTGTTCTGTGAATTATATCAATTCCAAAGATAGTTTGAAACAATTGAGATATGACTCTTTTGGAGGTTTCATTAATAATAATACTATCATTAATAATAATAACGTTTTAGAATTTGACTGGTTTCACAAACCTACTTTCTCAGGCCGGTATCTTAATTTTATGTCGCAGCACCCTGTTTCCCAAAAAAGAGGCACAATAATGAGCATGGTAGATAGAGCGTTTCTCTTATCACATCCAAAATTTCATTTTAAAAATATGAAATTTATTATTGACACACTTTTAGAGAATGACTATCCGCTGTCTTTTATTTTCAATACAATTAATATTAGAATTAAGTCTCTCCTTAATAGAAGCACACGCAGGCAAAATGAATCTTCACCGATTGATAGTGAAGAACAACGCATTTGGTTTACCATTCCTTATGTCTCTAACATCGCGGGTAAATTTAAAAACGTCACTAAAGACTTGAATGTCAATCTTTCGTTTTTCAGCTTAAATAAAATGCGTAAATTTATTCGAGTACAGAAGGACACTCTCCCAATCCAATCCAATAAAAATGTAGTATATAAGATCTTATGTAAGAATTGCGATGCCTCATACGTGGGTCAAACAATGAGACAATTAAAAACCAGGATCTCTGAACATAGAAACCACATTCAAAGAAATACTACAACTCAATCCGTTATTACGGAACAGAGGATTAATTTTGACCATGATTTCGATTGGGAGAACATTGAGATACTAGACAAAGAGAGATTTCTATCTAAAAGACGAGTTTCGGAAATGGCGCATATTAAGTTACAGAAGAACAGACTGAATTTACAAACTGATACAGAATTTCTTCACCACGCTTATGTATCTATACTAAACAAATTGTAAACCATGCTTATTGTTGTTGTATGTAATTATTAACTTTTTTATATATTTTACTGAAGATGGCTCAATGCGAGCAGAAACGTTTGAATATATATTCAATTGATGAAATCGCTTAAGTTTTTTTACGCACTGACAACTGCGTCTGACTCCCATAGCCATTCCTAATCTTTAATTAAGAAAAAAATATGAGCGATAATTTCATTAGTGCGCTTTGTATGAATTTCATCAGAAATTGTGTTGCTCGTTTTTTATTCTAATAATTAGAGATAATAAGAAAGGCTGGTCTGAACGTGTTGTGACGAAGTCGTATTGATCGGAATGACTCTTAGCGAAACTTTCCGAAACAAGGTGACACAGTGATAAGCCGAACGATAAGCGACTATTGCGTGTTAAATATAGTTTATTTAAGCGCCGATCACTCGTTATACCGGCACATCTCGAGTTACCTTTTTACTAGCAACACAGCGTGGTTTTCGAGTGCAAAATAAGCCAAAATGTCGGCGTACAAGTACATAGCCGGTTCGGCTTTTCTGGTCACCGTTCTGTTGACCGTCAACACCGTACTCGCTAATGGATCTAACAATTCCTATGCTCCCGCCAACGAGTCATACAGATCAAGTCTGATTGTCGGCTCCAGAGTGCCCGGCGACAGACTCGCCCTTCTGCAGAGAATCGAAAAAAATCCTAGCTCGGGAAACATCCAGGTTATTGAGAAGACCTTTGATGTCTCAAGGTGGGGACGTATCACTCTGCTTGAAGCATTGGACCAGACGCCGTATGGCGCGTACGTTAGTATTCTGAGAGGTGGACTTGGACACAACTACGTCACCCTGAAGTTCCAGAGTCAGAGGGGTCAAAGCATTAAGTACCTCCTTCAGATTTTTGCACGGTCTTATTAACCACAGTGGAAGCAGTTCTTATGACTGATGGTATGATGATTCTTGGATGCAATTAGGATGAAGAAGTAAAATAATTTTAAAAGCTACATCAACTTATAGTATGTTCTGACCTATTTATTATTTTATTGCCACAGAAATATTATTGCAACAACTGTCATCATTGCTGCTAAAAGAAGACATGTCACTAAATATTCCTGTTATTCACTTTAATTGTTTGATATCTTGTATATATCACTAATAAATCAACGTAATTGATGTAATTGTGTGTTTTCCTTAAAAATTCTCAAGTACATATACTTATAAATTCGCAATACAAAACGTAAACTTTTTTAATAAATTTTAATAACGCATGCAGTATATATCAAACTATATAATAACATTCTATAAAATGTACCACTTATCGTTCATGTTCCTCTATTTATGAGTCAAATAAATACGCCCCTTTCACGCACTTAATTATATCTTCTAATTGTATTCTCTAAATTCTAACTATTATTGTAACAACTAATTACTAATTAAATAATTAATTGCTAATTATTTCGCTAATTATAAGAAATTTGTGCACACGTCTCAAAGAACACCAGAGCGATATCAAAAAACAGACGAATCACCATTCTGTAGTGAGTAAGCATGGAACATTCTTTGGGGATGATTTTGATTGAGAAAAGCGAAAAATAATTATACATAAAGAGAGACAGATTAGAAAGAGGATATTAGCGGAGACGTTTTTTATTAAGAAATTTGATGAGAGACACCATTAACTTACAAAAAGACACAGAGAATCTTAACGCTCTCTATGAACATATATTAAAAAAAAAAAACATAATTTCCTTTCCTTCTTCTCTGTTTCCCTCGGCTCTGACATGTCCTTCGACATAAACGACTAATGAAGATGCCGTTTAACATGTATTTTACCTCTGTAATTTTAACAAATAATATGTAAGCTTTTGATTTATATACTTATTTATGGATTTATACTTATTGTTGCGTGCTTCAATTGTTGATGTTTAGTTTTTAGATTCGGCGTAGTTTGGGCATTATGTCTGACTGATTAATATTTGTGAGTTGTTTCTATACGCTTGAAAAGGACCGAAATCTGCGGTCGAAACGTAGCGTTTTGTAATTAGTAAAATTTGCCAGTTGGGTCGATCATAATATCTTTGCTAATTGTTAATTATTCACTGGCGATTCAAGTTCTCTGTTTTTTTATTTAAAATACTATTAACTCTGTATCGTTCTTTTCTCGCATAAAATAATAAAACAGAAAATATACATTCGTTAAAAAAAGATTATCATCAGCGCGAAGCGTCACAACTCATAATGCGTGTAAATAATTCATATAAATATCTATTTTTTAACTGATGTAAAAAACAAAGGTCGAATAGTTATTCTGTTATTGCTATCTTTATATAGAAATCTATTTGTATTTGTATTTTTAACTTTAAAACATATTTGATAAATATATTTTAATAAACTAAGTATAGGCTCTCCTGAATAAAACAAATAGAAAATAGTGAGAGAGGCAATTGAAGCCATGCGTGATAACTATTGCGCAATCAATATACAGTCAATAAGATAAAATATATTAGTCAATACATATTTGTACGAATTTTATCTTATTGACTATATATTGATTGCGCGATAATTACCGCGTGTAGTTCCACCCCCCCCCCCCCCGATTGCCACTCTCACGAATCCCTATTAAATATATTTTATATGTATAAAATATATATTGTAACAACAATATATCTATATACGTGGCAATGCTTAACAATGGCTATTAAATGTATAAGTATTATTGATGTTTACTGTCGAAGATACTTTGAATCTCGAATGCATATATGCGTACAATGTTTATATAGTTTACAGGTATATCATTAGAATATACAATTGCCCTTCATTATAGTTTCTCTTATCCTTATTATGAAATCAGTATCAAGCATCTTATATGACGATTTATTATTAATACAATTAGAAAAATATCGATCTTATTAAGAAATCTTTGTTCTGTGAATTATATCAATTCCAAAAATAGTTTGGGACAATTGAGATATGACTCTTTTGGAGGTTTCATAATATTTGGACGATAAAAATATTGATTTAGTATATCGATAACACTTGTGTCTCTAATCGATAGATCATACCTCACAATAAAAACGTATATATACGTGAATATGTAAATAATAATGATTGAAATACCACCAACGCGTCTAATTAAAGATTTAATTAAAATAATTATCGATTACACACTGTACAGGGAATACTGGTCAATTTGCGCATGTGCTATCATACATTTCTAGTCGCTTTAAATTTAATTTATGATAATAAATTAATTTACTTTTTATTATTAAATATTAATATTTTCTTTATCAGTATTACAAAGTGCACTAATGAAATTATCGCGAAATTATCATATTTTTTTCTTAATTACTTTGCAATTTCATTACGAGTAATTTTATATTATTTTAAAAAATTATATACAATTACTCGTAATGAAATTGTAAAGCAATTAAGAAAAAAATATGAGCGATAATTTCATTAGTGCGCTTTGTATGAATTTCATCAGAAATTGTGTTGCTCGGTTTTTATTCTAATAATTAGATATAATAAGAAAGGTTGGTCTGAACGTGTTGTGACGAAGTCGTATTGATAGGAATGACTCTTTCGCGAAACTTTCCAGAACAAGGTGACACAGAGATGATAAGGCGAGCGATAAGCGACAATTGCGTGTTAAATATAGTGTATTTAAGTGCCGATCACTCGTTATACCGGCACATCTCGAGTTACCTTTTTACTAGCGATACAGCGCGGTTTTCGAGTGCGAAATGTCGGCGTACAATTACATAGCAGGTTTGGCCTTTCTGGTCACCGTTCTGTTGACCATCAACATCGTATCCGCTAATGGATCTATCGATTCCTATGCTCCAGCCTACCAGGCATCAAATAATCTGATTGTCGGCTCCAGGGTGCCCGGCGACAGACTCGTCCACCTGGAGAGAATCGTCAAAAATTCTAGCTGGGGAAAAGTTCAGGTTATTGAAAGGACCTTCGATGTCTCGAGATGGGGACGTATCACTCTGATTGAAGCATTGGACCAGACGCCGTATGGCGCGTACGTTAGTATTCTGGAAGGTGGACTCGGACACAACTACGTCACCATGAAGTTCCAGAGTCAGAAGGATCACAGCGTTAAGTTCCTTTTTCAGCTTTTTGCACGGCCTAATTACCCATAGTGGAAGCAGTTCTTATGACTGGTATGATGATTCCTGGATGCAATCAGAATAAAGAAGTATAACAATTTTAAAAGCTATATCAACCTAGTATGTTCTGACCTATTTATTATTTTATTGCCACAGAAATATTATTGCAACAACTGTCATCATTGCTTCTAAAACAAGACACGTCACTGAATATTCCTGTTATTCACTTTAATTGTTTGATATCTTGTATATATATCACCAATAAATCAACGTAATTGATATGTAATTGTGTGTTTTTCTTAAAAATTTTCAAGTACATATACTTATAAACTCGCAATATAAAACATAAATTATTTATAATCAATTTTAATAACGCGTGCAGTGTATCAAACTATAATAACATTCTATAAAATACAACTTATCGTTCATGTTCCTCTATTTATAAGTTATGATTTAAATAAATACGCCCCTTTCACGCATTTAATTATATCTTTTAATTGTATTCTCTAATTTCTAACTATTATTATAACAACTAATTACTAATTAAATAATTAATTATTAATTATTTCACTAATTATATTCCTGTCGTCTTCAACTCGAATATTGCAATACGAGGTAAGAGGAATAAGTGTGACGGTACACAAGATCAATTGTAAAAATTGCAATAATACGTATATTGAGCAGACAAAAAGACAATTGTGCACACGTTTCAAAGAACACCAGAGCGATATCAGAAAACAGGCGAATAAGCATTTTATATTAAGTGAGCAATGTGAACATCGAACATCCTTTGGGGATGATTTTGATTGGAAAAAGCCAGAAATAATACATAAAGAGAGACAGATTAGAAAGAGGGATTAGCGGAGAAGTTTTTTATTAAGAAATTTGATGACACCATTAACTTACAAAAGGACACGGAGAATCTTAATGCTCTCTACAAACATATTATAAAAAAAACATAATTTCCTTTCCTTCTTTTTTGTTTCTCTCTCTACTTCTTAGCTTTTATTATTGACGACACTGGTTTGTTTTTATTGCTTTTATCCGGTTTATCAGTTTAAATTTTACCACCGCACGGCTCTGACATGTCCTTCGACAAAAGCGACTAACGAAAATGCCGTTTAACCGGTATTTTACCTCTGTGATTTTAACAAATATATAAGCTTCTGATTTATATACTTATTTATGGATTTATACTTATTGTTGCGTGCTTCAATTGTTGATGTTTAGTTTTTAGATTCGGAGTAGTTTGGGCATTATGTCTGACTGATTGATATTTGTAAGTTGTTTCTGTACGCTTTAAAAAGGACCGAAATCTGCGGTCGAAACGTAGCGTTTTGTGATCAATAAAATTTGCCAGTTGGGTTCATCATAATACCTTTGCTAATTGTTAATTATTCACTGATGATTCAAGTTCTCTGTTTTTGTTTTTAAAATACTATTAACTCTGTATCGTTCTTTTCTCGCATAAAATAATAAAACATAAAATATACATTCGTTAAAAAGAGATTATCAGCAGCGCGAAGCGTCATAACTCATAATACGTATATACATAACTCATATTATATAAATATCTATTGCTTCCTCATAAAGGAAGCTTTGTTTTCGTAAACATATTTTTTTTGTTGCTGCCAATGTGTTCAGAATGTTCTAAAACGTCGAAAAATCGCAATTTTTAAAAATGTCCGTATGTCTGTATGTGTATATGCGAAATTTATCTAAATTTCTATAACTCCAGAACTAATCAACCAAATCTTAACGAATTATATATGAAATAGTAATAGAAACGACTGAAGAATACAACGACTAAAGAATAAAATTAGAAAAATTACCAATATTTAAAAATTTTAACCTTTAAGGCCTACATCTCAAGTCTCAATAATTGAAACTTGTCACAAATTGATGTTTTTTTGACAATTTAGTATTAATTATTGTCAACTTTTCGAATTCTATTATAATCTTCAGTCTTTTCTACCCCTATTTCATGTACAATTCTTTAAGATTTGGTTGATTAGACCAAGCTTTATAAAGTTTCTATGTATGTACGAATTCTTCGAAATTTCAAATGTGTGTAACACGAAAACTGATCAATCAAATTTTAAAAAATTATATATGAAATAGAGGTAGAAAAGACCTAAAAATACAATAGAATTAGAAAAAAATTTTAATATAATAAAAGATGTGTGTAAATTAGAAACATGCGCATTGTTTCTTTTGTACGGATTCTCCAAAATTTCAAACGTCTGTATCTCAAGAACTAATTAACTAAATTTTAAAGATTTATATATGAAATAAAAGTAGAAATGATCTAAGAATACAATAGAATTTGAATAAATTGCTAATATAATAAAAAAAATGTATGTAAATTAGAAACTTTCGCATTGCTTCTTATGTACGGATTCCCCATAATTTTAAACGTTTGTTTCTCAAGAACTAATCAATAAAATTTTAAAGAATTATATATAAAATAAGGGTAGAAATGAATACAATAGAATTATAAAAATTTGCTAATATAATAAAAAAATGTGTAAATTGGAAACTTACATATTGCTTCTTTATCATTTTTTCGCTTATATATTATAACTCAAGAAATTTGCACATTACTTAATCAACATTTTATTTTGTTTATAAAGCTTCCTCTATGAGAAAGCAAAATAAATAAATATTCACTAATAATTATACATCAAAGAAAAAACAAGCTTCCTCATAGAGGAAGCTTTATAAACAAAATAAAATATTGATTAAGTAATGTGCCAGTTTTTAATTTGTATACTTAAAAACTATGAAAAAGCAATGTGCAAGTTTCTACTTGCTCACTTAAAAATTATGAGGAAGCAATGTGCAAGTTTCTACTTGCACACTTTTTTTAACTGTTGTAAAAAACAAAGCTCGAATAGTTATTCTGTTATTGCGATCTTTATATAGAAATCTATTTGTATTTATATTTTTAGAGATAAGATAAAATATATTAGTCATACATATTCGTACGAATTTTATCTTATTGACTATGTGTTGATTGCGCAATAATTACCGCACGTGGCTCCGATTGTCTTTCTCACTATTCCCTATTAAATATATTTTATATGTATAAAATATATTTTGTAACAATATATGTACATACGTGGCAATGCTTAACAATGGCTATTAAATGTATAAGTATTATTGATGTTTACTGTCGAAGATACATTGAATCTCGAATGTATATATGCATTCGCATGCTGCATGTACAATGTTTATATAGTTTAGAGATAAATCATTAGAATATATAAATATGCTCTTCATTATAGTTTCTTTTATTATCCCTATTATAAAATCAATATCAAGTATCTTATGACAATTTATTATTAATAACAATTGTCAATAACATTTAGAAAGATATCGATCTTATTAAAAAATCTTTGTTTTGTGAAATATATCAATTCCAAAGATAGTTTGAGACAATTAAAATATGACTCTCTTGGAGGTTTCATAATATTTAGACGATAAAAATATTGATTTAGTATATCGATAACACTTGTGTCTATACTCGATAAATCATACCTCAGAATAGAAACGTATATATACGTGAACGTGTGAATAATAATGATTGCAATCTCTCCAACGCGTCTAATTAAAGATTTAATTAATATCGATCACACACTGTACAGGGAATACCGGTCAACTTGCGCATGTGCTATTATATATTTCTAATCGTTTAAAATTTAATTTATGATAATAAATTAATTTACTTTTTATTATTAAATATTAATATTTTCTTCATCAGTATTACAAAGTGCACTAATAAAATTATCGCGAAATTATCATATTTTTTCTTAATTATTTTACAATTTCATATACAAGTAATTTTATATTATTTTAAAAAAATATGATAATTTCGCGATAATTTCATTAGTGCGCTTTGTATGAATTTCATCAGAAAATGTGTTGCTTGTTTTTTATTCTAATAATTAGAGATAATAAAAGAGATTTGTCTGAACGTGTTGTGACGAAGTCGTATTGATCGGAATGATCCATTCGCGAAACTTACCAAAACAAGGTGACACAGAGATGTAATCATGATAAGCCGAGCGATAAACGATTATTGCGTGTTAAATATAGTTTATTTAAGCGCCGATCACTCGTTATACCGGCACACCTTGAGTTACCTTTCTACTAGCGATACAGCGCGATTTTCGAGTGCGAAATAAGCCAAAATGTCGGAGTACAAGTACATAGTCGGTTTGGCCTTTCTGGTCACCATTCTGTTGACCATCAACACCGTACTCGCTAATGGATCTATCGATTCCTATGCTCCCGCCAACAAGTCATACAGTTCAAATCATCTGATTGTCGGCTCCAGGGTGCATGGCGACAGACTCGCCCTCCTGCAGAGAATCGAAAAAAGTTCTAGCTGGGGAAAGGTTCAGGTTATTAAGAAGACCTTCGATGTCTCGAGGTGGGGACGTATCACTATGATTGAAGCATTGGACCAGACGACGTATGGCGCGTACGCTAGTATTCTGAGAGGTGGACTCGGACACAACTACGTCACCATACAGTTCAAGAGTCGGAGAGGTCACAACATTAAGTTCCTCGTTCAGCTTTTTGCACGGTCTTATTAACCACAGTGGAAGCAGTTTTTATGACTGGTATGATGATTCCTGGATATAATTAGGATAAAAAAGTAAAATAATTTTAAAAGCTACATCAACCTAGTATGTTCTGACCTATTTATTATTGCAACAACTGTTGCTGCTAAAAGAAGACATGTCACTGAATATTCCTGTTATTCACCTTAATTGTTTGATATATTGTATACATCACCAATAAATCAATGTAATTGATGTAATTGTGTGTTTTTCTTAAAAATTCTCAAGTACATATACTTATAACCTCGCAATATAGAACATAACCTTTTTTAATAAATTTTAATAACGCGTGCAGTGTATCAAACTAATAACATTCTATAAAATGTACAATTTATCGTTCATGTTCCTCTATTTATGAGTCAAATAAATACGCTCCTTTCACGCATTTAATTATATCTTCTAATTGTTTTCTCTAATTTCTAATTGTTATTATAACAACTAATGACTAATTAAATAATTAATTGCTAATTATTTCGCTAATTATATTCCTGTCGTCTTCAACTCGAATATTGCGATACGAGGTAAGAGGAATAAGTGTGACGGTACACAAGATCAATTGTAAAAATTGCAATGGTACCTATATTGAGCAGACAAAAAGACATTTGTGCACACGTCTCAAAAAACACCAGAGCGATATCAGAAAACAGGCAAATGAGCATTTTGTAGTAAGTGAGCAATGTGAGCATCGAACATTCTTTGGGGATGATTTTGATTGGGAAAAGCCAGAAATACTACATAAAAAGAGACAGATTAGAAAGAGGGAATTAGCGGAGACGTTTTTTATTAAAAAAATTTGATGACACCATTAACTTACAAAAAGACACGGAGAATCTTAACGCTCTCTACGAACATATTATAAAAGAAACATAATTTCCTCTCTTTCTTCTCTGTTTCCCTCTCTACGCCCTAGCTTTTATTATTGACGACACTAATTTGTTTTTATTGCTTGTCCGGTTTATCAGTTTAAATTTTACCACCGCACGGCTCTGACACGTCCTTCGACATAAACGACTAACGAAAATGCTGTTTAACATGTATTTTACCTCTGTGATTTTAACGCACAAGTATGTAAGTTTTTAATTTATATACTTATTTATGGATTTATACTTATTGTTGCGTGCTTCAATTTTTAATGTTCAGTTTTTAGATTCGGCGTAATTTGAGCATTATGTCTGACTGATTAATATTTGTGAGTTGTTTCTATACGCTTGAAAAGAACCGAAATCTGCGGTTGAAACGTAACGTTTTGTGATCAATAGAATTTGCCAGTTGGGTCGATCATAATACTTTTGCTAATTGTTAATTATTCACTGGCGATTGAAGTTCTCTGTCTTTGTTTTTAAAGTACTATTAACTTCTCTGTATCTTTTTTTCTCGCATAAAATAGTAAAATATAAAATATACATTCGTTAAAAAAAGATTATTATCAGCGCAAAGCGTCACAACTCATAATGCGTGTAAATAATTCATATAAATATCTATTTTATAATTGTTGTAAAAAACAAAGGTTGAATAGTTATTCTGTTATTGCGATCTTTATATACAGAAATCTATTTGTATTTATATTTTTAACTTTAAAACATATTTGATAAATATATTTTATATGTATAAAATATATTTTGTAACAACAATATATGTATATGCGTGGAAATGCTTAACAATGGCTATTAAATGTATAAATATTATTGATGTTTACTGTCGAAGATACATTGAATCTCGAATGCATACAGTGCGTAGGTACAATGTTTATATAGTTTACAGGTAGATCATTAGAATATATAAATGCCCTTCATTGTAATTTCTCTTATCCCTATTATGAAATCAGTATCAAGTATCTTATATGACAATTTATTATTAATAACAATTATCAATAATATTTAAAAAGATATCGATCTTATTAAGAAATCTTGTTCTGTGAATTATATTTTCAAAGATAGCTTGAGACAATTGAGATATGACTCTCTTGGAGGTTTTATAATATTTGAACGATAAAAATATTGATTTAGTATAGTGATAACACTTGTGCTTACTCGATGAATCATACCTCAGAATAAAAACGTATATATACGTGAATTTGTGAATAATAATGATTGCAATATCTCCAACGCGTCTAATTAAAGATTTAATTAAAATAATTATCGATTACACATACTGTACAGGGAATACCGGTCAAATTGCGCATGTGGCATCAGATATTTCTAGTCGCTTTGAATTTAATTTATGATAATACATTAATTTACTTTTTATTAAAAAATATTAATATTTTCTCCATCAGTAAAATGATATAAAATTACTCGTAATAAAATTGTGAAGTAATTAAGAAAAAATGAGTGATAATTTCATTAGTCCGCATTGTATTAATTTCATCAGAAATTGTGTTGCTCGTTTTTTATGTTAATAATTACAGATAATAAGACAGATTTGTCTGAACGTGTTGTGACAAAGTCGTATTGATCGGAATGACTCTTTCGCGGAACGTATCTTTCCAGAACAAGGTAGCACACCAGAGATGTAATCATGATAAGCCGAGCGATAAGGGATTATTGCGTGTATTTAAGCGCCGATCACTCGTTATGCCGGCACATCTCGAGTTATCTTTCTACTAGCGATACAGCGCGGTTTTCGAGTGCGAAATAAGCCAAAATGTCGGCGTACAAGTACATAGCCGGTTTGGCCTTTCTGGTCACCGTTCTGTTGACCATCAACACCGTACCCGCTAATGGATCTATCGATTCCTATGCTCCCGCCAACAAGTCACATCATCTGATTGTCGGCTACAGGATGCCTGGCGACAGACTCGTCCTCAAGGACAGAATCATCAAAAATTCTAGCTGGATGAAGGTTGTAACTGTTGAGAAGACTTTCAATGTCGAGTCGAGGTGGGAACGTATCACTATGGTTGAAGCATTGGACCAGAAGACAAATGGAAACGGCGCGCACGCTACTGTTCTGGGAGGTGGACCCGGACACAACAACGTCACCTTGAAGTTCAAGAGTCAGAGGGGTCACAGCATTAACTTCGTCGTTCAGCTTTATGCACGACCTTAATTAACCACAGTGGAAGCAGTTCTTACGACTGGTATGATGATTCCTGGGTGCAATTAGGATAAAGAAGTAAAATAATTTTAAAAGCTACATCAACCTAGTACGTTCTGACCTATTTATTATTGCAACAACTGTCACCATTGCTGCTAAAAGAAGACATGTCACTGAATATTCCTGTTGTTTACTTTAATTGTTTGATATCTTGTATATATCACCAATAAATCAACGTAATTGATGTAAAAATGTGTGTTTTTCTTATACATATACTTATAAATTCGCAATATAGAACATAAACTATTTATAATAATTAAATTTTAATAACGCATGCAGTACATATCAAACTAATAACATTGTATAAAATGTACAACTTATAGTTCATGTTCCTCTATTTATGAGTCAAATAAAAACGCCCCTTTCACGCATTTAATTATATCTTCTAAATGTTTTTCTCTAATTTTTAAATATTATTATAACAACTAATTACTAATTAAATAATTAGTTCCTAATCATATTCCTGTCATCTTCAACTCGAATATTGCGATACGAGGTAAGAGGAATAAGTGTGACGGTACACAAGATCAATTGTAAAGATTGCACTGCTACATATATTGGCCAGACAAAACGACATTTGTGCACACGTCTCAAAGAACATCAGAGCGATATCAAAAAAGATTATCATCAGCGCAAAGCGTCACAACTCATAATGCGTCTGAATAATTTATATAAATATCTATTTTTTAACTACTGTAAAAAACAAAGGTCGAATAATTATTCTGTTATTGCGATTTTTATATAGAAATCTATTTGTATTTGTATTTTTAATTTTAAAACACATTTGATAAATATATTTTATATGTATAAAACATATTTTGTAACGACAATATTTGTATATACGTGGAAATGCTTAACAATGGCTATTAAATGTATAAATATTATTGATGTTTACTGTCGAAAATACACTGAATCTCAAATGCATGTATGCGTATAATGCTTATATAGTTTACAGGTAGATCATTAGAATATATAAATGCCCTTCATTATAGTTCCTCTCATCCCTATTATGAAATCAGTATCAAGTATCTTATATGACGATTCATTATTAATAACAATTATCAATTACATTTAGAAAGATATCAATCTTATTAAGAAATCTTGTTCTGTGAATTATATCAATTCCAAAGATAGCCTGAGACAATTGAGATATAACTCTCTTGGAGGTTTTATAATATTTGGACGATAAAAATATTGATTTAGTATACCGATAACACTTGTGTCTACTCGATGAATCATACCTCAAAATAAAAACGTATATATACGTGAATTTGTGAATAATAATGATTGCAATATTTCCAACGCGTCTAATTAAAGATTTAATTAAAATAATTATCGATTACACACTGTACAGGGAATACCGGGCAATTTGCGCATGTGCTATCATATATTTCTAGTTGCTTCAAATTTAATTTATGATAATAAATTAATTTATTTTTTATTATTAAATATTAATATTTTCTCCATCAGTAAAATGATATAAAATTACTCATAATGAAATTGTAAAGTAATTAAGAAAAAAATATGAACGATAATTTCATTAGTGCGCTTTGTATGAATTTCATCAGAGTTTGTGTTGCTCGTTTTTTATTCTAATAATTAGAGATAATAAGAAAGGTTTGTTTGAACGTGTTGTGACGAAGTCGTATTGATCGGAATGACTCTTTCGCGGAACGTATCTTTTCAGAACAAGGTGGCCCACCAGATATGTAATCATGATAAGCCGAGTGATAAGAGATTATTGCCTGTATTTAAGCGCCGATCACTCGTTATACCGGCACACCTCAAGTTACCTTTCTACTAGCGATACAGCGCGGTTTTCGAGTGCGAAATAAGCTAAAATGTCGGCGTACAAGTACATAGCCGGTTTGGCCTTTCTGGTCACCGTTCTGTTGACCATCATCACCGTACCCGCTAATGGATCTATCGATTCCTATGCTCCCGCCAACAAGTCACATCATCTGAGAGTCGGCTACAGGATGCCCGGCGACAGACTCGTCCTCAGACAGAGCATCGTCAAGAATTCTGGCTGGCAGAAAGTCCAGGTTGTTGAGAAGACCTTCAATGTTTCGAGGTTCGATCGTATCACTATGGTTGAAGCATTGGATCAGAAGACGAATGGAAACGGCGCATACGCTAGTATTCTAAGAGGTGGACCTGGACACAACAACGTCACAATGAAGTTCAAGAGTCAGAGGGGTCACGGCATCAACTTTGTCGTTCAGCTTTATGCACGACCTTAATTAATCACAGTGGAAGCAGTTCTTACGACTGGTATGATGATTCCTGGATGCAATTAGGATGAAGAAGTAAAATAATTTTAAAGCTACATCAACCTAATATGTTTTGACCTATTTATTATTGCAACAACTGTCACCATTGCTGCTAAAAGAAGACATGTCACTGAATATTCCTGTTGTTCACTTTAATTGTTTGATATCTTGTATATATCACCAATAAATCAACGTAATTGATGTAAAAATGTGTTTTTCTTATACATATACTTCTAAATTCGCAATATAGAACATAAACTATTTATAATAATTAAATTTTAATAACGCATGCAGTATATATCAATTAAACTAATAACATTTTATAAAATGTACAACTTATAGTTCATGTTCCTCTGTTTATGAGTCAAATAAATACGCCTTTCACGCATTTAATTATATCTTCTAATTGTATTCTCTAATTTCTATTGTTATAACTAATTCCTAATTAAATAATTAATTGCTAATTATATTTCTGTCATCTTCAACTCGAATATTGCGATACGAAGTAAGAGGAATAAGTAAGACGGTACACAAGTTCAATTGTAAAGATTGCAATGCTACGTATATTGGGCAGACAAAAAGACATTTGTGCACACGTCTCAAAGAACACTGCAGAGCGATATCAGAAGAGATTATCATCAGCGCAAAGCGTCACAACTCATAATGCGTGTAAATAATTTATATAAAGATCTATTTTTTAATTGTTGTAAAAAACAAAGGTCGAATAGTTATTCTGTTATTGCGATTTTTATATAGAAAATCTATTTGTATTTGTATTTTTAATTTTAAAACATATTTGATAAATATATTTTATATATAAAATATATTTTGTAACAACATTATTTGTATATATACGTGGAAATGCTTAACAATGGCTATTAAATGTATAAATATTATTAATGTTTACTGTCAAAAATACACTAAATCTCGAATGCATGTATACGTACAATGTTTATATATAGTTTACAGATAGATCATTAGAATATATAAATGCCCTTCATTATAGTTTCTCTTATTCCTATTATGAAATCAGTATCAAGTATCTTATATGACGATTCATTATTAATAACAATTATCAATAACATTTAGAAAGATATCAATCTTATTTTAAGAAATCTTGTTCTGTGAATTATATTAATTCCAAAGATAGCCCGAGACAATTGAGATATGACTCTCTTGGAGGTTTTATAAAATTTGGACGATAAAAATATTGATTTAGTATATCGATAAAACTTATGTCTATACTCGATAGATCATACCTCAGAATAGAAACGTATATATACGTGAATATGTGAATAATAATGATTGCAATATTTCCAACGCGTTTAATTAAAGATTGAACTAAAATAATTATCGATTTTACACTGTACAAGGAATACTGGTCAATAATAATAAGAAAAATAAGGACGTTACGATATACAATCAAATTAGAATCAAAAGCCATACGATTCAAACTTAGGTCTTTGACAGCCTTATATTAGAATACTAATCAATTTGCGCATGTACTATCATATATTTCTAGTCGCTTTGAATTTAATTTATAATAATAAATTAATTTACTTTTTATTATTACTAGACATCACTGACGCGCGCTACGCGCGCGCTATTTATTTTTGATATTTTACTGTTACTATTATACTATTAACCACACAACTGTCAAAATATGCCATGACAGCCGCTCATGAAGTAAGCGCAATAAGAGAACCAATCGGCATCGCGGAAAAGCGACAATATTTCGATAGATTCGAGTATCGATGATATCCTCTTCTTAAAAGAGAAAAATATTAATATTTTCTCCATCAAGAGAAAGGATATAAAATCACTCGTAATAAAATTGTAAATTAAGAAAAAATATGAGCGATAATTTCATTAGTGCGCTTTATGTATGAATTTCATCGAAACTTGTGTTGCTTGTTTTTTATTCTAATAATTAGAGATAATAAGGAAGGTCCCAGGTAGCACATATTAGTTTCATATACGTTTTTTTAATACATAGTTTCATAAACCGTAAAGAACCATTAAGAAACGTTTGAACAAAAATGTTTTTGAAACCATGATTTAAGAAACGTATTTTTTACGTTTCTACAGTTAACAAAAATACCTATTTGTTAAATTTTTCCTTTCAAAATTATAATTTGCTTTATATATATATATATATATATATATATATATATATATAATAGCTTTAATAGCCTTTTTTTGAAACATTTAAATTTATATTGCACTAATTATTAATGCACAAAATAAATCATTTTATCCACGCACATATATTCACTTATTTAGTTAAATTAATTTTGTCTTACCGGTTTTAATCTATTTGTCATCGGACAAATCTGAGCTTAGAAAACTTCCAACAGTTCCAAAATAAACGTTCTGCTGAACTTGGTCATTGAAAGAACATTTATACGTGTATTCCGTTTTGAAGAACTTTCTGAACTGGTGCACATCAGTAATGCAATTAAGTTAGAGTGAGACAAGTATATTTTGTTTCACTTTAACTTATTGCACGAATGTGCACCAGTTCAGGAATTTCTTCGAAAAAGAATAGACGTCATAGATGGTATCGGAATGACTCTTTCGCGGAACGTATTTTTCCAGAACAAGGTGGCACACCAGAGATGTAAAATCATGATAAGCCGAGCGATAAGCGATTATTGCGTGTATTTAAGCGCCGATCAGTCGTTATACCGGCACACTTCGAGTTACCTTTCTACTAGCGATACAGCGCGGTTTTCGAGTGCAAAATAAGCCAAAATGTCGGCGTACAAGTACATAGCCGGTTTGGCCTTTCTGATCACCGTTCTGTTGACCATCAACACCGTACCCGCTAATGGATCTGTCGAGTCCTATGTTTCCGCCAACCAGGCATCACATCATCTGATTGTCGGCTTCAGGATGCCCGGCGACAAACTCGTCCTCAAAGAAAACATCGTCAAGAATTCTGGCTGGATGCAAGTCAAGGTTATTGAGAAGACCTTCAGTGTTCCGAGAGGGGAACGTATTACTATGGTTGAAGCATTGGACCAGAAGACGAATGGAAACGGTGCTTACGCTAGTATTAAGGGAGGTGGACCCGGACACAACAACGTCACCATGAAGTTCAAAAGTCAGAGGAGTCACGGCATTAACTTCGTCCTTCAGCTTTATTCACGACTTTAACTAACCACAGTGGAAGCAGTTCTTACGACTGGTATGATGATTTCTGGATGCAATTGAGATGAAGAAGTAAAATAATTTGAAAGCTACATCAACCTAGTATGTTCTGACCTATTTATTATTGCAACAACTGTCACCATTGCTGCTAAAAGAAGACATGTCACTGGTGAATATTCCTGTTATTCACCTTAATTGATTGATATCTTGTATATATCACCAATAAATCAACGTAATTGATGTAATTGTGTGTTTTTCTTAAAAATTCTCCAGTACATATACTTATAAACTCGCAATATAGAACATAAACTATTTATAATAAATTTTAATAACGCATGCAGTATATATCAAACTAATAACATTCTATAAAATGTACAACTTATCGTTCATGTTCCTCTATTTATGAGTCAAATAAATACGCCTATCACGCATTTAATTATATCTTCTAATTGTATTCTTTAATTTCTAACTATTATTACAACAACTAATTACTAATTAAATAATTAATTGCTAATTATTTCGCTAATTATATTCCTGTCGTCTTCAGCTCGAATATTGCGATACGAGATAAGAGGAATAAGTGTGACGAGCGTTAAAGAAGGAATCTGGAAGAAGTGTCGATAGTAATGCAATTAGCGCCGAAGCGAAACGCGACAGCGATTCGGAGTAAAAACGGACCGCGAAGAATCCACTCGTGGAATGCCTTTCTTGTATGCGCTAATCAAGCGCCGCGCGCTTCCCTTTAAGATTCTCGATAATTCGTCCTTTTTTTTATTTCCTCGAAGCGGTATATGCTCGTTGGGCTGGAGTTCGGGGTGGTCGTCTCCAAAGAGCCGCGCTGGGGGCAACTGGCACGGGGTACAAGGAAACGGAGAGGAACATCTTCTATTTCCGAGGCTTACGTACAAAGTACGTTTTGCGCATGCATGCACGGTGGCACGGAGGAGGAACAACCGACTGGAAAATTGTTGTCGCTTCGTGGCGCATTCTCTAGCACGGGGTATCCCGCCGGCTAGGAGAAACTTCGAATCGAGTTGAGGACCACTGGAAATTGGTGGCGGTATCTCAAGCTTGCGAACGACCATTTCGTTAACCTACTTATTCTACCTCCCCATTCCGGTCGCGTTACCCGTGAAGCCACGTCGGAGTACCTAGTTCGTCCGCAGTTTCCGCTTCTGAAAACTACGCGCGGAAGGGAGAAGCGTAATTCGCGGTTCTACATGGTGGCTCTTCATTGATTACGTTTTAATGGATCTCATTGGGGTGGGGTCCGATCGGCGCGGTGCGATTCTCGCGCTCTCGACAATCCTCTGTTTCCGATGTGTAAGCGAAGTAATCGGCTACTTTGAATACTCGAGCGTGTGGAGCACCCCGCGCCGTGCCGAGTACCGTCACACTGTCCCAGTTCTGTCACGAACGAAGACAGGATGCAAAGAGATTATATTTGTGGACTAGACAACTAGAAACATATGCAATTTTTATATGTAAAAATTCAGGTCGAAAAAACGAGATTATAAACGTAACATTAGAGTATATTTAGTTACGGAAAAATATGTTTTTACAGAGAAAAATCTGTTTAAAATATTATTAATTCATATTCATTATAATTACTTTGACATTTATTAATCGAATCCTGCAAAAATCATATTTTTAGTCGAGTTAAAATGTCTTGAGATAAGGTAGGTGACGTCATATGTGCAAACAGTAGCCAGGTGTTTAACGATTGTCATGTTATTAAAACGATGATAAGCGTGTTTAAACATACACTCTGTATGCGTATTACACACATATGTATGCATCATATGATATGTATCAGAGCAGTTATAATCTTTTCTAAGCCATGCTTCGAGTTAAATAATAACAGACCTACTTCTTCATCATCGGTTAAAGAAAAATATGATTTAATGCAATCGCGCTTGCACATGGTATCGCGCCATACTTATCATTCATATCAAGACTGACACTTTTATTTATGGAATACGAAGTCCGCGAATCTAGCTATGTGGTTTAGAAAGAAAAGCTGAGACTTTAAGTTCTTTCTAGTATCTAGTCAGATTCTAAATATGAATACGTAGATCCGCATTAATGTTACACCGCGGCTATTCTGATGAAGAAACGAGGTCTAAAGTGCTATATCTGAGCACTCGAGGGTATAAAATCGGAGTGTCCTGGGAATCGCGACATGTGCGACAGTGCATAAGAAAGATAGTATTATTTCCGTTGTAATAACATAAAAATAGGAATGGTTATAAACGAGTGCTATATTTGTTCTTTGACGTGCATACGAAGTACGCACGTACTTGTCGATCCACGGCTCTAGACTGTCCAAGTGTACTGTCGCATTCCTTTTTGTCGCGACGTCAATCGTGACTGACTCATGGTCGTATATAAGTATATTTCAATATATACGCAAGTAGAGAATACGTGTGTTATATGTTCTTTTTTATAAATTAAAATTTTAAACTTTTTGAGGCACAAATGCAGCTACGTTGCAAAATTTGATTTAGATGAGCGTCGAAATGTTTGAAAGCCCTAGCGTTTTATTGAAATATATAGAATATAGATTTTATTGAAATACCTATAGAATATAGATTTTCTCTTTTGTTTATTCTCAACTAAAATTTTACACGAATATTCGAAAGAATGCAGACCACTGTGGTGAACCACGTTCGACCCAAGCCAGGTCATATATCCAATAAACGAATATATCTCTAAAAGTCGCACGAACCATGTGGCTTTTTCTCTCTCTCTCCCTCTCTTTCTGTCTTTTTCTTCCTCCCTTGCCATGGAATTACGTTTTATTTTCCTGTCTGCGCGCGGACCATGATAAGGAGAGCTCGTGCCTCGTAAAATACGTATGCATAAAAAGCCCTGACCGCACCTGGCAGCCGTAATGCAAGGGCGTAAGGACCGCGGCGAGCAACCCATAAACCTGTCGCGCTCACGTTCGGTTATTGCTTATAAAGTTGCGAGACTGACGAGCGCACGGACGTGAGCGAAAACGCGGAGTTGGATGGACAACCCGATGACAGGGATCGGGCGAGAACGAATAAAAGCGTGTTTGCATGAGCATATAGGTACAAAAGAGCCGGCCGTCAATCCGAAACCGCAGCGGCCATTATCGGGCAATTTTAAACGGAACGCCGCGCCGTAGTTACGACTCGCGAGCGCGCGCTTCAGATTCTGCAGTCGTCAAACAACGCAACAACATCCCGCACCGTTCGCCGGCACTTGGGGGATCCGTGCAAACTGAGTGTCGGTACACAGGCGACAACAAAGGGACATGGGCAAAAACGCGTTTCCGAAAGGTGTACTCCCGTAAACCCCACACGGTAACTGGAAAAATAGAAATACGTAAAATGGTGCTAATAGTTTTTGTCACGTACCCGCAAGCTCGCAATCTTCTGTTTGTTATCCTATCCATGCTAATGAAATTTCCGTATTTGTCCGTGGTACATAAGAAATATTTATTCATGTTTCTCCCCGTTCGTAATAGGATCCCGCGCATTATAGTAATAGAATCTTGCATTTTAAAACCGTGAGCGATGGATTTCAGTAAAGGGAAGAGAAGGAATGTCATAAGTCGGCGGCATATGCTTCCTGAGGCAATGCATGTGTAATGCAAGTCAGTCGAATCGCAGGCATTACGCAGCAACTCTCGAACGAAATGCTTCTAATGGATTGACCAACTGACTTGCGTTTTTCGTTTGAAACCTCCTGCGAGTCATTTGAAATCCCATGTAAAAGCTGATGAGTTTAAAGCGCTGTGCGTGTCAGAGTTAAATGCATTCCGCTGACAAGCCACGCTCCTACGTGAAACGCATTGTTGTGTAGCATACAACTTGAATTATTATAAATTCCTGCTATGAGTATCGCAATTATTATTTTCATTATAAAATTTTTTTTTAACGCAATGCATTCACGTAGCTTTATATTATTATACGGTTACGGAGCTTAAGTACGGCGCTGTGAACATCTCAAGCACGTTTCATTGACATGGATTCTGGATAATTTGCGACAGTTACGTCAAGGGGAATTATATGTGACTGCGGAAGCGGAGGTACAAGAAACGAGCAATTATGGTCAAGATCTTAGATAATTATATTGGAATTACGCGTCTTGCAAACGTTCAGGTTACCATTCTACCGGCTCCGGGTCCTTTGATATCAAAGCTGCTGATTGGCCACAAATGCAAGATCAGAGTCTGAACGTCGGCGAGGTCGGCATGTGGATCAACCATGGGTGTCCTGTGCGGTCAGCTCGTTAACCGGTATGAACTACACATCGACTGAGTAATCTCCGCCTGTTTATATAGGAAGCGCGATTGACTAATACTCTTTGATGACAGATTGTCTTTGACGCAATATCTAATCGCATCTAACCCCATAAAATTTCTATGTAAATTGCTAATTCCGCAAGTGTGGTTCAAAGGAATTAATTTTACCTTATTTTCTTCGTAAGGATAATACATGAATCAACCATGAAAACATAAAATCGATACCAAATATATATCTTCTCCAGCACGTTTAAAGAAGCAAACAAAATTACTTACTTCTTACAAAATACGTTTAGTTCAAACATAAATGTATGTTCGCGTACGATTAGATAACTCACAGAATTCAGTTTTAATTCATAACAACGCGGATGGGTAATTCGTTCGGCACTATTTGCCGAGTAATCGCTTAAGATGTCACTAAGTACAGCGATTTTTCTTACGTTCGTACTCGTGGCTAGAGATACGTCCGTAACAGATAAGCGAAAAGATACCGGAAAGAAGAATTAAAAGAAGATCAGCGTTCCGAGAGTACGCGAATTTTTCAACATCAAACATTCAGAAGGAGCGGGAGACGGGAAACTAGGGCAACCAGTTTAAAAGCCCGGGGTACTTTAACACCCGGGAGTACTACTCAGTCTCGTCTCTGAAAAATCTTTTTATTCCAACCGTACATTTGTATGTACTCATACATATGTACGGACGCGGCGCGGCAGTACAGTCGCACTTTATTGAGTGAATTTCATTCTCGTTTATAGTTACGACCATCGCGCGAGAGATACAAGAGAAGAGGAGGTATATCGTAGTCATAGAAATCTATAGAGCATGTGTAATTTAATATCTTCGACTGTATAGAAGCTAAAGTAGACGTCGAGAGATAGAGATCAATCCACAAATCCCACGTTCTTGCCATATCTTTCTCTCTAACTTCGAGCGGTCTATAACGCAAAGAAGTGCATAAATAAAACCGTCATTGACACAACATTGTTCTTAGTTCGACTTCTTATCTTTTATCGATCGAGCTACTTTTAAACCTTATATGTACGAGCCGCGCACATTCTTTTTCTAGGATACTCGACAAATTATGAAACACGATGAATTGAAATTGGGATACAAGGTACGATTACAAATTAGTACAAATTATAATATAATTAATATCGTATTACATTTTAACAAGAATTTCAAATTCCGTTTTAAGACATTCTTAGAATAAAGGGCTCATATCTTGTACCCTTAACTTTGCCGTCGCAGTGATTTTCTCCTTTATTATTGCCATTACGCTTAAACGATCGTTTTTCTAGGTAATTTCCAGTTTTTCTTATAGTTCATCTTGCACGTGGTATCAACCTACGCCGTGCGACATGGTGCCATGAAAATTTTTACTTCCTACTTGGTAACGTGACATTACCGTCGACGCAGAATTGCAACGTACGTTGCGTTCAAGAAAATGGCGTGACATATCGTGCGGAGCGGCTTAGGAAAGGTAAAAGGACGCAAAATGGTAGGCGTTTGAGACATAGGTGAACTATGGGAGAAGATAATCGTCGTCAGGGGGTATGAGAGTTCCATGTCAATGAAATACTGCTGACATTTAAGACTTGATGTATTGATTTGAGGAAAAACTGACTAGAAAGTTACTGATATAATCAAACAAAAATATCTGCACGATAAGCTAGATAAATGTTTTAATTTTTAATTCACAATTTTCTAAAATTATGAGAAAGGATAAAATATATTATGTGAAATTATAAAACAAGTTAATTATAAGATAGTGTAACGTCTATATAAAATTCGTAAAAATATAGTAAAATTTGAATAAAATTTTAATGTATAAAAAATTAATATGTAGAATGTGTTTTCACATTTCTACTTCAATTTTCCGCTGGCACTTTGTCAGGAAAGAGGAACAGAAATTATTTTTCCGAAACGATTGTTATAAGGGAAATTCACTATTTTTGTTTCCGTCATATCAGTTGCGAGCGGAAAAAGAGGTTTGTGGTTGCCATCTTCAAAGAGGCAGCGAAGCAGATTGCGAATGACGTCCGACATAGTGAGATACGTGAGTGTGTTTGCGTATGAGAAAGGCGAAGGGTCGGCTCGTAATTTCTCGGACTGGTTAGTGGAAGAGTCCCGCATAGAGCAGCCGGATAGCTCGTGTCGCGAAGAGAGCGTGGATGTGCGGAACGGTATCGTCGGTATCGATCCGCGTATTAAATATTTAATCGCAGGAGGAAGTTCAATACACGGACGAGGACGGTTGTCTTTTGAAGACAGGTCGAACAAATGAAAGCGAACACACGACTGTGGAACGAGGTGACACGCAATTCTACCCTGTCTCTTCGGCGTTCGTCAAGAATGGGTGGATTTTCATTATTTAAAGCGCTTGGCAAAAAGTTGCGATTGTCGACATGCTGCCTCTATCGATCGCAGTTCGCAAACTCACTTAAGTAATCTAAGATTGTCGTGTTGATTTTGGGAAGAAAGCAAAAATATAAGCACAATACACACATTCTGTTTTTTTTTTTAAATTTAATTGCCAAAAATTTTTAGAAATCTTTAATAAATTTTTTCAAGTAGAACTTGAGAATTCTCGAATATATCGAATTTTTGAAAAAAATGGAATACTAATTTCGCAAACATCTTAAAGTGCGTATCGGAATCGTTTCAACAAATCACAGATCGAAATAAAATAAGGCCAAGTGCGTTGTTCTTTAAATTCCCTCTGGGAACACAGTAATCTCCGGTAGTAGAATTTGTGAATGCGGAAATGACGAAGTGCATCGGTTGTTTCTTTAATGAGACTTTCTGATTTATGTGTTTTACCTTAGAGATTTTAAGTCTCAAATTACCCGGTATACTTTTAAACGTATTGATTGCAAAGCGGGTCAACAAAATAATAATGACCTATAAGAGTGGCACGACGCAGTAACAATGTATTACATAAATACAATTAATTTGCCGCGATATTTTATCGCAAATATGGCGATATTATACATCGCTTTTAAATAAATTGTCGAAATATAAGATAGAATTATGGGCTCTCGCTATTAAGTACGTCCGGATGTTTAGTACCAAAATATTCGCAGCGCGCGTGCACTGTACGGCGCTCGGAAAATTAAACTACGAAAATGCAACAATAAAATTACTGTAGTGGTTCGCGCCGTCGCGTTAAAATGTGAGCGTAATTACATTAGCGTGGAATGGCTTCATAAACAAATTTCAATAAATGCGATAACAAATTCACTGCTCTCGCAGGAGAAATGGGCGGTATCGATCGATTATCCCGCGGAGATGCACCACAAACGTGCCGCAATGTGTGTGCATGTGCGCGAGAGAAAGGGAAAAAGAGAGAGAAATAGTGTACTATATATATGCTATCCGTTGAAAATGAGAGTTGCGAAATCTTTTTCGTATATCGACGCCGAGACTCTAGCTAGACCAGCGGAAAATTGTATCGGAAGTACGTTTAAGGAGTCAACAAAGTCGATAAACAGGCGTAAGATATGATCTTCCTAGAGGATCCTAAAGTGAGCCGATTTCTGTAGCCTGCGGTGGATTTCTTTTAGCGTTACACTTTTAAAAGGAGTTTTTAGATAAGGGTACTTTAATAGCTGCAGGCGACCAAGTTACTCGCGTCAGAGATCCTTGGTGGTGCGTCTTGCACCTCCATGCAGATTTTACCGTCCAAATCACGTACTCAAAAAGTTTTTTGTTCAGTTATCGCGTTTCTTTATTTTTTCCCTATTCCGCACGTTGTTTGGCTCACTAATCAACGAGATAAAGTCCGCGAGGAATTAAGAGAGGAATTTGCGCTTTAAGATGCTGTTATCCCACGATAACGAGCACCTACGTTGGTTTATTGCGAAGGATCCTATCTTTAAGTAACAAATGTTTAATTACGTCATAAATTAATATGTGCAAATCGTAGCCTCAAACGTATCTTTATCGGATTATATAATTCGTGAAAATTGAGTAAAAATAGAAATCACAATAATTTCTCCTGGTTTCACGCACACACTTCCTTTATATATCTTTTATAAGAACATTGCGTTTAAAAGTAGATCGTTGACAATGAAGTATAAGAGAAGTATTTTTCACATATCGATCAGCAGTGCGTTTGTATACGAAATAGTTTTTAAATGTGTGACAGCGATTCTCAAAAACGTCGATATCGGCAGGAAATTGTTTTTGTTCCCTTCGGACGTTTGTACATGATCGAGTGGATATCGGGGAACGAAATTTTAGCGAAACTATAAACGGGATTGCGCGTCGTAAGTTTCCTCGCATTACAAATTCGGACGATCTTGGATCGCGCCGTTAAGAATCAACAGACACGGTCGAATAGTCTTCTTAAGGGAGAAGAAACGAGCTATAACTGTACGTTAAATGTTCGTTAGTTACGTACTTAAGAACCGTATTTATCTTGAATTTATGAAAGGCATCGCGCGAAAGTGGACGACGGTATTTCGCGTAAGTCGGGGAGATTACCGCGGATTTCCTTACGTCCGCGTCGCTTCTCCGACTCGCGGAGTCGGAGCCGTCGAAGGTGTGACTTTTAATTGCGTGCCTGGCGCATAATACGCGTACGCGCGGTAGCACCTCTCGTATATAGGCTTCTCCCGTCCGCCCTTTCACCGTTTCTCGCCCTATCACATCCGCATGCCGGTGCACTCTTAATGAGATGGCCAGGCGGCTCTCCCCCGTGTGTGTGTGTGTGTGTGTGTGCCGCCGTAAAAAATATTTCTCTTACATTCATCCGGAGGAGAGATAGCGCGACAGGCAAAGGGGCCTTCTCGTGCATACGTGTTTCACATTAGGCAGCCGGGCAACCCCCCCTGCTCGCTGGAGGGTGCAGCGGGGGTTGCGTTCGCGAAGGAGGAAAAGACGGAGAGGAGGAAGAGGGTACGCTCGGCTCCCTCGCTTCTTCCTTCTCGCCGCGGAAGTCGGTGCTCGCGGGGGGTGCTTTTACCGCCTCGCAGATAGCGCCGGTAAGTATATACGTTCTTGGCGCTTGCGCACGTTGCATGTTGCATGCCATTTCACTCTCTCCCTCTCGCGCTATCCCCCCCTCGCTCTCACTCTCTCTTTAGTTCTCTACACGGTGCGCCGACTCCTCTCTCTCGCTTTCACCCTGGCGCGCGCCGCCAGGTCGAGAACGAGACGACGCGAGAACGGAGTTGGCGAGCGGAGCCGAGCGGACGTGGAGAGAAAGAGAGAGGACGTGACGAGGGGAGGAAGGCGCGACGGAGAGCGAGCCGAGCCGGCGCGATCGAGGGAGAGAACGCGCGATGCACGAGGGAGAAAGAGTGAGAGAGCCGGAGAGCGTTTGCGTGGGGAGCGATCGCAGCTCGTCATTCGAAGCCCGCCAACGGACGAGCGAGCAGCCACGGAACGGGACCGCGATTGAAAGAACCCACGCGATTTCCGCGATAGAGAAGAGAGAGGGAGATATTATATTTAAAAAAAAGGGGGATAGAAAGGAGAGTAACACGCGTCGCGCGCGCGATCGGGATAGCAAGTGAGAGAGCGGAGGGTGGTCGTACGGGGAAGAAAAATCGCTTCGCAGATCGCTCCGCTTGCCTGCTACGAGAGCGTGACTTCCACGGGGTTGCGCGACGCTCGCTCGCTCGCTCGCTCGCCGAAGCCCGAAAGGCCCGAACGAAGCCGCTCGGTTCTCGCGTCCGGTTAATTTCGCTCGCGATCGGATTGGCCGCGGTCGCCCGCCGGTGGAAGTATCGCGCGTTTTCGACAGTAGGAAGGGAAAGAAGGCGAAAGAGTGTGCGTGTGTGTGTGCGTGAAGGAAGGAGAAAGAGAGAGAGAGAGAGAGAGGGAGAAATATAGTGGGGAACACGCTGACAAATGAAGTGAAAAAGAAATAGAAAACGAAAGAGATAGAGAGAGAGGAGCGACGGATTAAGGGAGTGCCCGCGTAATAAAGTGGTGGAAGGCAAAACAAAGTTGTTGACAGTGACAAAAAGTGACTGGTACACCGCGTATTTCGCTCCAGGATATCGCCGTTCCGAGAATTGGTCTCGGAAAAAAGGGCCTACAGCCGTGTCGCGGCAGCGAGAGAGAAGAAAGTGGTCTTTTCGTGATTTGTTTATGAGTTTTGGTGTCGTGAGCTTGTGATATACGCGGGGGGTGTCCGCGGTGCCGCGACGGCGAAAGAATTCCGGGAAAGATTGGGAGAGCAGAGAGCTACGTGAAAAAAGTCGGCCGTATTCGGTCATAAACGGACGATCTTTCGAGGCGATCGACGACAGACGTGAAGTGATTGACGGTGGTGAGCGGACGCCGCGTCGCCTGATCCTCGAATTCTCCGAAATCAAGGCTCCACGAATTCGCCGGCAACGTAAACAAGCCCGCTGGCTCCGGCTGCGCCGCGCTGCTACTCCTTTCGTCTAGTTTTCTCGCGTGTGCACAAAAAAAAAAAAGAACGCTCGAGCGACGCTCGCCCGTCATTGGTCATCATCGGTCCCGCGATCGCCAATAGTTTTTGACCGCGAATTAAAAAAAGGCGCGTTTGATTCGGACCGGACTCGAGTGGCGTCGTCTACGCCTACGATAGCGGCTAACGTCCGACTGCTCCGACTAGAGTCTCAGTACTCTCAGTTTTCCAGCCGACCGCGCGCGGCGTGAGTCCGCGTCTCGTGTTTCGCGCGAGTGAGATTCGTCCGTAAGTAGTTCGGTGCCGATTCCACGGATTCCAGCAGACTCAGTGCGTTCTCTCCTCGCGGAAACGATCGCGGGACATCGAATTCGTGCGGCGCGTCGGACTAAAGTGAATACGGTCACGGGTGTTACGGGGTGACGGGTGTTGTCTGCCATTCTGCGTGACCTATTCTCGCGAGTGCGTTCTCCGCGTCCGGTGTTGCTTGTCGCGGAGTGACGGACGACGTGGCGTCAGTGTCGAGTGAAGCAGCCCAAGAGCACGCACAGGGTGCACCGTCGTTGCTCGCTACTGCGATTGCCGTTGCGTCGAGAAGAGAGGCTGCCCGCGATTTCGCGTCGCCGCGATCTACCGCGATCTACCTCGGTCGGTCCCCGTCTCGTCCGTCTCGCGAACGTGAACGACGGTCGTACGCCGTCGTAAACCGCGACTATCTCGCGCGACACGCTTCGATTGCCTCCCGCGTCCGTGTCCGTCCGAAGGGAGTCCGGGAGTAGACGGTGCACCTGTGTCCGGTCGCGAGCCGAGACGTGCTCCGCGCGCGACATCGCTGACGCGTTGTTATCCGTGAGCAGCAGCGATTATCGGCGCATCGCGCTCCGCCGATCTTGGCGCGCGATCGCCCACGCCCGATCCTTCCCTCGATTTACTCCGGATTACGCGGTCGCGTCGCGCCGGCAGCCCCCGTGCGTTCGTTCCGTCTTGGGAAGGTTCCCGGGCGGTGCTCACGTGACGAAAGTGCAGACGCTGCCTCCTCGGTCACTTGGAACAAGTGAGTATATATATATATCCATATTTCTCGCTCATTTGCTGCAACGACATAATTAAAAAAAAATCGTCATTTTTTTAGTCGTTTGCAAGAGAACAGCGAGAATTTAATATATTGAATGAAGAGTTAATGTGTAGCCAGATTATTTATTTCTCTAGAATCGGTTATTTCATGAAAATGGCACTTAAAGATAATATTACAAAATTCGTATTATTTAAAAACATTCAAAGACTACACTCATTTTCTGCAAAATTTTGTTTTTTTAGCTATGTTATTGTTGCAGCAAACGAGCGATATGTAAAATATTTTTTGCGATTGCACCACCTAGCCTTCCAACTGACAATTATGTAATTACACTGAAAAAAAATATAATTTTCAACTCGAAACTTGCGGAACAGCTAGTATCGCGAAGTCGAGTGTTCGGATGTCTTAATTAGATAACGCAGAGATTCGTTAAAATAAAGCCCGAAATTATAAAATTATACCGAGACGAGCGTGTTGTGTTTTTCTCATTTGCGTAATTCGCCGGAATATTTTAATTTATTGTACACCATAATGATACGCGACTACCAACGCCTGGACGTGCAACATTTTTTGGCTGGCCGCATCATTTTTGTTATTTTGGTTTCTAACCATCTGCGATTGGAACGATATTTAGTGGATCCGATGGTAGCTTTGTATACACAGAGTTTTGTGCGTATTCGCTAAGCTGTGAAACAGTTGTTTTGCTTTTCAAAGTTTTCCTGTATTTTCCGTGCTACTGAAATTTCTCGTTATATTTTTTCAGTTTATCGAATGTTGACATTCATATCACATGTACCCGCGAATTAAACAAAAATTATATGCATTTTGATATGCCGTCGCGAACGTCGTGCGAGAGCTTGTCAGGGTTTTTCTCGCATTGTCAATCGATTGTACAGAGAGAAGTGATCGAAAAAAATTTCCAGAAGACTTCTTTCCCCCCCCCCCCGTTTTCTGTATTGGATAGCCAATCAGCAGTTCTAACAAACTCGTCGTGCAAGTTAGATATCGCGTTCGCGAGACCATGAACAGTCTCACGCGTGGAAATGCGTTACGCGTAAACATACACGTGCACGCGTTGTTTACAGCCGGTCTCATTCATAACAAATCACGCGCTGCCATTCATTATGTTGTATTTTCGGGAATGCGTTCGGATTGAAACTTTCGGGCGAAACAGGCTTCGCAGTTCGCGGGATAATCTGGCGCCTGTTATGGAGGCGATAAATTTGCGCAGTTTGCACAGTTATTGCGTAACTTAGAACACTTGGTCGTATTCCGGTAAAGTAGTAAAAACTATTGGCTTTTTTTTAGTATTAGAGGATTCATCTTCTTACGACGTCGTTTATATTATGTAATTACTTAAAGTTGTGCCATCTTATTTTTATATATAAATTTTATTTTATTTTTGTATCCTATTAATCCTTATATTAATTTTCGCAAATTTTATTCAGTCTACAAATTGTCAAAAATCAACTTGTTCGGTGAAGGAAAGGGGGTATTGATCTTTTTTGTCAATCCGTAGATATTTTTTATGATCAAGTTTTTTGTCACATTTTTTTATGTGTCCAAAGTTTTAAAGTAATATAGGATTATATATTTATTTTTATAGGATTTATTTATTGTATATATTTGAATAGTTTAAAACAATACTGGTTATTTTACCTTTTTTCCAATTTGAGAACTATATATATGTTAATGTGTGCTATATTCAATAGTAGCACCTATTCACCTTGACTTTAGGATTTATCAGTGGCTATATCATTGAATCAAAGAACTTAAAGATAGACTTTCCGGCCGAGCGCGTGCAATTACACGTGCGACTTAATTAAAGCCCGAGACAGCTAATTGCGAGTGTAGATTCCCGACGAAAGTATGCGTAGTCTCGCGAAGATCCGGCAAGTTATGTCAGAGAATGAAACGAGCTCCGCGCGCGAACCACAATTAATCCGATATACCAGATTGACTTTTATTCATGAATCTTTTCCTGTCGATGTAGATATACACCGAGACGCGCGAAGGAAACGATTGTACGTCGCGCATACCTTTTTTCGCACGGCTGACGCGACGATTCATAATTAGAGACTCCGGAAACGTTTTCGAGCGATTTATCACGTTCGGCCGTCCTGTCGTTCGCGCTTTAACGGATGACTTTCGGTTTCAATTAAAACACAAATTCGCGTCGCTGCGGGGGATCCACAGTTTTGCCAAGCGACGCAGCAAATTGACGCGAAGTCGAAACCCGTTGGGCGCGCCGCGCCGGTCCGCTCCATGGCGAGTACGGTACGCCGCCGAAGGGAAAATAGGAAGGGCACGAGTAAAAGCAAAACGGTGAGAACGGAAAGGAGGTTGCGCCGAGAAAAGGAGAGGGGGGGGGGAGAGAGAGAGAGAGAGAGAGAGAGAGAGAGAGAGAGAGAGAGAGAGAGAGAGAGAGAGAGAGAGAGAGAGAGAGAAAGAGAAAGAGAGAATTGGGCGGCGAAGGAGACGAGAGGATCAACCTGCTCCGCTGCTGACAGGACAGCGGGGCCATCCAACAGCTCGGTGGCCCTTTAATGGCCCTCTCCTTCGGCGGATATATACTGTTTTATGCTTTATTCCGGCTGCCACCTCCCAGACACGTCGCGCGCTGCACGTTTCACTCTCGTTCTCTTCCGCCTCGCCTCGTAAACGCGTCCCTCGCGCGAACACGTTTCACATGCGCTCTCAAGATCGCGCCGAGCTGCGGCCCTGAAAGCAGGTGACTCCGTATGAAACAAGATTGCCTCCATGGGGGGCCCTTTGCTATGCAGCGAAGGACAAGGCACTTTGATTCGCGACTGCGTTGCTCTTCTCCCCGGAGAAGCCTAGAACTCATTTCTTAGATCTTTTGCGCGTGTACTATAAAGCGAGGGTTTTGCTTTTTGCACACTTACTTAAATTATTATTAACATTCTGTTGTAAGCTTCAACGAAGGCTGTTAGTATAGTATAATAAACTTTTCTATTTGAAATGTACACGAGCAAAATATGTCAAATGTACGATTCATAATTTTAAAACTCTGTTAATTTATTGACGTTTCAACGTCACAACATGCGAGAGCGATTTGTTTCCCGTAAGATTGATAGTCGATATCGCGTTGATATATCCAGCTTCCTCGGATTGCCGCATTTATTTATACGTACCGACACTTTTCACCCCGAGGATATGGAGCAGCAGCATGAAAAGGCATGGGATAGGTGGGTGGGAACTAAATTGAGCACGATTAATGTAAAAAAAAGAAGCGAAGACCGCAGCGGTGACGGCTCGCTGCTTTACCGCGAACCGTCGCGACTTATAGATTAGGACGTGACCGCAATAAATGTGTATCCGAACACTCGCACCGCCGCCAGGATGTTGCTACCTTGACTAGCTGGCGATCCCGCTTTGCTCACGTATATACGTTTTATCGGCAATCGCAGCCTATCGCCTATTGTTCCCATCGAAATCTCACGTTCGCTTCTCTCCGTCCTCTCTTCCTCCCTTTTCTTTCGTTTTTTTTCTTCGTACCGCCATTTTCACTTCCGCGTTTTGCAGCCGATAAATCCATTAAGATTCTTCCTCCGTGAGTCGAAGACGTGACTGCGCAGAATGTATCAAGTAACCTTACGGTCGTCATCTATTATTTCTTACCGCGCGCACGTGCTTCTTTTAGTTTCTATTTCGAGTGACGCTTACATATTCATTATCCTCCCCTACATCTGCACGCATTCCCGCAACGATCGCAAAAGGATAAGTTAAGATTATATATAATTATCAGATGGATAACACAATGTATTTCATACGGAAGGTGGTTCCGCAGTTCGCGTACTTTTTTTTTCTCTGGACTCCGGATCCCTTTATTCTGGACTTATTTTCTATTCACTCTGTAATCTAGTCAATCTCTCGGGTACCTTCCCCTTATTGTTACCTTTTTACGCATGAAAGGCCGTCTTAACGATATTTCTACCGTCTTCTACCATCGATGAAGGTGTGTGCCATTCGAGCGGCTGAGATTATGTACGCGATGATGTACGGTTTTAAAATATCAGTCCGCGCGCGCGATAGAGAATCTCTAAGATAAAGATCTTGCTTTTGTCTAGCTCTCCTGTGAAACGCATTACTAAGCGAAGGTTAACATTCTTCTAAAAGGGACGAGCGTACGGTAGTGCAAATTAAGTCCAGGATTCTTCGTTACGATTGTACAAGTCTGCCAGCTTTTGCTTTTCTTTTATTACCAGCGGTAGAACCTCCTCTTACGCTCTTCCCGGATAACCGAGGAATAGGTACCTTCCTTGAATCGTTAATTAGTTTGAATTCCCGGATTCTAATTGCACGTGCAGTTTACGGCTTTATTTAAAGCAAAGCGCCTATTTCGGACCTGCAAGATCGAAAGGACCGTTAGTTTTCGATGCAAAATGAACTCTCTGTCACACGACTGTTTATTGAAAACAGAAATTGCAACTATCGATCTCGTTGGCGCCAGCTTAAAGCAGATGTATCGTACTAAAACAACAGTTAAGATAAGGCTACATTAATTTTTGAAGTATCGTCGACAATATTTATTGCTTCGAGAATATAAATAGTAATTTATTAGTTTACGAGTCGATTTATCGCACGAATGTCATGAGCTATCAGTTCGTAAATCATAATCTGTCTTGAATATGGCGCAGGTGACCGAAAGGACATACATTTTTCTCCTGGAAGCGGTACGCAAACGGCCTCAAAATTCAGCTCGACGTCATGCCGTGGTTTATCCTGTTTCTCCTGCTGCTGGCCGTGATGGAGGCCTTCCCTCGGGAGGCCACCTGTTCCCGCCTGCCGGACATCTACTGGAACTCCACCAATCCAATGTAAGTCAGCACTCTTGCTTTTTCTTCTTTCGTCTCTCCGCGCCGCATCTCTTCCGTGTAATTATCTTTTATCACGCCCGGACACTAGGACTCTGGCGTCTCGCGCACCAACTCGCGACGGTTTAGAAATGCCGCGAAGCATGCTAACAAAAGTTTACGAGCGGGCTCGCGTATGTCCAACCTTCATGGGCGGATACCGGGCGCGAGTCTGTTCTTTGTTCCATCGTAAGAACCAGTGGGATGCGCGCGGTAAGGCTCTCTTTAAATATATATACACACATGAGTTGCAACGGCATTGCAGCGAAGCATGAGAGCCAAAAGCTACCCGCTACCAGATAATATCGTAACATTGCTACGAAGCACTCCTACCGATGATCGTTCCGCCGCCGTGCAATTGCTGCACAGACGGTGCCGGTAGACATAAACAATGACATAAAAGAGAACTTAATACCCGGAAATCGGCGTGGCGGCGGTACTTTTTCGGAGCATCGCGACCGCATATTGACCCCGCCGGGGGTTTCTCTGTCGCGCAATATTCCCGGTGCTATGCATTTTGGATGCGCGCAGATTTGCGCGGCAGCCAACAAATCTCGCGGTGGTTTTTCGCCCGGCGGTTTTTCTCCGACGTAACCGAAAATAGTTTTTCGCGCGTTAATCGAGAGTGCCGTGTTATCACAGAGATTATGAATATGCATAGGCGTCCCCGTGAAAATGACGCTAAAACTCCGGTGCACGATAATTAGAGAGCTTTCGAGTAAAACGCGGGGGTAGGTAGGTACATATCGCGATTTCACGGTCCGAGTACGCGAAAATACCATGCGCGGTTACGTTTATCGCGGCCGTCGCGTTTCGTTAGTGAGGGCGTATTTTCGTTCTGAAAACGTTACCCTCAAAGAATGCAAGCTCCGTTTAATCTCATCCGAAATATTACCGTGAATGTCCTTGTTCCGGGTGGGAGACGTCCACGTTGAAACATTCCACGGATAGTAACGTCTACTTGTGCACAAAGATCGAGTTTCATGGTTTGCGGGTGCATTGCACAACCGTTCTTACCGTTCGTTCTTTGGCGACGTCCTGCCCGCCTACTCGGCTTTAATTCGGCGCGTATTAGATTCACTTAGCAAGGAATCGATACTAACAAAAGTGGGACAAACTTCTTTAAATTATTTATTATCGAAAGGCTAATTGGGTAATAAATTCGATACTTAAGTTTAATAAAAATAATGTCACACATCATTGAAAGCATTTCTTATCCATCGGAGCTAAGTTACTTCCTGCAGGTCGACAACTTTGGTTCAAGTTTTTTATACTCACTGCTATAGTAGTCACTATATATATATCCGATCAATGTAACCTGTTTTACTGTCACCATGCTGTGGCTATTTTTATTCGTGCAGAAGTCACATGTGTAATATTAATATTCCATTCTATATCAAATATAGTTATTTATATCTAACATAGATATAAAAATAGCTATATTATATATATATATTTATATCTAATACAGATATAAATAACTTTATATTAGATACGGTAGGTAGATAAAAAAAAAATTAACTATTCTACCGTGCATTAAGACTGGCTCGCAGTGAAAATGGTTCTAGCGGGCGAAATAAAATATTCTATTAAAATATTGGACATTCATCCGATACGACCGTTCTCTCGATTTCTATATTTATTACCGTGAGAAGTTATTGTATAATCAAATATTGATTTTACTTTTTGATTAAGTGTATCTTTATATTTGAAGAATTTTTTTTCCGTGACAAAGAGACAGAAATTAATAACGTAACTTTTATTTTACACGTTCTTTATGCTTCAAGTAATTCCTACGCTGACGGCGCTGTCTAGCGACAGTATATTATTTTGCTGGTAATATTAACTCAAAGGATAAACGCACATATTTCGTCTCACAAAGCGAATCTTAGAGACAACTAAAGAATATAAAGCGTATATCCTGTTCAGAGGACAAGCTCGAATTCAGAAGCGGTGCTCGTTCTCGTAAAGAGGCTATTTCGAGCGTAGAGTCAATTGTATCGAATAACGCGATTTTCTAACAACACAAAGTTTCGTCTAGATGAGACACTCCGGGGTTTATATTTCAACTGTTTTGTCTCGCTGTTGCTTTGATAAATAATCATTTGTTTCACAAAATCAGACTGTTGCTGTGTATCTGATAGTGTGCAACCTGCTATTAAAATAGATTCTCTTCAAGTTAAAGGAACTTAAGGCTTATTTTAAAAATACATTAAACTTCGTTTCTACAAAATATATCGCCCCACTTACCTATTTAACAAAGTTTATTTATGCGAAAATATAATTATATTATGCAGTCATTTAGGAGTATCGTATATTTCTTATTTACAATCGGAATACACACCGCGCCTGTTTACGTGTTTACGTGCGTATTTTCATTCCTATCTGTCGTCTTCTTTTTCATTCTTCGGAAGATGCGAAGGAAAGCGAGGAGATATTGAAAGGCGAATGAGAAACGTCCGACGTGTTCACGCCCCTACCGGCTTCGGGGTATACGTGCATTTTGCCACAGGCGATTCTCCGAGGTTGAGCATTATAAATGTACACTGGGTGAGCCAAGTCGAAGCACCAAAATCGATTTACCCGACCGCGTTTTGCGCGAGGGTCAAGTGCATCGTGCAAGCGCATTGCAATCGTGTGCGTTCGTTCGCAGTCTATCAAATATAGGCAGTAACGCGTTGGAATTGCCGAGCGACGAAATTTTACAAGCATTAAAACCGACTCGGGATCGAGAAATGAAGATCGATCTATTCTCTTGAGTTGCCAGGTGGTTGACTAATGCGATGGAAGAGGGAAGGCGGCGGGAAAGCGGTTAACGGGCAAAAACCAATTCGTCGTCGGGATCGAATGTCGAGCGTTGTCGAGTTTCGTCGTGTATATCTCTGCATCGATAGTCTCTTTGTTTATTGCTACACAAGATGCGACATAGTGACGTTTTCGAACCTGATAGATAAGTGCTTACGCTTTCGTCAAGCGTCTTGAGGAGAAAACGTCAAGCGTCATTGATACTGAAGCAAATAATATTAAATTTTATTTCTTGCTCGTAATGCTTCTGACTTTCTAATTTGTTGCAAAAATAATTAAAAATTGTATTTGCGAATTATTTGTTATCTCGCTTATAATAAATATGTTCTTATGCCGTGATCACAGGTTTTCCAATAAATACTAACTCACTAGTACAGAAGTACAAAGAATTGTACGCGATGTGACTTCTATCGTCGCGATTGCGTCGCGTTTACGCGAATAAGAATGCACGTGCATACCGGAGATCGACAGCGTAATCACGGAATCAAGAGCGAATCGTCGAGGCAGTACCCGTTTCCGCACGACAAATTCAAATCGGTAATCGACCTCAAGAAGGTATATACCTTCCTCGGCAAACGGGAGCACTTAAGAACTCGGCGGTGTAAAAGAGAGAAACACGTCGGGGTAAAGAGAGAAAGGGAGGGAATAGTCGCCACTGGCTGCGAGCTTATAATTCAGTTTGAGATTTTTCACGAAAACCGTGCTATTCGCGGAGTCGCTCTCGGCGACTTTTTCCAACGCGATCACGAAGAGATAAAAGGAGATCGCGATGGAAGATGTCCTCGGCCAGAACACGGAGACTCTTATCGACGTCTTCGTTCGAGGAAATTGACTCTCGACGATCGACTCCCTACTATCCGCACGCGCTATTCGTGTAGATGTGCTAGAGAAAGACAGCAAACTGTGACGATATACTACCGCATATAAGTGTCTTATATACGTACACACGTAGGAAGGTGTACGTATTCTCATTGAAACACATCGAGTGCAGTTTTATTCGTCGTAAATCGTAGAAAGATAGACTTCATTCTTCGAGGCGTGTACACTCGATCGGCTCCTGGCGACATGTCGTGTCGTGTCTATGGCTTTGCCGTACTCGGCCAAGAGTTCGTTGAGAGGTGCATGCACCACGTGTCGTTCCTGTAACAGCAGTCGATGATTGAAAATTGCACTTTGGCTGATGCGATTTCTGCGTTATGTCGCGAAATATATCGAATTCGAGGTAAAAATTGTTTATGCAAAATATTATTTTTTATTTTTGCCATTCATCTTAATTTGTTTGGGAACTTTTTCATTGCTTTTACTGCTTTTTTCCTATGATATCGTGTAATATACACTATATACGTGCACTATATTTTTTGTTGAAAAAGGTATGGAATTCACACAGTTATGTCAGTGTCAAAACTTGTTTGCAATCTGTTGTTACACAACAGCACTCGTCGAATTGAATCGTCTATTAAGATCACCGCCGAATTTTATGATTAAAAATACGCAAACGCTGTTGCGTATTTTTTACTTAGCTGTTGTTATTCATTACTTATTGTTAGTGTATCATAGATAATCTTTCACTCTCTCGTTTAACGTAATGATCTTTAAGCTTAAAAAAATCTCCATTGAGTATCCATGATTTATGTATCCGCGTGTGCCGATATACCTATAATTCATACGTTTAGGTTGATTCGAGCCACGTTTCTCTACGCTTTTCGACGCAAACCGCAACAGCCAGTTAATAATAGACGGCAAGCACCAATGTATCACAAATAAAAGACAAAATCGGTCGAATAAAATGAGGCGGGTGACACGGCGCATTAATAATCGTTGGTAGTCGAGAGAGAATGAAAATCGGATATTTGCTTAATCGTCCCCCGACACCTCGTTTCATTTCCATTCAGTTTCTGCCTATTTTTCTATCTCTTTTAAGCCACTATTTTATGGCAACGGCTTCCGGAGGTCGGAGTTTTCGACTATTTTTAACGCAATCGATAATTTATTTAAGTGCGCTATCGCGATAAAACACAACTACCGACCGATTAAATCGATTGCGTCGGCAAGAGTGGAGAAGATCGCGATTGGTCAGATTCTATCGTTCGATTTTTAATTTATATACACAGGACAAATCGATCGCTTCCGCTCATGTGACTATGTGACTGCGTCGCGTTCGTCAGATCGAAATAGTTTTCAATTTCGAGCGTCGAGACTGCGACCCTTCGACCCTGCGTTCGGCCGCGATCTCGATGAGGACGTTTGAGACGAAAAAATGTGGTGATGAGTGCTTGATCACGTACGAGCGCGGGTGAGAGCGATAGTTGAACCGTTAGCGATTCAACGGTGTGCGCTTTATGGCTCTTTCGACCGGACCGTTCGATGGTATTTTGCCGATGGACGACGCACTGAATGCGATGTATTTGCTGCAACGATATTTTAGGCTTGCCCGGATACCGTGAAATTGTTTTGTTAAGTATTCACCGCGCTCAAATTACCATCACGCTTATCGCTTTAATAAAGTGCGGCCTGCAAATTTGCGCGGTGAAGTGTTTATCAAAAGCCGTTCTAATGACCGCCGGGGATTATCGTGTTTGCACAAAATGGATAAAAATAGAATATTACAATAAATGTAAAATGAGTTTTTTAACCGAACGTAAACGAACTAGATATTAAATCTCAATAATTGATTTGTACGGATACGTTTCATTGATTAGTAATATGGTACGATACAGAAATACATGGAAATATATCGAACGTGACACGAATGCATAAAAATAGGATAAAAAAAATTCTTGGAGCTCGGTTAACGTCTTTTATTTTTGTCGTTTTGATAGGATTTCGATATCTCTAATACGCGAAAAAGAACGTTATCTAGGTGAGCTTTTTTAATGCAATAAATACTTGACAATAACGATGAATTATCGCCAGAGATATATACTTTTTTTTAGATCCGTAAATTTTCTCTGGATTTCGTTCTTATTAACCATTTCTATATCGAATCGCATATCTCGGTTTGAGAGAACGACACGCTAACATCAACTCGCAAGATGAAATCTGTTAAGATTGTATCTCTTTTATTTTACCATAACGCTTTTTATTATTTTATTTTTCCTTCTTCGGTTATTTACATACGTATGCGCCACTTTGCACGGCCGCGTCTCGCCTATTTTTCAATCTTTCTAGTTCAAGTCCCTTCGCGTTACTCTTCGCATTTCTCACATCTGTCTGTCTTTTCGTTCTTCTTACGTTGGCTGTAACACGGCCACCGATGAATCATTCGCGCCGCAAGCAAATTCCGTGCGCGGATACGGACGATTTTGATTTCGAAACAGATTAAGCGGGATTCACGGACCGTCCGTCGAGGTTGTGGCAAAAGTGGACGCGCGAGATTTACGTACTCGCCAGGTGCGTTCCTAGTTTTCCCCCTTTTTTTTTAATTTTTTATTTTTTGTTTTCCGGTGTATACAGATGTCGGGAACAAAAAGCCACTGCGCGTGTTTGCCGAATAATTTACAGTCGTGCCACGTTGTTGCATTATTTGAATATATCCTCGCATGTGGCGCATGGGGTGAATTTCTACCGGCTGCTCCGAAATTACTATCTTCATGACGTTGCGTTCTAGGTCCAAAAGACTGGTTTGAATGGCCGTCACGCTTCACTATGTCGTTCAGCCAAATGTTCGCACTGTTGGAAATTTCATGTTAATCGACGAGAAATAGCTTTCGCGTCCACTCGATCGGCAATCGCTGTCGGAATTTTTTCGCCTGCCGCGTTGCTGTCTAATTGATCGAATATGCCATCGCAGCTAAAGGAATAAATAAATACAATAAAATTAACTACCGTGACAGCGAATAAAGTATATGCCAAAGTTAACATCAGAGCGAAGTTGAAGAAGCATTGTGCGGACTTGCGCAAAGAATATTTGAGAAGTACTCCGCGGGATGTATTTTCGCGCGCTACTCGTGAGAAATCAACCTTCGAGCAGGCGTTTATTGATATTTATATGCCAACTTTTCTGCAACCGAACCGGTACACAGTCGCCGCGGGTACTTCCGAGACGATATTTTCACTCCTATCTCGTCGAAACTTTTGTCCGGGACCTCGCTGTCACATAGAAAAAAAATGAGCTTTATCGACAATACGAGAGCGAGAAGTTCGAATGCTCTCGATAGCGAGACCTCCATGAGACTCGAGTGAAATTGGCGATCGTTTATCACAAGCTATCATCAGTAACTCGCACACTATTTTTCCTTCTCGATCTTGGAATTTGTCCATTTACATTTTACATGAATATATCTTGCTAAAAGTAACGATCGCGATTTGCTCGATAATAAAATCGATATTCTATAAACTTACAATTATAGTCAAACGGGGGGACAATAAGCTTTTTCGCATGTGCGATATATCGTGTGTAATGGACGGCGAAAGTTTAATTATAATCTTTCTTGGTTTATCGGCGAGATATTTAATAATCCTCTTTAATAACACTTTCGCGCCATAGTGAACTATTTCCGTAACATAAATTAAATATCTTCGGCATTCTTACTCGTTGCGGTGGAAATTTTTTTATCCTCCTGAAATTAAAGATCGAGCGAGAGATGCCGTTGTCGGCATAACTCGACAGATCGATTCCAACCGACACGTATTCCTCGGCGCGATATTCGTACGTCGAAATATTATGTCTATTCGATACAGGGGCACGCATCGAACGTCTACGCGTCTCTACGAATCCTCGGTGCATTTATATCGCGGAGTTACATAATAATTCCCATTGGATTCACAGAGATCGTCTCGTAGTTGGGATAACATGTCCTGCCTCCGGTCCGCGGGGATGATACATTCCGCTGATAGTTATATGTACGTGCTCCGTGCATACATCGGGCCGCCTGTATAACCCTCCGCGTTCGCACGTACAGAATCTACAGTACGTTTCACACCGTGTGCGCCTTCGCGCGCTTCGGGTCCGCGGGCCCCAGGAACTCGAGACAGAAAGAGAGAGAGAGAGAGAGAGGACGGAAGAGAGATAGAGGGAGAGAAAGAGAGTGTGGCGCAGCGCGGGCTACGATGAGATTAAGGTACAAGCTTCCTGCCGGCAATGAATTATGTCCTTGCACGGCACACCGAGATGTTTCTTCGGCGGTATCGCGCACCGAGCCGTACGTACGTGGAGCCCTTACGTATGTTACTTCGCCGTAATGGTAGCCGCGCCGCGGTACCGTACCTTTCTGGACACTAATTCACGCTCTCCGCGCGCTCTCCGCGCGCGAGAGCGCTCTCCCGGGAATAAAATTAACGCCGTGCCGCGCGCCGTGAAGAATCGCGCGACGATTTTCAGGCGGCTACCCCGCCAGACGACTAAATTATTAGGGAATGCGGGGGTAAGATTCGAAACAAATTGCAGGTTTTTTCTGGGACACTGCGAATTGATAGTCCTTTTATTGCTTCCTATATATTTTGGCCTGTATTAATTAATCGCTTTGCTTGGGTAAAGGGACAAATGGAAAGGGTTATTTAATTTGTTACGAAATTTATTACGATGGTATTGTCGCGCGGTTCTTTTTTTATACGAAAAAATGAATTTAACATTTATTTTATAGTTATGTATATTAAAAAAGGGAAAAAGAAAAAGGAAAAAAGAAACTTAATAAACAACAGATAAAATATTGACTTGCGAATTTGTCCAGAATGGTTTTAGTGTACCAACTGCTAAAAATTTAATTATTTTACGCAACGGATAAAATTTTTACCCCTATCGAGATATAAAATGGTTTAATAACTGTAGCCATTTTTCCGTACATTTTAACAACGAGCTAATACGCCACGTCGGCGTAGAATTAATGGTCGTATAATTAAAGGATTTCGCGTACCGGCTGCGAATGTACATTTTTCATACGCGCGACGCGCGTCAGTCGTCGCCGCTATTGGAAAGCGATATAGACATTTCCGCAGTTTTTGCAATTGAATACACTTTTCCATCTCCATCATACCGCACACGTAGCAGACAGTATATGTAATATCCGTATATCTGGATTAGTTTGCCACCATAAAGTTTGTTTTGCAATACCTATTCATGTTATGAAACAATTTAATCGTTATCGGAGCTGAGGCGACCAGGTGCTATTTCGTTGATTATTCTATCCTCAGAAAAATGAATAATTGATAAGAGATCGAGAAACAATCAGTAAAAGAAACCGTGATTAATAATGTCAATCCACGAACTTCACATTTACATATTTCTTAATTATTTTTAATATCGCTCGCTTGATCAAGTATCAATGTTTATAGTTCTACTTATTTCTTATTTGTGGAATTCTTTTGCCTTTCCAACTTTCCTCCCGAGATCACGGCCGCCTCATTACAGCTGTAACATGCGACGACGTGCCGGTTGTGCTCGCGTAATTCTGCGAGCGCATTGTTACGCGATACAGACTGACGTAATTTAATTCGTTGTCGTGTGCGTACGCCAGGCGGTTGAGGATATACAATCGTACACACGTGCTCTAGTAATCGTGGCACGCCGCCGTGTCTGCATTGCAGACTGTCTCTCGCTAGAACGCGTACATTGCCGATCTATGAAACGGTCTTTTGCCGTAGACACGTGCCATTCTCCGCGCTCTGCATGGAAATATTACGAATACGATTATCGCTATAGCAGTAAATAACGACATAGTTAATTCGAAATTGCACGTCGTCACAGTAGAAATGTAGAATTGCATTTCGTGTCTCTCGTTCAGTCGCGCAGTATCAATATTTACCGCGTGATTGCGACAACGCGCGATATTTCATTCGCGAGAAATATAGCGCAGCCAATTTGTATTTTTGCCAATTTGTATTGTCAGATTAAATGACTCGCGCGGAATGTTTGATTATATGTATATATTATATATGTATATGGTGATCATAATCTGATATTGATATAAAAATTTTATGAAGCGCGAATGACGCGAAGGATTGGTTTAAATAATCGATTATTTTTCCGGCACGCAGCTAAGAGTCTTCAGACTAAATAGATATCTATCTCTGGGCAGACGGTAATCGTGAACGAAGAGAAGATTTGCGCCGTTCACGGTCGGCCTCTGGCGAGTTCTCAACTTTCAGTAGAATGACGAGATCCATTAGGAAGTTACTTAAATGTTCGTAAAAGTATAGTCTTCGTTTGATGTAATAGCGTTTATTTGATGCCTTCTTACTCTCACAGTCGATTTTCATATTCGTAAAGATGCACGAGATATTGATAGTTGGTTCACGCAACTGATCCGATTTCCATCAATACTTTTGATAAAAGTAGAAGAGAGAAAAAGAATAAAGGAATATTTAATCCTTGATGTTTCCGAATATTTTCAGAAGCTTTTCAGAAATAGATTTAATCGGTTTTTATATATTTTATTATAGAAAGAATAAACATGCAATTTTTACTTTAAGCTTCGTCGAATAGTTCTGACGACGAGTAGTAGTAGTAGTAGTAGTAGTAGTAGTAGTAGTAGAAAGATGGATTTAGATCGATCACGCGTGCTAGACCTCAATCTACATCAGCCGAAATCCCTTCGGAGAATAACTGATCAATTTATAAGCAACCAGTTTTCCCGCCATAATGAATTCCTTCTGTCATTTTGCATTCATGGCCCAATCTCCGTGCTTGTTCCTCGTGTAATTTCAACCGCCGTTGAAGACGGCATCGACATCTTGCTCACGTATATGCGTATGATTTCATCTTAACGCCGCAAATTTCGCGGCTGCGTAATGATTTTACCGGCGCAAAAACGATTGCTCCGTTAACGCGGGAACAAGGAGGAGCCAACGAGAAGAAGAATCTGCGCGCGGAGGGAGAAAAAAGAAGCGAAGCTGATCGGATGAGAAATGGAGAGAAAGAGAGTGAGAGAAAGAGGGAGAGAGGGTGAGCCGGGGGTTAGCAGATGCACTGTGTATCGCGGTATAAACCGACTACCCATACCGTGACATCGGCTTGATGCTGGGTTATAAAGCACAGCTGACGCCACGTATAATATATTCTTCTCTTCCCCCGTGTACTCCGCTCTCTCGCTCGTGCCATCGTAACACGGTCTTCTATTTCGACAGTCCTCCTCTTACACGCATCGCTCCTTTTTACGCCCCCGACGTAATAGACGCGGAAGCTATCCCCCACTCCCAGTCCGTTTCCTCGTCTGGACCTAACTGTCCGTTTCACTCGTTCGGAATGGTTGCAACCGATACGGTTGGCTACGAAGGTGATATCGTCACGCTCGGCCGAAGATGAATGATATTGCGAAGTTCAATACCGCAATTAACAGAACGGCGGAGGGATGTCTAGGCTCGCCTCACAGCATGGATCTTGCGCGTACATTAAGTAAGTCAATAAATTAAAGTGGCTTATTCAGATTCTGATAGCAAAAGCAATTTTTGAGAATTATGTTGTTTGAAAGTCTTCGATATGCCCAGCTACACTAGAATATTTATTACCTTTATAATAAAATTCTCTATTTATAGAAATATTTAAAGAGACGCGAATGTGTGTCTCGTCGATATTTATTATCTATTAAAGTCGGAAGAAGTGAAACACACGTATATACATATATACTCGATGGCTCGACTGATTTTCCCACGAGAGTAAATGTGGTGGGCGGTACAGTAAATAATACATTTTCGAGTACGAGGAGAACCACCTAAGCAGAAATATAGATCCGTGTAGTGGATGAGAGCTATTGGCTGCTTTATGAGTATCGTTTCGAGACTCGAGTGGACGTATCTCGAAACAGAAAGCATTGGGAGAGGAAATATATATATATATATATATATATATATATGGAACCGGGTGATTGAAATGGGTAGACGAAACGAATCGATGTGTCTTCTGTCGAAATATTTCTTTGTGAGAAACTGTCGCTAGTTGTAGCCGGTCAGGACAATCCGTTTTCATCGATGTTTTTGGCTACCAAACCTGTCAAAGAGAATCTTAGGTCGAGCGGTCAACTCTGATGCCCATTGTCGACGGATTACACGGGGATTTACCCGCGGAAATTGATACTCTGCTTGTCGGCAGATATGATCGATATGAGTGCTTGTGGTATCTTCGGGGTTGAATAACCACTATGCAATTGCATGCTTTGCTTTTATAGATCTTGTGTTACATTATTTTCCCTGTTATCCGGCTAATAATATTGTGATATAAAAAAATATGTCATAAAAGTTATGAGTTTCAACGTTTCTATTTATTCTTGATACAACGAATAAAATAAAGTAACAATTTACGGTAGAAACAGCCTCTCGTAAATGTTAATGGTTAAACAAAAAATTCTAATTACTTGTTTTTCGCCAATAACTATTTAGAGAGGAAGCGGAGATATTTGAACATAAAGCGGAATAAATTATTATTAGGCTGATGAGAAAAGAATTTTAATTGCAATCCGCATTCCCGTTTAATGGCTAATTTTATTAAATTCTACAAATTAGTAGATATTCGCGTTATAAAGTTCACGTATAGGTCTAACCGATAGTACACTACACACCGTTGTGTGTAACTCGTCGACATTGGGTGCATCGCATGCACGGTTCAGTTTATGTTTACCCACCCGATGAGTAATGTATCTCAATAATTGTACATCTGTCGGCTATATGCGGAAGCGCATAAATTATGAAACGAGCAATAATGCCATCATCACGCTTGATCCTATCGAGATTTTCATTTACGTAATTATGATTGTTTGCGGACGATTGCGGAATCCCGATAATAATTTCTTGTTAATGTACACGCGCGGAGGTTCATCTCTTGTTCTGCAATTTTCGGAGAAAACAGTCGATTCGTGGCCCAGCGTTACGCCTATACGTACGTTAAGAAGCTTCTGCTTGATCATATTTGGCAAAAAACGTGCGCTCGTTTCATGCACCATTACTACATGCGTCTGGGCAATATAAACTTGTTATTGAGTTAAACGGCGGCATTATTTCGTATAAAAAATGAAATAAAGAAGACACTCACACTTGATTCTTCCTCCTATGCTGAATATCCGAGGTTGGGTAATGAGACTAAAATTTCTATCTTATTTTTCCTCGTTCTCTCTCGTTGTCGTCTTTTTTTTCTGTTATCTTCTTTACATAGTCTGTCTTCCTCTCTTTTCTTTTCTTTCTTTCTCTTCCCAGCGCCGAGTCTAGAGAAACTTTCCAAATCTCGGCATCGACGAATGCATTTAATAAAATTTCTGATCCAATCAAGATCTCAAAGGGGAAGTGTATACATGTATATGTAACATAGAAAGTTTAATAAGCTATATTTAATCGGGAAGCTTACTGTATTTGCGATGGTAAAATTGCAATCGTAAGAGAAGAGTTGGAAGCAAGCGAATTTGATATTCGAAATTTCCACTCGAAATCTCAAGGAACATTTATCGTTATTTAGAACGATCGGGCAATAACGGCAATGCATTTTTCGTTATAAATCATTAGTTTTATGCGATATTGAAGGCATATGTCGTGTCAGACTGGACTTTACCACGAAGTGTATTATCGACATTTGGCGCACCTATTCGATCGCCTCGGCAGTTTAGAAGTGGCCATTAGCCTTATTCGGAAGATTAACTATCGTCCTGGTTCTGGTCCGGACTACTTTGGACACTCGTTTGATCCTCAACCCTTACTTCTCAAGTACCGTCTTCGAAGTAGGGTCAATCGATTTCAGCTCGTAATTCTAGCACATCTATCGGTAAAGTATCTTCGATAAAGCCTAATGGCAAGAATACAATAATGTAAATTATCAATGTGCAGCCATAAAGCGCTTCGAAATATCGGTTTTTATATACCATTATAACTTTTTATTGGATATAGATCACTTTAAGGTAAATGTACCAATGCCTGGACACGTAACTATGTCTGGACATTTTTATAATTTTAGTCCTTAAATAAGTTATAAAACGAGAATTAATATCAAAGAATCAAAGATCAAAATATTTTTCTTGTGTTATATTTTTATTTTTGATTTTATAATTCGTGTTATACTTATTTAAAAACTAAAATCTAGACATAGGTCTTAAGTGTCCTGACATTGGTACATTTACCTTACAACGCTCATGGTGCTTAATGTTCACATTTTAGCATATCTATAATACGTTGAACCCTGTGTGCAAATTTATGGACATCAGACGTGCTATAATCAAAGCTAAACAGATGGGAATTACATTTAATCGAGTCATCTCAGCCGTCCCACCGTGCCTTAACTTAATTTAACTCCCCCGACGATATCGTATACATGAACACATATAAGAGTCCATAAGATCCACGTACAGAAACGTAAGCGCGTTAGTCTGTCGAGGTATCGCTGCTTCCAAGCACGTACCGTAAAAAAAAACCTACCACATTCGGTGCCATGCTAATTAAGTCTCCAAGAATATCAGGATATTTGTGTATTGTATCGTAATAGCTGTGTCACTCGCTATAGATCTCTAAAAGAGATGATTCAATTTTTATTATTAAGCACGCAAAATATTCATACTTATATACACACTACTCATTCATTTTATATACATGTAAAATTGAATATATTAAAATACTCAATAAACGCATGTTAATAGACAAAAACTATTAAAATTGAGTTATGAGCTGGTTGCCTCGTATGAGGCTGAACTCGCTCTTTTTGCCTTGAGGCGAGAGCTGAAATGGAAGAATGTCCAATTAAATTAATATCGCTTTGTAACTAATTATATAGCTTGGCATGTGATATAAAAACTTTTACGTGGCCGCACGGCATAATTATTCATTTTTCCAGAGCGCAACTCATAAGCGTTGTGTTTAATCATCCGCTATTAAGGGTAACCCGCGGAAGGGCGAGATTTTATGAAGGGGGTGCAAACAATTTCAAATTTCTAACTCACCCCGCCGACGCGCCGCCGTCGCGATCCCTTTATGTTCGACATTCCCGGCATACCCCTCGCTTCACGGGGTTTAATTATGAAATATATGCTTAACGCAATGAAAGATATCATCGCCGATAATTCATCGCGGCTTAAATATGTGGCGTAATTACGTGCTGGAGATACCGCGCCGTGAAACCGTTCCTGTTCGTCTTCCGGACAGTTTCGTCCGTTCGTCCGTTCGTTTCGATTCAGCCGCTCACAAAGGATGGCTTGAAATCGTGTTCCGTACACATATGACCGTCAGTTCTCCATGCTCGCACAACGTAAATCGTTTCCAAAAAAGAGACGAAGTAGCCTTTACGCCCTGCCCGACTCACTTCTCTGCTTCCTCGCTGCGATTTTCCAAAATGTCCTATCAAAGTGTTTCGGATTTCATTTTCCGTTTTACGCTCGCAATACGCCGCTGTACTACAACCAGAAGCTTTGGTTGCTTCTGTCAGCTGGCACTCGCACAATACCGGCCGCTTCGCTCTTTCATCCGAGAGAATTACGCATTTCATGTGTATCTATCACGAGTCACTGCTTCCTTTTACTCCCTTTTTTATTACATTCTAATTCGCAATTTTTCTGTACTGGATGTTCCTGTACATACCGATTCTGTACATATAACAATAAAAAATCAAAGTTTATTAATCATGTTTAATATTTATAGAAATTAATTTTATATAAAAGCAAATCTCGTTATTGTGTTAATATAAATTTATTTGTTGTAAATTAAATTTATGAATTTTCAAATTTCTGTCGCGCTACCATAAATGGAACGGTATTCAGTCTCTCGTTTTTCTCATCGTTTATTAAATATAATACTGGTCATGAACGTATTTGCTACGCTCCGATAAGCACTCTGACATCCTAACTTATTGCCTGATTGGTCAATTATCCGTGACCGCAAAAGAAACTTAAAAATTTTCTTATAAGTACAGGACAATCCTGCGAACAACGCATCGATCGATTATTCGGTCTGTTACATACTTCAAAAATACTGTAGGAAAATTCATGTAGGAAGGGTGGCGCGATCAAGAAGGGTTGTTACTCGACCGTTTAATTATAATTGCAAGAACAATGGCTCATACATTACCTTTATATCGTGAACGCATTTCCGCAATTAGGTTGGTAAAAAATTGAATACGTATTACCACGCTTCCGGTGAGGCGCTACACTTAAACGCGCACCCGCAAAACTTTATAGGATATCATTTTCCGGCGGGAACGTAAACTTATGCCTAAAGGTCTCACCAACGCCAGTCGGTAGGGGAGAGAAGGGCTAGACACGCAAAGTTAGTAATCTTGTAAATCCACGAAGACCAGGATCGTCTGAATAGGCGTCTTCTGCCCGGGATAAGCTCTCCGGTAAGTTTCGCTGGGAAATTTTCTTCGGCTTTCTCAGTTCTCTTCTTAAGAAGCGCCGCTGCGAGATCTTGCCGGCCCCTTGTAAGTCCGCACTTCTTCACGGCGCACTCTCTCACTCGTATAAACACGATAAACTTTTGCGGCGAGTAATTACTCGCGGCAACGCCACGTGTTTTGCGAGCGAATCGAGTGGAAGCAAAGTCGGGGGATCGTAATAAATAGAGACGTTAGAATGGGTGTTAACTTAAAGGTCGGGGGAGTATCGTTTCGGAGCCGTTTCCGATCCCCGCTCTTGGGATCACGACTGAGTCGTGCAATCACAGCGTCCTCCGCATCGATTTCAGCAATTTAAAGGAGGTGCGAAGAGAAAGTGATGGTGTGCTACTTAAGTGGCTGCCGTGCCGCGACGACAATCGCGCGAACGCACTTTAATTACGCATTAATTCTAGTTTGAGCGCTGTTAAAATCGGACTCTCTCGAACCACGCGCTGTCTAGCCTTTTTACTCTTTCTCTCTCTCTCTTTCTTTCTCGTCTGCCTACCCGCCAAATTATACCTTCGGGGGTCTTAACTTTGACATCGCTCGGTGTCCCTTTCCTTTTCTTCTTCTTCTTACCCGACTTCTCATCTTCGCGATTGCATTGTTAAGCGAGTTTCTCGCTTTCGCTCTCCCCCTGCAGATTACTTGGTACGCTCATAAATGTGGTTGTACTTCAAGGTCGACAATCGCGTTCTGTTACGAGTCACGCAACGAAATGAGGGAGAACGAAGAAAGCGCTAATGACAGGACTGACGGAAGAGAGCAAACGGACGTATGGAATGTCGAAAGAAGGATTCGCGCGCGTATACGGAGTGGCATTAACTCCGGATAATCAGGAAAGTTTAATTACTAGTATGACCGGGCATCAGTATTTCCGTCTTCCCGCTTTCTGCACCGGGAATAGCGTTTAATTAAATCCATATTACAAATATTGTTATTCGTAATACGGACGAATTTTAAAACGATACTTACATGAATAGTGAACTGTTGAAATTATTTGTTCAAGATGTTATTAATTTATATTGATTTTATCGCGTCTCCTTTACGCACGTATTTGTGTAATTTAGCCTTTTTGATTGTTTTGTGTGCACAAGTCTTTTATCTCTTTTATTTAATTTTTTAAACAAAATCCGTGGCTGCTTTAACGTCAAGGTCGAAATTGTTATATAAATCGATATTTCCAGAATTACTATGTGCAATATTGACGCCCGAAAGTTTAAAGCGGCGCCTGTGGTCCCCCAATTACAGCTCCCACGTTGTTGCGCGCCAATATACTCCACCAATGTGCTTTCGAAAGTCACGCGCATATTTCTATTACACTTCATATCCGTAGGAAATTGAATCTATCTACCCATATGTCGCCGGTAGTTGTCCGTTGGAGCCTTTGCCTCGTGCAGTGGAATTGCGCCTGCAATGATCCGTCATTGATTGCTTGTAACATTACGATGTAGTGCGTACATATGTACATATGACAACATATGCGCATATGTGCGTACAAAAAATTATGCAAAAACCTCTATACAATAATTTAATAATATATTCTTAAGATTTTCACACATATACAGCTGATTTCATTTTTCAATTATATATATATATATATATATATATATATATATATATATATATATATATGTAGATACAATGCTATAACAAACGGTTGATATTTCAATAAGTTGATTATTAATAGCAATTTTTGAATAGATATTACACGTAAAGTATCTAATTCTTTTTTTAGTAAAAATTTAAATAGTTGATTAATTATTTAAAAAGATTTATTCGATCCAAAGTTTATTTAAGGAATTAAATTTAATTAAGTTTGTATTATATATAAGCAAAGAAATGAAATTGTGTCATATTAATAAAACAAGACAGAAATGAGCTTCAATTCATATATTTTGCAGCAATTTAATATCACTTTCTTCACTTCTTTAATTCATATAATCTTACTTCTTTCAAGATATTAAAAATTTGAAAATCTCAGTTGAACATAATAAATGTAATATATATTTTTATTAAAGCGAAGATAGATTTAGTCTTTGAATAAACATTAGATTTAATAGTTCTCTTTAAATAGCACAACTATAACTAATAAAACAGTTAAATTTTCGTTAAAAACAAGGATTATAATTTACATGCAATAATTAAAATTTGTTATTAACGCATATATGTAGCGATATATTTAGGATTAAATAGTAATATTGCCATTACTTTTTTAAAATCAAGTAAAAAATTAATTTTAGATGAAACGCTAACAAATTTATAATCGTAGCACGAAGTATGCGATAATATCGCTTTATCAAAGAAATCGTTTACATATAGGTCGACGACGAGGCTCAAGCCGAGAGCTAGATGGAGGGAATAGGGAATAGATAGATTGTTTTATTATAATATTTAACGCAATAATTATTAAATGCAATTTGCTCGTCATATTTTAGACATCATTCACTTAGAAATATCACGAGTCTCGAGTGAATGGAAATTTCGTACTTCTTCTTTTTATCCCAATGTAATAAAGCGCATATCGCGTTTGATTAACTTCGGGAGTGCCATGCAAAGTATCGCGCGATCGTAATTATCCGCGTGTGCTTTCGCGACTGTTGTGTGAGTGCGACGAATTTGATGACTCTGGCATCTTGAGTGGAAGACAAGGCCTAGGAGAGGCATCAGGCGACGGTGTAGCAACCGTGGGTGATTTATTGTTTTATATTTTTCATTTATTGTTTCATTTTAATCTTGTGGGTACTAATTGTTTGTAATTTTTTTATGCGTGTCACAATTATTTTTTGAAATTTTTATTATTTTGAGCGCTACTATAATTGGGGTGTATAATTATCCTCGGATTTATTTTATACGAGCAAAACATATACAATGTGTACATGTAAAATTCATAAAAGCTTAATATATTGATTATTTACTAGTGTACATTTTGGTACTATTACATGATAGAGTATAACTACGAATTATCCGGTGCAAAGTTTACGGTCATCCAATAAAAGAAAAGTGAAAAGAAATATTTCATGAGTGAAGCTTGGTAAAAAATAATGAACAATAGGTATAGTAGAATGGTATTTGTAAAAGAGAATTTTTTCTATTTAAACATATCGTTACTTATATTTTTTATCAAGCAGTTTACACCTAATTGAAAATTTTAAATAACATAATGAAGGACACTATGAGCACTTGATGTTTATAATATTATTTGAACAACGTAGTATATTATTATACAGATAAATTAAAATTTTCTAAAATTTTTCTGATATAATTTGAGAACTACGTTTGTTTTTCTCTAGAGTTAAATATTATATAAACTGATAAATCAAAAAGAGAGAAAGCAACTTAGAGCTTTGTTTCGATATACGTATATTATAAACATATATAAAAAGATCAGAAATATTTAACATCTAATATATTCTAAGTAATTTATTCAATTGAAATACCTAAATTATATCTATGTAATTATACTACTAAAATCATTAATAATCACTAATTATAATATATAAATGTATATTTATAAATTACAATTAATTAATATTAATGATCTATTCTAATCTATCATACTCTATTCATCCATGTTTATTGATAAATATTAAAATATACAAAAATAATACAAAAATAAAGTGATACGCAGACAGATAATAAATGATTTTTACACAAAAAATCCGATATTTTCGAATAAGAATGACAAATATACTTCTTGAGCAAAATAAAAGTACTTTATTCATTAAATGAACGTGACTATATATTAGACAAGTTTCATCACTAAAATTTAAATCAGTGACTATTTGCACAAACATTATATAAAAATTCTAACACATTTTTACACAAAGAGTTTAGATTTTAATTAATCTTTAGAACTACGTTATTAAAATATTTTACAATCATTATGGGATCTCTGTATTCTCTTGCTGCACCGCAGTTTGTGAATTATTTAAGAACGAATTGCTTTCGCTTCTTATGCCATTGTTACAAGGGGTATCATTATACGTAAAATTTAGAATATTACGCACGTTTCTTTTAAAGACTCTCATAATTTCTTTAATTAAAATAGCTATCGTCACACATCTTAGCATGTTATGTTTCTTATTGAGCGCTAACACGAAATGCATAAAAGCCTTCCTAAAAATTCTAAAAGTATTTATCTATACTCGAGCAATTCCTGATTATGGATTACAATTATTTTATATCGTTCTTTATTTTTGTTTATTCAATCTTTATGATTTTACGGTACACAACACTTTCAAATTGTCTTAAAATAAAATTATTATTATCAGATTGTTATGTGTGTGAAATATTAAATATTGCTTGCATTCGTGAACAATATGTTTTATGCTAGTAATAAAAACGATATTGCGCATGGAATATAATTACGAACCGGAAACGCGCAAGCCGTGTTTTATTTCACATCTATAGAAATGTTTGGTGCAAACTTTGAGTTAATTCGTAGTCATGAAAGCGTAATACTATATATACGATTTTTGTGCGAAATATTTGTGATAAAATTCTTGAAGCAGTCTTCGCGTAACCCAGTTTCGTGCCTATAAATGCGCTTGCAAGTCATGCAGGAACGATCGCTCGCTTTACTGCGATATCAAGAGCGTTATTTATCTTTTTTTCTGCTTTCGTGAATCTTTTCTGCCTTTTCGTCATGTTTCACTGTTTTGCGCGAAAGTTACGAAATACCTCGATCGAATATCGATGATGCAACAATCGAATTATCAGAAATTTCTGCGTGTTCACTATTTCTCTTCACTAGTAAAGTAGTCAGTACGTCGAGTTTTCGTATATCTCGCGAAGCAGAGACAACGTCGCGTCGTGTCTCGCGAAACATCAGCGTCCACGAGATCTCGTCCTCGATCGAGCAAGGCCAAGGATGTAGACAACGCGACAACCGGAGTACACGCATTTAAATGTTGCGTTCGATCCGCCTCATGCATTATTTAGTTTAGGTTGGCGACGCGTCCGTTTTGTGCAACGATCGGACTGTCGCGTCGCGTCGCGTCGACGCCGGAACTACGTACGGGACGCCATTCGGAAATAAACGTTCCGCGTATACATGCATGTGCATCCCCGTATATGCGTACGTGTATCGCGCGCACGTGTGTCAACTAGGGTGGCCGCACGAGAATGCATTATAGATAGCCGGGCCCTCCATAGATCAGCTCGAATTCGCACTTCTGCGGCGACTGTCCGAATACATCCTGATATATCCCGACGACGACATACGTCGCGGGATCCGGAGCGTGCTGTGCTTTTAATCGAATGTAATTATGACGAACGGCGAGCGCAGCATGCCGAGAAATTGACTCGGTATTTCCTGATAATTCGATTCAATTCGCTTCTATCGTGCGTTTCCGTCGAAGCTCCAGGCTCGTTTCAGGCCAAATTGAGCTTGATAGAGGAGATTATTAGAAGACCGTCACGAAACTCGCCGTGCTCCGTTTATTGTTTTATCGAGGTACTTCGTTCTTCGTTTCGCTTTTTCTAGGACGAAGGAAGAATCGCGATCTATCGCGATCTATCGCGATTCTTCCTTCGTCCTAGAAAAAGCGAAACGATCTATCGCGATTCTTCCTTGTCCATTGTACGTTTCGCGCGATTGACGAAGTTGGCAAAGTTCCGAACTGAATTTGGTGTAGATATTTTCGTTGTACAAATGGCAAATTGATATGGATGATATTGGTACGTACATACGTATACGACGGTGACTGACGGAGGAGTCTGTGGTTTTGATTTACAAATTACAGAATCTCGCGAGGTACATGACCGAGTAAAGTCGGACAGGAGCGCCGCTGCTTTTCAGGGACCTAGCTGTCGTTGAATTCAATCTAAAGTTCGGCGGAGTCGTAAGAATTCCGCCGCAACTCATTTCCCGTTCTTCGCATACCTATATCCACGCGAACGGGGACAACGTCAAAATTGCCGCGTAAAACTGATCCCGAGTCAGATTCCATCGAGTGCTCGAGGAGAGGTGTCGTACAAGAACAACCGACTACCCCAGAACACCCGCTCACTTTGAAGTTTTCAGCGAGTTGTAGAATACCGATCGAACAAAAAAAGAGACGAGCTTGGAAGCAGTCGCGAGCGGTGGGGGACGGGGGAGGAGAAGGAATGAGAGGTAGATTGAGAAAGGGGAACGGTAAAAGAGAAGAGCGCAGATAAAAAGTTTTATTCTCTTCTCGAAAGTGGCATCGAGTTAATTGGTAGATTAAACATGGTCGCGTCTGTTCGAGCGGGAAACTTCGCCGATTGAGCCGATATTGTCAACACGAGTTTAGTCCTTCGCGCCGCGCGCGAAATTAAGCGACGCTCTTAAGATCTTCGTATTCTTACGCGTTATAAAAATAAGGCAGGGGCTCTATTTAATCACGCAAAATATTTTTACATTCCCTCTTCTCGCCGAGATATGAAACTAAGTTTCTCTCGCATGCCACAATATCGTGTTTCATGACGCGCTATATTTCTCACGTGGAGTTTATCCAAGTGATAATCTTCGCCAAGAAAAATGTATTATAAAACGGTGCACGCTTCCGCGATTTTTAACGTCGCGTATACCTCTTTCAATTTCATTCCGACTATACACAGCATGTAACGTTAATAGCAATAAATTTTTTTTAATCTCCGGAGAACGATCTTTTCCCGGTTAACGAAAATATATGGCCTGTTTGCATAAATGATGAAAATGGAACGAATTGTTAAAATTATTACGCAAACACGCGACTTTTTTGCTCTGTGTGCAACGTAATCCAAGTTTGAATCCGAACGAAGAAAACTATTCATCGTACTAGTCGCTGACAATTGGTTACGCCGAAGAGAGGGCGGTGAAGGAGCCTCACGAGAGGCCTTTATTGTTGGGTGTCGTATATGGTGAGAAATAGCTTGAACGAGTTCACGCCGAGCTTTTTTTCGGCCGTGCTCTTAAAGAGAAAGGGGGGGGGGTTGAGGACCCTCTCCTCTCCTGTTTCTCTCCATCGCCGACACGGTATATTCGAAACCCGGCCCTCTTTCTGGAGTGCTTATTAATTCGGCACACTCTCACCTCCCGTCGAGCAATAAGCGTAAAACGCCAATTCATATTCCCTGCCTTATATACCCGTTGCATGGGACAAAAGTGCGCCTGGCCTGCAAAGGGAAATGTATGGGGCGTAGCCTAACCCTTTGATCCTGGCTACGTTGTGTGAATGTGCGTATGTATGTGTATGTGCGCGCGCGCGTACGTTTAAGAGACGTCGCAGTGCGGCGCGGAACCGACATTATTTTCACCTTAGCCGATCGTTCCTTGATGCCGTCGATTCATTCAGCGCGACTTAATAAGGCCACGAGGAGGCGAGATCCGGAGAACAAGGGAGAACTTCTTTCCTCGATAAAAATTCCAGCGCCTCGACGGATAATATTCTATACGCGGGGCAAAAAATGTTTCGCCCGGATTCCATCGCGTATCCAAGGCCACTGTCGCCCCTTGACGAATCCCAGGAAGGGGCTCTCGTTCGAATGGATTTCCTACGAGATAACTCATCAAACGTTCATTATCAGGAAGCTCCTAGTTCACGGGCTCTCAAAGACCAATCCGATATCGCGGTAAGAAGATTGCTTCGATCGCGCGATTCCGAGTGCGTGAAAGAGAATGAGTCACGATAGAAAGTAGCGAAGAGAGAAAGACAGAGAGAGATATGGGAAGAAGGTGAGAGATGGAAGAACGTGTGTGTGTGTGTGAGAGAGAAATGGGAGAAGCTGCAGGGTATATGCAGGATGATCGCACGGGGAGAGATGGCCTGATCGAATCTCGTTAGTTTCGCATCCTCTCTAATTGGTGCATCGATTATACCAATTATCGTTTTCTACTCGAGAGATTAGCTAATTGCGAGTGTCTCCCTTACCGTCTCACTCTTTGGTCCCCATTGGCGCGGCCGACATTGTCGATGCATACCTCGTACGTGCGTGTGCAACTGCACCGCGCGGCCATTGAACGTGACGTGCAACGGCGTACGGTGTCAGTACTTCGGGAGAACGAGAGGCGCACGAAGGGTTTTTTGTGGGCCGGAGTAGAGAGAGAGAGTAAACGCATTGTGAACGCGAGGTATTCATTCATTCATTGGTATCAGGTAACTCGGCTGAGGTCTCTGGACCTTGTTCCCGGAGTCAGGCATGGAGGCTTGATCGACGAAAATACTTCTTCTCTTGCGATAACGTTGATGGCGCCACAGAGGGAACAAAGTGTGTTAAAAAAGAAAAAAATATGTTGATTTAAAAATCGATCGATCTATATAGAGGGTAGAGAATATCTTATATCGAACTGTCTTACCTCATCACGCGTTATCTCTTTTCTTTGCATCTGTGCTCTTATTGTGTTTGTTAAATATTTTTTTTAAATCTTTTCCAACAAAAACAATAACGTTGGGAAATCGAGAGATGTAAAAGAAATATTATCGAAGATTGTTATAATTTTTTAGCTAGGGAAGTATTTCAGATACCTTAAATTATTGTTATATTTTTTATATTTATTGTTTTTTAAATTTTAGTCAAATAAATGAAATTTTTTGTATTAAATTTCTAACTGATTGTGAGTTCAAACTGGGACATTTGTATACATTCAAAGTCTATGTTTTCGTACGCTTATGGCGAGCACAATGAACCGGTTTAGCCGTCTATAGTGGTCCACAACCTACAGGTAGTTAACCGCGCATAGCCCACGCGGTTTTTTTCATCTTGCAACTGTTCGATGCCACTGGCGATAGTGCAGCTCTCTACATAAGGAGTATAGCTTGTATCGTACTAACTTTTGCACGCGTGGGCGTTTATTATTACAGATACTACCCACTAAATTTTGCAACTTGTTCTATAACAGTTGTACGAACTACAAAAGGAAACAATATACACTTGTGATACTTACAAGCTCATTTAGTCTGGAAACATTCGTTTTCGAGTGGAAAAATGTAATTTCGCCGTAATAACATTATTCTATATGAACCATATACTTTTTTTTCTGTTTTATCACTAATTATTTTTTTATTTGCTATTTTGTGCCTGATACCGATAGCTATCACAAATGTTCATAATATTATTTGAGAGCAAAGCGACCAGTGAGAAATATTGACCCATTGATAATTGATTTTTGAATGAAACGCGATACGCGAAATCTCCACCGAGAGTAAATCATATACTACCTGTCGGCGAGAGTTTCCAAAGTAGCTCTCTTGTATCGTTCCTGCCTTAGCGCTGCAGGTCATTAACTCTCGATCGTGCAAACTTCTCGAGCATAATGATCTCACCCAGAGCTGCAAGATCCGGTTACCTTCCCTGCCCATATTGTTTTCCAAATCCGTTTGCGATTCGTGGAAGCACCGCTGCTCCTTACAATGTTACTCCGAAAGTGTTCTTTGCTCTTTCGGCGGGCTCGAATTACGTTGTGATATCCACTAATTTTCGCCATAACGTTCACGAACGAATTTAGCTAATGTGAAATATATGCTCGAACGGATCTGCTAGTTTTGCACGGAGGTTTCCGTTTTAAAAAGGACCGGTCGATACGCGCCGTGTTTGATCTGCCCGCTATCCCACGTGTTTTGCACGGAACGCTGTTATTTCTCATTTGTGCCGGTTGTGAGTTTGCAAAGGCGGGTTCGTATTAATTACCGATTGCCGTTGGCCTTTATTGTTGCCCAATATTTACTCCTCGCTCGATATCGAGAGCGCGAACGTCCATGGAGCAGTCCGGCCCCGGTCTGCGTACTTGCACTTCTGTGTTTGTGGGGCCAACGGGCGAATCCGAGAGCGGGGTTTCGGGGATTGAAGGATTGGCGGCCCGGTAACCGTAGAAAGGGGTGGTTACATGCGATTTTACGAGTCGACGGGAGAAGGCTTTGTTCTATTCTCGTGCGAAGCCCTCCCTCGCGTGTCCCGAATTGCCGAAGGCTACTGAAATACGTTCGGAAGCTGCCAGACCGCTCAGAATCAATCCACACTCGCGTGAAAGCCGCCGATTTCCCATGCCAGGCACAAAATTTCCAAATACTATTGACAATTAACGCGTAAACGCATATTTTATGCGGAAAGATAGCGAATTACCGGCAGAGGATTGATCGCAGCTGTATTAATTATTGCTGTCGATTTCTTTTATTTTTGCTTACGTCATAATTAAAGATAACAGTTACAAAAGATGTAACTGTTATCAGATGGAAGACGAATTGCTTAACGGATATATCTAAACAAAATTATCTATGTATCTTATTTGTAAGACTTCATAGTTTTGTAGCAGTACAAGTTATTTTCATTAATCTACCGCTGATTGTAAGGCAACAATGTAAATGCATGCTCATTACCAATGCATATAATGAATATTTGATGACCACGTTCGTTGCTTTTTTTTTCTTTTTCGCGAGATTGAAGTTCCGGATAATGAACGTGCGCATTGATCGCGCGCCGTCGTTTCAGCGCGGCAGTATACCGGCGGCGTCGAGAAACTCGAGTTCCAATTGAATAGTTTCTTTAACCAAAAACCACCGAACTTTCTCATTATGCCGAGTTGTTAGCTCGCAGTTCGGGCCGAGTTTGGCTTAGCCAATGAGGCCATTCCGAGCGTAGCTCTCCCTTGCGCCGCCGCGAACCCCTTCGGTTCCTTCGACGCGATCTGCTCGGGGTAACAGAAGCTGCTTACAACTTTTCTGTGTGCTACTTTAAAACTGAACCGTGTGCGATGCATACAGGTGCACATGGTCGGCCGTGCACACGTTAGCGCGCTCGGCTCGGCTCGCGCTCGCGCTCGTTCCGGAATCCGCGCAGCGCAGGGCAGTTCTTTCTTTTTCTCTCTCTTTCTCTTTCTCTCTCTGTCTATCTTTCGAACCATGCCCGACGGATTATCAGGAAAGTTTCAGACCACCAACCGATAGGTTAGTTTAAACGAATCGGTGTCTTTAAGCTCTAAATCGAAGGACAAGCGTGCACGCGTATTAAAGTTTGCGCGGCTTAATACTGTGCGCTCCGTTAAACTTCGTCCGCGAACGCGCGCGCGAATGTTCGCTTATCCGTTATCCGAAGGGAGAACTGCGCGGAATTGCTTTCGTGATCGTGCAAGAACGCGGAATACAGATGTCCCGCTAATTGGGTTGCGGTGCCGGCGACGAAGATAACTATCGCCGACCGGGGCGTAGACATCGATTATCGAGTTTAAGCGATCGAGTTCCTTTGCCTGTCCCGTCTCGCTCGGGTGGCCGCTTCGTCGGACGGGTTAGGAGATACGAGATCGAGGGAGACGCCATGGACGGAGAAGGCGGGGGAGGGGGTGAATAAGTGGAAAGACAGGTCATAAGGTCTTGAGAATAATTAGCGCGTTTGAGGTTTGAAGACTCGAAGACTTTTGTTGCCTTTGACCTCGTGACGGATCGATCGCATCACGCCGTTCTGCACAGAGCGCGACCGGACTCTCCGGTGCTCCGCTAATATGGTAATTCTCAAGCGTCTTTAAGCGCTTTAAGCTTTGGGATGCTAAACACCCGGTACTCCACGGATTCATGGTAGTGACCTACAAAGGTTCCGCTTCGGCTTTAACGGCGGAATATTACGCGAGATTCGCCGCGAATTGAACATAAAGCTGCCAGTAGTTCATTCCGAATATCCGGGAATATTCCGATGGTACTATCCGCGGATTTTGCTTAGATGCATTTAATAAGTGTCAAAACGTAACCTAATTCAGATTGCCTTCTAATGGTCATAGTAATAATAATAATGATGAGTTATTCACGAGAAAGAGAGAGAAAGAGAGAAGGTAGAGTGTAATAATATTAATAAATAATATATCGACATGTTTGTAATAATAATAAAGAAAAATGTAAATCTTTTCTTGCCTAAGTAATTCCGGGAAATTGTAACATACTAATATTTACTCTATGCATGAATAATAATCGCATTACTTTTAAAACTATATGTAATGCACACGATTATTAATTAATTATATATTAGTAATTTTATACATATTTCATTAAACGGTATATGTTTAATTTAAACCAGTGTTTGCATTGTTGCGTTGTATAAAATTACATGTTTAATTAACATGACCAGAGCTACTAATGTGCACATGCAGTTGATGAAAAAGTATACAGTATAAAATAAATTGTATAAAGTTTTCCAAAAAAACAATTTTTTTCCAAATACCAAGTTTTCTAGTTTAGTAAAAAGAATCTCAAAAATTAAAAAATAGAGAATTTTAAATGTTGAAATTAGATTTAAGAAATGATAAATGAATATTCGTTATTTAATCGGGTTATCAAGTATTATTAAGCTCAATTTATTTTATATAAAAATTTACCGACACTTCCTTGATGTTCTTTAGAACATGTGCAACATGCATGTTAGCAACCTTATCCGCAGATTAGTTATCGTAAAATAGTAAGCTGTGAAAATGTCGCAGCATTATTATATATCTACTACATTATTAAACATAGTTGACGATTTTTTCAAACGCCACCGGCCTGATAAAACGAGCGTGTTAAATTGATACGGCGCATCGGATCGCAGATAATTCCATGTTGTTACGCGGAACCGTGCTAAAGAGATGATCGCGTTCGAAGGAGAGTCGCTCCGAAAAATGTCTATCATGGCGGGCGTAATACCGGTTGGATGGCAATGCCTAGTTAGATTACAGATGCCCAACCCTCCGTCCTCCGTCATCTTGTCGGCGTATCGCCTGTCGTTTCCTTCCTTTTTATAATTACATCCACACTCCGGGTTGTCTCCGGCGTGAACAAGATATCGAATACAGACGGGGGAGGGAGATTAAAACTGGCGACAAACACGGAAACGCAGCAGGGGGAGCATCAACATCCTTCTTCTTTTCCGCCACTTCCTTTTCCGGCTCGCTCCCGTGCAAGTTCTCGTTACTCATCTAAAGTAACTTTCGCGCGCTACGCACTCTGGTCTACCGCGCAAAACAGATAAGAAACAGAAGTTTTGCCTGTGATCTCGCGCCGTCGTGCGGAGGAAATCGAAGGGAGAGATTGCCGGCGAGAGAGGGAGAAAGGGAAAGGGAGAAGATGGTGCGAAAGGAAAGCAGGAAAGTCAATTGCGGAACTGTGTAAGGAGCCCACGCACCTTCTCGTTGACTTTATCTTTCTTCGTTTCTCTCTTTATCTTTCCCGCGCCTTAATCTATGAGGATATCGGGAAAATTTTGTCATCGTCGTAGTAATAATTCGGCGAAGCGCGTAGTTACACATTTGCCATCTAATTATATTACTGCTAGTATTTAAATGAAAAGTATAATGATGATCTCTTTAGTTTTGATGTTTTCAAATAATATTGTAGTTATTACCAGTAGCTGCAAGCTTCAGAATATTAACATTTACGTTTATACTGAACGCAATATGTATATATTGTTATTATTAACTCCCCCCCTTCTCGATCGCATATTATTAAACCATTTTAATCTCATTGGATTAATGTGTTCATTTGTATGAAAAAGTGTTGAAAGCATTAATATATTCATCGCTTGATGCGATAATCGAATAGCAATGAAACGAGAAAATTAGGATTCTTCGAAGATTTATCGTACCGTAAAAAGGGAAATTGGCTTAACTAAAAAAAAGGGGGGGTTTAAACTCTAGGCTATTATCTTTTTTTTTCCATCGTCAAAGAGCGTGATCTTTTTACCGTAAATCCTGCAATTTCGACTTATACGAAGGAAGCTGAGTTTACGAAACGGGATCGAATTCCTGCGTTCTCATTCGCATCTGATGCACACGCCTCACGAGATTGGCGAGTATTTTGCTTCTACTTTGAATGCGCGATATAAACGAGTGACAAACGTTTTTTTTTCCCCCGGAAACTGCAGCCAAATTCCCCGATGAAAAGCCACGCACGCGCCGAACTTGATTATACTTCCCGGCCATATCTGGAATTCATGAAAGCAAACACAAAATCAGCGTTTAAAATCAACGTTTTCAACACTCGGCGCGATGTGTAGGCGTATTCCGAAAAATTTGTCAGGCTCGTGAAATACGTTTTCGCATTTTCGAGACTGAAAAGAAACAAAGCTTTCGACAAATTGCGGTCTTGATCGCTTCTCGATTTTGGTGGCAATCATCGCGAAATGTTTTCCATCGTCACTCAAGCGCACGCTTTTTTTATCTATTTTTAATTATCTATCTTTTTTTTATATCGTTCTCACGTGTTTACTCTTCCCTGTATGGATATTTGTTTATGAATATAATAACGCATAACACATATCTACACACACACACACACACACACACTCTCTCTCTCTCTCTCTCTCTCTCTCTCTCAAGCTCTCTTCGTGTTCTTGCCGCGTGAAAACGCAGTTTTGTGATGGGGAACGAGTATATTGTCGGCTTCGTAATCTGTCTCGTGTGTCTCGCTCGATTTAACAGGTCCGGCAATTACTGCCAGCCGTAACGTCGACGAAACTCTGCGTTTTATAGCCGATGCTGGTTCACCTCGTTGCTGCGAAACTACCTGCTTTTGACGTTTCAATGACAGCATGAACGTCGAGAACGAATGTTCGCTAGGCAACGCCGTGGGTTTTTGGGATGGTCCGCTTGCCGGTTGAAGGGAGCGACGCTAATCTCTAATGTCAAGGTAGCGAATCAGATCTGATACTGATGTCTGTTCCCCTTGCTCAGTCCCTTTTAGATAGACCCCACTTTATCGTGCGTGCTATTCACCAAGGTCGTTTTTGGCTTCGACGTGATGCATTACATATGTTGCAAAGAATAATACGATAACTTTGATTTTTAATGTCATTTTTATTTAAAATATTTTTAGTTATATATTTTATATATATATTTTATATATATATATATATATATATATATATATATATATATAATATACATAATATAAATATATATTACTACTACTATAATAAGTAATATATTTATTGCTTATTTTAGTTTGAATAATTTACTATTTTATTAATACAAATGAGTATTATTTAGTAATAACGCAATGTAATGCGATATGTTATGCACATGAAGTCTTATTTTTCCCGATGAGTTGTTAAATTGCATAAAAATGTCTCAAGAAATCCGTGAAAAATTACTCAAGACATCGTTTCTGGACAAATTCTCGTTCGCATCGATAGCGATGGTAAAATTAATTGTACCATTCTTCTTGATGCTCGACTCGAGTGATTTGGGGTACTCAAACTGCATGAAAAGTTTTCAATATTTCTTTGGTGAAACGATCAAAAACCTCGCTCGTGGAAGAAGTCATCCAGTGCGCCACGTAGATTGTATGTACGATCGCGCGCAAAAGCCGCGGCACTTTGTCAACAGCAGCGCGAGAGAAGAGCCTTTCCTCGAGAATGCTCGAGCAACCAGTCGGTACGTTATCCTCGCGCCGAGTATCGCCGGCACTGCCAGACGTAAAGGATAACGTACAGCGTCGTAAGAAAGTCGATTTGGCGATGTGTTACACGTGGCCACCCTCTCTCATGCTCTAGATTCCGCGCCAGCGCGTCCTCGGAGGGAAAAAACGTGCCGAATAATGCGATGCGTAATGTACGGCGTAACGTAGAGTCGCGACGCTGCGAGCCCTCCTCTAAAATGAGAAAACGATATGAGGAGAAGAGCGTCGAGATAGTCTGGCTGGAGGCCCATCTGGCCCGTGGAGTTAATAAATTCGAAATATATCGCTCGTTCTCTTTAAAAGAAAAATACCGCACAACCCCTTTAAGGTCCCACCCTCTCTTCGCTGCTTCTCCCCCTCGATCCTCTCGGACCCCGCGAAAACGTGGTTATCCATCGATTTCGACGTCGAGTGCCGATTGCGAATGAAAAATCGTGCTCCGTAGCTTTCAACTCGATGTGTCGAGCCACTCGAGCGACGATTTCTACGCGCTCGATTAACTGAGTCTCCTGCGCGCGCGGATATCAATTTCCGGCTGCCTGGTGGACGAACACCTTTATTCCTACTTCCACCCGCCCTTAAAGACAGTTCTTGCGAGAGAACTTTATCCGCGTTTTTATTTTATATCCCTGCCTGCGCGTAATACGCGTCTTCTCTAACGCGTGGATTTGCATTTCAACGATCGGCTTTGCTGCGTGAAGGAAATGAACCTCGTGACGAGATGTATTTCGAATTTAATGCCTCGCTCGCACGTGAATAATTTCGCTAAAGCGATTTTAAGAGCACCTACATATTAGCCGAAATTATTAGTCCACTTTCGCGCTATGAAATTTCCGATGTAATTGAATAATGAAATTTATCGGGCTCGGTTTGCGCTTAAAGCGAACTTATTCGCCATGTTGAAGACAGGTATACGTATACCTGTTGTATGATATCTAGGATCGTAGCACCGATTACGTTAGAACATCGTTATGCTGTACGGTCGACGTAGGTGTAGGCTCCTCATTTCCGCGAACGTTTGTAAGAGGCCATATAAGTGGAAATTTCGCGAAACTTTTCTTCGCCACAGCGTATAATTACACCTCAGGTAGATTAGAATTTCACGATCGACGCACGCGGTCGCCCATAAAGGAGCCGATCCTCGGAGCGAGATCTCTCCGTCGGCGTCGGCGTCTCTCTCGCCCAGGCACGTGCGTGACTTCTCGTCTTGCGTGATATTCCGTGGATGTGCAGCACGCGTTGGCAATGTTAGCATGAGCCCTAGCACGCAAGCGGCTACGAAAGGTTACGTTTACCTATACGGTTAGCCCGCGGTATTTTTTCCTTCTCTTCATCTTCTCCTATTACCTCCGCACATTCTTTTCTTTCTCTCTTTTCTAGCAATAGGACTGGCCGATCGTTTGTAAGTGCATCGTCGGCGCTACTCGGCCCTGAAAGCGTGTCACGTCGCTTGGCACAATCGACCTAATCGCTCGCAGTGGACATTGCACACGACACGTGGTGTTAATATGGAGATGATAAAAATAAGTCGGTGTAATATACAACCGCGTAAAACTATAATGGCTCGAACATGCGACCCTTGCACGGACAACAAATAGCGAATACGTTTTTGCTACCTCCTTTATTTGCGTTCTCTCTCTCTCTCTCTCTCTCTCTCTCTCTCTCTCTCTCTCCTTTTACTTCTCTTTCAGGTCCCTTCTGACGCAGAAGCACGCGATATCCTCGTCGTCTTCGTTGTCGCGGTATTCTCGTATATGTATATACACTGTTGTACGTACGAGATGCGCATCAACGTGCCCCGTGTAGCAGTTGCCTAACGATGTTGAGAGGATCGGCAAGGTCGATCGTTTAAAGTCGATTATGCTCGGGGACTATCGAGAGGAGCTAGCCTTGGTCACCGTCCAACTCGATCTCTGACTACGAAACGTCCTCGTTATCCGCGGTTTCTTCGTCATTGAAGGAGCCCCTTGAATATGTACTAGGAAAGATGGTCGAATATCTCGTTGAACAGCTTTGCGATACTCGATTGAAATGTTCGTATTACGATTTGAAAAGCTTGGCCATTAGTATGCTAAATGCGACTGCCCGATCTTTTATATCAATATAGATAAAACTAAATTTAACCATTTTTTATCTGAAATAAAAAGATAATCTCGTTGATTTGATCTGGTAAAATTGCTTATAGTAGTTCGATATTATTGTATACATATTGCATGGCAATACAAATCTCAACCTAATGTATATTTCCGTCGCGCACAACCGCAAAGTCCATTGTTCCGTCAAGAGGGTGCCTCACAGTAAAGGTACTGTGAAATCGTAGAAAAAGGTTCTCTCGAGGAAAAGCGACAAGGGAGCTCCCCTCTATTTACAAGAGAGATCCTCCGCACATCGGGGGCCAGATATTAAATTTCAATCGATACAGCATCCGCTGCTCGCCTTTTCTTTGGTCGCGCACCCTCCCTCGCGAAGAAGATACATGTTTGATAGGAAATTAAGGGTGGCAAGATAAACACCCACTAGAAACGCACGGAATGAATATCGGGGCGATCGCAGAAACGAGAACACAAAATAAAATTGTATTTGCTGAATAAGAAGATGCCATATAGCGCATATAGCCCTGAAAAAAATATGCGAATCTGGGTCGTATATTATTGAGAATTACACATGAAAGTAGTTTTTGATACATACTTTCTGTTAAGTTACAAAGTGGAATATATCTATATATATTTTTTTTTCTTTTGTCAGAAACACATACGCGTATATGATTTCGATAAATATCTAACATTTTCTAACATTCTAACATTTTCCTGAACATTTTTCGCAAAACGAGCGCCATCCAATTCGTAGCATCGATAAGATGAAGTAAATATGTATGCACATATATAAATATACTTCTACAGAAATATTTATGCGAATCTTGTATATCTGTTTGCTACTACCGTGATATTCCGCCAATATTTTTGATCGTTCTGTCATGCTATATCATAGTTCACGTTATATATATATATGTGCTTCGTCATTTCCCGTTTCGATAACAAGTAATAAAAATAGGTTATTTTTATCTTATTATAATTTTGTCGCAAATGTTTTTTATTTATCTATTTCTTCTTTCACATTTTTTAAATTTTGTGAATTAAAATCAGAATTGGAGGATAAAATTTACTGTGCAATTTATTATTTATTTAGCTCTTTAGTATTTGTCAGCGCTTATTTGCTCGCACTCGTTAAATATAGGAAAAACTCTATTCTAATTTTACGTAATCTTGATCTGGTTCATTTCCTGCTATCGATTCCTGGGTTTAATGTCAGTTTTATTCGAGAGTTTCACAAAGACTAATAACTCGAAGTAGAAGTCGGTTTCACGGCGCTTCGGCGAGCGGGGGTAGTAATATACTCATTGGTCGAAGTAAAGCGAGATTCGGTGGCTTTTGCGGATGGGGTAGTAGCGGTATCCTAGTATACGAAGTAAAATTGCGGCGAAACTTTGTTACTCTTGGCTTTCCATTAACCGTGTCGCCGTGAGAGGGAACTCGGGAATGCCGATTACTGAATGGAAATCGAGAAATTGATGCGAAGTACGTGCGGTTAAGAAGCTATTTGTGTATTTACGTGATACTTTTGTGTGGCGCGGTGTCTCTCCATTTGCTACGTCATTGCACTATATTTCTGGTTTTCGGAGATTTAACAGCTTTACAGTGTTTTACTGGTCGGACATCCAGTTTTATATTTCATCAAACTCGATATCGCGCTGCGGTTTTGCGGCCGTCTGTCCGTCGTTGCCACGCTCATGGAATATAATGCGCAAGAATAGTAACAATGTGAGGTTGACATTTTTGCACAGAATTTTAAGAGCACAAAATGGAAGGTTGGTGTTTAAATTCTGATGAGAATATAAAATGCGTAGAATTTTTTTTGACTCCGCGAAATCTGTAAGTCTGTATTTTACGTTTAAATATTTCGTGATACATTTGCAACTGAAAGGGCAGTCGCTTTTACCGCGACACTCGCTGGCAATAAATCGACACTTTCGTCTTACAAAAGAAATTAAATGGAAATATATGCAAAATTTATGTCCTCCGTATATACAATTTCTAGGAACGGTTTACCTAATGACATTACGACGCGTCAATTATGAATTATTTTCTTCTACCCCGCGAGTAAATGGTAATTTTGTACAAAGTATCGCACTTCATTCTATCAAGATTTAATTATTCTATCAAGATTTAATACTCGTATCAAACGAAACCTTCATTGTTAAATATTAAAGGATGAAATTTGAACCGATACCTTGAGTTAAATAATATTTTGTTATTTTTAAGGACCATGTGTGTTGACATTTATTATTTTAACACAAAACAATATTATTTTAACTTCATTTAGTTAAACTAACATTGTTTTAGTTAAATTAACATACCTGGAGCAGTGGCGACTTATAGAAATGGTTAAAAGTGACTCAAATTGAGTACAATTTAACACTACACATTTGACAGTTTTAATTCGTAGCAAAATGACAATACCGTTCCAGGATTATGTCATTTTTTATTGATAACGAAATCGCTGGCTCGAATTACGACTTACGAAAAATGTATCGTCGTTCTGTCGAGACGACGTTACGCTCGATCCACGATAACCCCTCGTCTACGTTCACCCTCACGCCATCAGGCTTACATACCACCCTTACATATAACTCGAACGTCCTGCGGACACGGTGATACATGAAAGCATCGAACGTGATAACTTATGTCACTTTAGGAGAGGGAGAGATTCTGGAAGGTAGAGAAATACCGTTTCTGTAACTTTGTTTGCACATTTTACGTTACGTAGCAGAACGAATGTAACCCATTTCACATTACAATAACGCTTTCGCATGAGATAATAAAAAATGTTATTTTATCGTTAATCATTTTTATTATATTTCCTTGTTGGGGAAATACACAGACGAAAGACGCTTCTTTAATTTGTCAGATGATAGCGACATTAGTAGCTGTTGAGAGGAATGATGATAACACTTACGTATCTTTCGTTGGTTGGCTATGTGATATACTCTCAGACTTGTGGAGAGAACGTACGACGTACGGGCGGATAGACACCCTCGGGAACCACTCGAGCTCCCTTCCCGGATGCACCCTTATTTTACATGGAGCCCCCGAGGCTTAATCAATAACGAATGCATCACACGTGAAGTTTTCGTGCTTGTTATTTAATTTGAAGCTTAAGAGAAAGTCAGAGTCGACTTTCGGTATCCTAGCTAACTAGTTGGCTTTTAGATTACATAATAACTAGTTTTATAATAAATGTGTCTATTCTAGAGGAATTATATTAGAATAGGAAGGAGAGAGAGAGAGTTGAAAAAATTGGTAACCTTTTTTTCCAATTTGTATATGTAAGCAAACGTAAAAGGGAATCGTAAAGGTAAAGCGCAATGTGGAAAATAAGAAACTGTAAAAATTTTGAAACAGCTCTAACTTATTATCACGAATGTATTCATTGTAGCATCGGTTGATTCCTGATAGACATCTAGCGTAATAAATATCCTTTCTATTAATGCAAATTGGACCGTGATGCGGGGTACGTATAGTCTTAAGTCCCTTAATCACGTAGATAGATTTCGAGATGTGAGTGAACCATTTGCGAATGGAGGTTCCAGGAAAGGCTCCATTTACATGAGTAAATATTCGTGCCGGTATATAGCGCGGCGTTCTCTGCAGACTGCATTCCGGAGTTGCCCTTTAATTAGTACGTCACGTCCGGGGAGGGCTAACTTCCAGATCGGTCCGATCGGTACGTGCGCGGTTTAAATTCGTTGGCCGGTTGTTGGAAAGGACTTATAGCTCGTTAATTAGTTCGCGTTCGTTATGTTAACACGATAAGACGCTGACTGTTTGATTCGAAATCTGGATGCATGTTGCGGAGCTCCGTTGCACGCTGAAATATGTGAATTTAAACTGCGAATTATTGGATTTTGTAACAGAATATTACAACATTATACATACTATATTATACCAAAATTATATATTTTTTGTAGTTGGATTATACACAATACAATACACACAAATTTTGGTGAAAAATTTTTTTATATACAGAAAAATGTTTTTTAATTATGTAGTCTATCTATCGGTTTTAATTATCTTGTAACAATGTCTGTCTTTCGAGAAATATAGGTGTTACATAAATCTCGATGCACAATGATTGGCTTAGCACATCGCTAGGTTGATGATAGGTATATTGAAACTTGCTGAAATAATTTAAAAAAAAAAATAATAGCTGATAGTAGCATAATGCGATTCCGTTTTATAAAGTGTGTCCCCGGATTGAAGAATCGATAACGACGTCGTCGTTAGAGACGCTGCCGCGGTGACGAGCGCAGACGAGCGACGCTTTCAATCGACCCCTGATGGTCGCCGAAGTGAAAACGCGAATTAACTTTCGCCGCGGTTGACCCATCTATCTCGTACGCTACATTAGGTACTACCCCTTCGCGTCATGTGGTTTTTCATCCTTTGAATATTGTGTAATGATGGTTGACACCGATGCCGAAGATGTCTTTGCAGACGGTTCTTGTTGCGGCGAACCGAAGACCGTTCGCAAAAATATATTCCCCGCTGCGACGAACATGTGCGTCAAATTACCTCATCTCGCGCAGCATTGCTTATCAAAGGGTGGAACAAAAACATAATACACAAGCTGTCGAGAGAAAGGAAATTAGTATTACGTGAGCTCGCAATTTTATTACACCAAATGAATATTTTTAAGACCGATTTTTCAAGAATTTAAAAATGTCTTATTAATATAAATTATTCATAACTATTCCAATTCTGTTCTGTTCCTTGTAATTCCGCGCAAATTTGAATATTTTTTTTTACATTGGGTTTTATTTTATATTTAAAAATTTAAAAATTGTCGCATTTCGCGGAAACAAGCCTATATAATTTGTTATAACAAGCACATCATTCGGTTCAGTGATTCAATCAACAGTTTCTGAATTCAATTCTCAATTCCGACCGGAATCGGGAGGCATAAACGCTCCGACATCTAAAATAAAATCACACGGACGCGTGAGGTTTCTAACGAACGGTAATTTTTATTCTTCGTGTATATGAGGCTGACGCGACGCGCAAATTCGCTCAGATCCCGCCGAGCGAGATAGAGACATCCATTCTGCACGTTTCCCGATTTAGATTCCGTTGCCTTTTACATATGGAACGCGAATTGCAAATGCTCGCGCAACAATCACGCGCCTCCGCCCTTCCGTCGACGAAGGCCCCGCGCTCGCGTCTCGAATCGTCTTCGCATCCGTCTCTTTCGTTTCCGCGCGTGTTCTCATCATCGAGAAAGAAAACTCGTTGACGTTCGCGGTTGCATCCCTTGCCGTCCCACGTCTTCTTGCGAGCGTCTCCGCGTGCCCTCGTTTCAACGGAGGAAGCTGGATGCTATACTAATGGAAAACGGTAACGGGAGGGGAGCGATGGAAGGCGCCGGAGATGCGGGTCATATAAACAGTATGGTAATAAAGACGGCGTCGCTTATGGCATAATTATGGTAATTCATTAATAAAGACTCTCAGCAACTTCTGCCTCCGCTGAACGCCTGTTTCGTCCTCCGTTTTACTTTCACGGATAAGTAAGCTTCGAGGGTTACTAAACGATAAGCCCACAATGGATTGGGTCGCGCGTTTTGAAGGAATTGGAATATACGGCTACTACCGCTGAACCATCGCTAAATAGCGACGTAAACAGGTCGAGTGCACGACTATAGGGTGATTGGGTGAACAGTCGGATTAAGAACGACAAATACTGCCTATTTTTCCTTTATCGGGATACCGTTAAAAACTAGTTAGGCGATATGAGCTCGACGCTAATATAAATTCTACCGAGAATCGTCGGATTCTTAGACGGTTCTGCGCCGTTTACGGGCTAATGGGATGGGTGAACGTTGGCCGAGAGAATTCGCGATTAGCTTCGGCGGAATCTTTTCAACTCGCTCTGCTCAATGAAAAGGGTTCTGAATGACTTGACCTAGATGTCTTTGTAATTCTTTCGTTCGCGTGGCTCTTCTGTGGAAGGTCGACTAATACGATTTGTCTTGTATCGCGTCGAACGCACGGGAGAGCCATCAGATAAACCGGGAAGAACGGGAAGAGCGGGGGGTTATAGGCTGAGACGAGAGAAGACGCGAGTTTCTCGGGTCATTCTGCGCGGAACACACGCCATTAATTTTTCATCGGTCCTGGGAAAACAGAATCGATAATGTTCCCCACTCGGGATGCGGTACGTGGCCTGCATGTCGCGCGGCCACGACATTGAGGCACGAAATTCACATTCGTTTGCCGCCCATTCGGGGACGCGGGACGCGGACGCTCGAAAAACAGAATAAGACGACGTCGCGTCGGGTGGACTCGCCATCATGGCGGCCGCCAAGTGGTCCATATATCGTCGCCACGATAACAGTCTAAGAGACTAGCGCGAAGTGGGTGATAAGGCTAAGTTTACGGTTATTCCTTCAATTAGGGTGATACAACGAGCCACTTAACCAGCCGCTGATTTTTACCTTCCCTCGTGCCATCGCCGGTGGTTAAATTTTATTGCCGCGCGCCTTTTCTGCCCACCCTCGCCTTCATTTCCAATTAAAACGGCGTTCTGACCGCATTTCCCAACTGTAACGGGTTTTAACTTTTTTTTTTTTAAGTTTGCGATCGCGCTCGACGCAATGTCGAACCGCTATGACGGTTTCAATCGCGTTTTTATGGCGTATCGGGACGAATCGCGATTTATACATTGACGATGTTTCTTATTTACGATGTTACTTATCTCATCTAAAAATCTTTATTTGAAATATATGATGTGCACATTAGAACAATCAAGATTAATGATCTCTGTTGTTATCTTTTTCTATGATTAAAGTATATAGATAAAAATTTTACAAATAAACATTTTATCATCAATATTTTAATACTATTATAATAAGAAAAAATCCTAATTTTTTAATGTGTCAGTAAATCCTTGTCTAACGATTATATTTGTGAGATATCGCGATTCTTTGTGTTTATAATTTATAACATGTGAATCTGAATAGGAATCAATGAATCGTTATATTCGTGTCAGACGAGTCTCGTTAGATATTGATATTTAGCTCTCTTAAGGCCATTGCACGTAACAAAGATTTAGCCATAATCGTAAGGCCGTAAGAAAATAAACCAATCACAGTCGATTATTCTCCTCGTGCTCGAAAAATAATCGAGTGTGATTGGTCTATTTTCTTATGGCCTTACGATTACGACTAAAACTTTGTTACGTGCAATGGCCTTTACATATTGTGTATTATTTCTAATTTCATTCGAATTCAGTACCGTGCTTCGGATCACTTCAATTTTTGCGGATGAGTCAGGGCGCTGCAGGGTATTGGGTACAGCTATAAATGGAAGATATGTGGAACTTTCTCTTTCTTTCTCTTTTTTGAAGAGTACTGAAGAAGCAGCGACGGGAGAGAAGGTAGAGGGTACTAACAACGCGAAGAAAACGTTCGAGTTCAGACCGTATCATGTACGCGAGTAGTTTTCGGCGTGCGCGCCAAACTCCGTAGCGGATTTCATTTTATTTCCGGTCCACCTTCGACCATCCCTTTTGTGGAGCGTCATGGACTTTCTGCCTCCTTCCCGCTATCGCCTGTCTTTGTCGCCGAATGTGTACTATACACAAGGGGTTGGACGGTTTTGAGGGCGGGGGGGGAGAGTCTCGGCAGGGTAGATATTCAACTTGAGATACTTTCGTCCACCGTCCTTATCCTTTTCTTTCTTGTTTTTTCTCCGTATCCTCTCTTTTCTTCATTCCCTTTGCTACGCGTCTAGATCCTTGACCGGGTGGATCGTCGAGCTCCTCGATTGGAGAACCCTAAACGAAAATGTTTCCGGTTCGTTCGAGAGGCCGGTATTATCCTTAGCCGCATCGACTGGCTTGCTTTTATTCCGCGAAACTTCTTTCTGCGCTACTGCAAATTGTTTCCTATGAAGATTCGTTTCATCCCTGGCGAGAGGTTTTTGTTTCACGTGATTATACCGAGTGAATATTTGCGGCTTCCTTATACTAGTGCTGGGAATAGGATGATAGTTTCAATTTAGAATAGAACACGAGAGTGACAATTTTGGTTGGATAAAAATTTAATTTAAATGGAGTCCCTGCGCGCAGAACAGAATACACTTTGAGACATGGATTAACCAGATTCAAACATAACGGACCGAAGTAAAAAGTCGAAACTGCAATTGCGAATTGTGAGAAATGTTGACGATGAAATCATAAATATATATATTTTTTAAATTGATTACTGTAGACATTTTTTATTATAAGTTTAAAAATACGAGAGATTTTTGCAGAAATTATAAATTGCTAGGCAATGCTCGTGCAGATCTTTTATTCTTTTCAGTGAACTGATAAAAAGCGGATTGCCTCAAGCAATGCAGCTTGCTAAAATTACCCACGCTTATCGTGCATTCTCCTCCTTCTGCGGAATAAAATTTTCGTATAATAAACTTCATAACATTGCGAATTGGAGCATACTGACTAGCGATGCTACTAAAATTTTCGTGATAAATTCTGATTTTTCAAAAATAATTAAAAATTTTAATTTATGCGTTGCAAACAGACACTATACAGCATAAAGCACAGTAAATTTACTTAAAATTTTCTCATCATTTAATTGCGTCACCCTAAATATATTATTCTCGATTATAATATCATAAAACATTATTATTACCCTAGTAGAAATTAAATATCCGAATTAATAAATATGTAACTTTATGAGATGGTTTAATTTGAAAATAATTTGATATGGTATACGCATTTAAAAACATGAAAAAACGTACGTTGGTTAAGGAATGCGCGGAAATAATTTTAACAATCCTCTTGTTATCGGAACTACTTTCGTGAGTTTGCTGTTTAGACTTCGGAACTCGTGCATAACTTTGGTTTGCGCAAGGCCTTGAACCCGAGAGACGCGTGCTTGCAACCGCAATGCAAATGCGTAATTCGCGATTCGGAAAAAGTCCATTCTCAGCGGCGAGACCGGTACGTACCGGTGAAAGAACCGCATGGGGCGACGAAGGACCGAAGGTTGCATTAACATAACATCAACTATAGCGTACCGCAAACCTATCCGCTGAATTTCGACGAGCTGCAATATTAATGTGGCAATATATATTCATGCGAATTCATACGACTTACGTAGCAAGTGCTTTCGCAATTACATTAACACGGTAGCCAATAGCACACCCACACATGGCGATTCAGAAGGACGTGATACACTTAATTCGAGGCCATGTCCTAGTGAGTAAAAGAAAATTTTAATTTATATACATACGTAATATATGTTTACTATACATATGTAGCATATATTTAAATGCTATAATAAACGTTAGTTTCCTTATTCGCATGAAAGTTTGGAGCCCAAAAAATAATTTTTTGGCTGCTTATCATAGAATGCTTATTAAATTTTGCTTTCTGAATCGTATCTCGTTTTTTGAATCACATTATATATAATATATACTATTATTCTACATATTTTTGTTATAAAAAGTTTTTTCTATTACTGATTTTGACAAGTTAATACTTATTAAATTATTTAGTCGAGGACCAGCAGCAAAATAAAATAACACAATTATTCTTATTATTATTACGGACTAATGTTATTATCACGAAATAACATATATTGACAATATTGTTAAGCTCTTACTCTTTTTTTACATAAATATTATACAATTGTTGTACAACTGTTTCACTTTTTGAAGAATATACTATAAGTATCCATTATAAGAAATAGTCTTTCTGTTTCTCTTGTCATTCAAATGTCGCTCGCTTTTTTGATAATTATGTATTATGTATTATGTATTATGTGTGATAAAAATGACTTCGAATTATCGCAAAGCTTATTATGTTACTATTGAACCGATTAGCTTTAGATAATTTTATAGTTCGACTGAAGAACTGTCAACTCCGATGTATTTAACGTTGATATTACGTTGATAATCGTACATCTCGTGAAGAATTAAAACGCAATTTGTCTGATGCATCAATTTTTACAAAGCAAAAAAAATGCGAATATTGCGTGTAATTGAGAGGTTGAAATTAAAATCCTAAATTACGCGATCAAAATAAACTGGCGCGTAACAATCATTTTCTCGTATGCATTGGAAAATTTTCTGCCTGTAATGATAATGATCTTTGATTAGTTTCTCCCCTTCAGCTTGACTGTGCCACACGTAAAATATACCGCTCGAAAACGCAAATCAGCTGGTTACTAGATGCAGCTTCATATTTAAGCGAGTAACATTTAAATGAATTTCATTGCGTTGCTGGCGTTATGTGCGGCGCGACGCAGATTCAATGGGTCGCGCCGGCTACATAACGTAACACAATTACCCATCGAATTTCCGCGATGCCATCCACGGCTGGTCCGTGAATGAATTTAATGGAAACTAGCATCCAAAGCGGCCAATCGGTGTCGATCGGCAAAACGTGCGTTGCGTCTTTCGCGGACTGAAAATCCCGACCGAGTTTTTCATCGCTGCGTCGCGTCGCTTGCGCATACACAACGGGATAAAAAGCGGGATAGCCGCGGTGTATTTGCATAGGTAATTGCCCGTTGCACGTGGCGCTTCGTTGTTGGTATAATCGAATTCGGTCCATGGTGATTTTATTTCTGATGCGTTGACTGCGATTCGCACTGTTTGTTCGCGCGAATCCGGCGATGTTCGTCTTTCGCTGGTTAATAATTGGAGATGCGATTTAATCACAAATAAACAACGTTTCGCGTGGAACGCATTGTTTTCTCACAGAGTGGAGCACGAAATTCTGCAATTAATATATGAAAAGTCATAGAAGATTAATATTTCACGTTATACCCCATATTACTTATCGTGAGCTTTTATTCATGCGATGTCGTTTTAATGATGCAAATAAGACGCGAATGCACTTTTTGCCAGTCACGGACAGGCTTTTTTAGCGACGTTATGCGATTTTTTAAAACTTAAAAATGTATTTATTACATAAAATTTAAAACTACCTTTGAAGGAGTAAATGCAGGAAATTGCGATACGGTTTATATTTCTTACTGCTTGCCGTTTAGAATAGATTTGACTTTTGCCGTGATGCTGAATATATTCGTGAGAGTACGCTCCGACGATCAAAACAGCTTAGTAGAAGGATACGAGAAACGTAACAGAACGAGTGGAAAAGAAATCGGAGCAAATATAGCAAAAGCTATGGAGACGAGATTTTTCTTCACGTGTTGCAGTTGCAGATAGGGGGAAGCTTTTTTTCGATGATTTATACGTGTCCTTACGTACGAATGTAAAGGTGGAAATACTTAGAAGCGCTTTTTATAACGTAACATTTATGCTTTTTACTGAAACTCCATATTTTTACATTTAATATGCAAATGCAGGACGCGCTGCATATTTTCACTGGCAAGGATATCCAAAAACATAACTTACACGTAATCTTGCGCATAGATTTCGCAAACATGCGGAACGGATAATACTCATTTATCACTCGTTAATATCTTCACGATTTTTTTACATCATTTAAAATTTAAAACGTAGAGATTAAATTAATTTGGTTAATCAGGATCCCCCGGCAATCGTAACTTTTCGTACAAAACCGCTTCGCGGGTGGCGATTATGCATCGTCGAACGAGAAACGTCTCGACGTCGGTAACGCACGTCGAATACAGATCTCGATCGGCACGGTAATAAATGGCCGCGTCCGTGCGCGCGACCGAAGGTACGATGGCCCGAGAACGATTAAGTACCCGCGTTGAATGCAGTCAACCCCCACGAAACAACGCACGACGCGACGGTTGCATCGCAGTCACGCGAGATCCCGCCGCTCCGTTCCCGGCCCCGTCGCAAATTATCGAAGATATCCAACGGTCGCTATCGCGATAACGTCGGGCCGCGCCTGTTGACAGCGACGGGGTTCCCCCGGCCAGGCCCCGGGACGTGGACCCATTGTCGGCGCTCGCCGAAGCAGATCGTCTCGGATCGTCGCGACGCGGAGCGGAAACTAACGCGTCTTTTGTCGCATGACTAATTGTGGGCGATAAATAATATGCCGTGAAAAAACGTTGGCCCCGAGAGAATCCACGGCATTCCCGAGATGGAGGCGGTCTCGGCGCGGTCAAAGGTCGAGGACGAGAGGGGGACCGCGCTTGAGAGGAGAAAAACAAAACGGGCCACGCTAGGAGGCAGAGGACGAGGACGCGTTCAGGTGCACGACTCGCGGGATGGTAAAGGATGGAGGGGACTTCGGTAATGCGGGGCTTTACGCCGCGAATAATCAATGCGTCCTCGTGTGTAGTCTCTCTCTCTCGGTGCGGCGTGGCGCGGCGCGGCGGCCGCGCCGGTTACACCGAGATAAATGTAAAGCGGCGGACCTACTTACTCGCTTCGCATCCACCGGGTGTTCGCGAAGTACCCGTAAATCGCGTCATCACGGTAATGGCGATCGAGTTTATTAATGTGCTCCATAAGTTGCTGATGCGGCGGGTTTCCGCGGTGGAGACCATGTGAGCTCTTTTAGCGCTGGAAGCACCTCGAATATACGATATATCATGCTAATCTCGTGTTTCTTGTTCACGAGTTGTTAATGGTATTTCTTTACTAGATAATTAGCGCTTGTTAATGTCATTTGTATCCGATAGATGCCTAATGACGTCTAATGATGGTTGGTGTAGGAGCAAAGTTACGTTACGATTATTATATGCTTTGATTGCTTTGTGCTATTAATAAATGCCTTATATAGTTTCTTTACAATTATTTTACTCGGTACAAAAATGCAGTACAATGTCGACAAGATATTTGCATATAAACTAGAAGATTCCTCGATGCGTAAAGTACAAAAATGTTGGATGGTACGCGGCTTGTTCTTCGCTATTCATGCTTGTCGATGAGTTCTGACAAAAGTATCTGCTCCACAGTTCAGTAGATACAAGTAGACACAATACATGTACACTTCGCACACACATTAAAGTTACACTATGCGAAAGTGTGCAATCTCGGTGTTCCGTTGCGTCGCCGTACGGCTACGCCAAGCGAGATTCCTTCGCTCTGGGCATAACTGCGAAGTGGAAAGACAAGAAAAGAGTCGGCGATTGTTTGAAACGGACTTAGGGATATACGAGCGGCAGCACAGGTTGCCGGTTACTCGCGGCGCTGGGAGAGATTTAAGACTTTCGCTCCGGGGGAAGGAAGGAAGGATGCCGAGATGGTGGTAGGAATTTAGCGCATTATGGCGCGAGTTAATATTGGGCGGACAGCGGGTGGAGTCCACTGCCACTAAATATACTCACACTCCCCGGGCTCGACGTTCTTTCTCGCGAGAGAGCTGCACTTGAAAACCCTCAAAGTCGCGACCTCGTGCAACAAGACCGACGTTTTATTATCGCTGCGGCTCTCGGGCATCGCGGCACCGAGATAGGTGCACCTGTCCAGCATTTTCTGCATCGCGCGCCGCGCACGTTTGCTGCCCCTTGCAATTTATGTGGCCTTCGGTAGACATACGATGCACGTATCGAGTATCGATTCCACTCGGGCATGTTGCGGCGGTTAAATCGCAGGTTTGATTGGATAATTTTGGTAATCTCGCGTGCGAGAAAGAGAAAGACAGAGTGAGAGAGAGAGGATAGAGATCGAAACCGTGATTACCTATCTCTCTTTTCATAGGTATGGAAGTGTTCTAATCTGCAAAAGATCGCTAAACGCCCTCGTACTTTCATACTTGAGGAACGCTAGTATAATAGAGCGGTACGTTACAGTATAATTTAAACGTATTTTATGCAAGCTAGCAGCGTAATAACGTAGAGCCTGTGTAACGGAAAAGCGATTTAATCCTAGCTGAGCAATTTGGCGAACCTGCCAAGTTCGCGAACCTGATGAGAGCACGTGCTTTCCATACGCGAGCGCGAGAAATGATTGGCGCCCCTCAAATCCATTTCATCCATTACGAAAGTATCTCGATGCACAAACCTATGGACTATCCCCTGGCTGACTCAACGACCTGAAACACGTCGACCTGAAACGCGTTCCGAATTTGCCCGGCACGATTAGTTAAGTAATCTGGGCAATTTAATACTTGAATTAAAGGTATTCAATTTGTTCTTTTAGAATATCTTAGATTCAACATTTTTTCCATTAACCATATATGAATTGATTAGTCGAAATAATTCATACGATGATTATTATTATAGATTTGCATTACTAAAGCTCATTGTTATATTTAAAAATATATCTGTATGCATGTATCTTTTTATAATATTTGTATTCATATTACCAAATTTTAAACGATACCTAAAAAGTTGATAACTGTAATTGTCAAAGTTTCGTGAAACTGTAAAGAGTTCTTCTATGCTTGGAAAAAAGTTAAACGAACCATAAGTAACATAACTATTATTCAAACTCCGAAAATGTACTTTGCATTCTTGGTAACTTTATGGATCGATATCCGCGTGTTTCTCGCTACACGAGGCTTACATCGTGACTCGGAATTTCTCAAAAGAAGGTAAGAAGATCGGCCCTCCGTTGTAGTATCGCAGGGTCATCGACGAAGATTCGAACAATATATAGCAAAAGTCGCAACGTCTGCGAGTGAGAAACTTTTCAATAGATTTACTGGTTCCACTTTCTTTCATTTGGTCCCTATTCACTCGATTCACTTAGTCAAGTTTTATTCGTTCGCGAACTTACGACGCCGTGCCGCCATTCGGTCGATTATGCAACTTCGGTATCCCTATCTCATTTTGCCTCTTTCCGGCCGTTTTGCTCGCTGCAGCAGTTCATCTTTCGTGATAACTATCGTTAAAACCTAAATGTTCAATCGCCACGAGGCAGCAATCGGTGAAATAACATTTTAAAGTCCATATCGAAAATATGAAAATTTGATATTAACGAGATATATTATTGGAATACGTTGCAATATATGACTCGTGACATAACATTTTAATTCTCCAGTAAATTAAAACAGTTTTATCTTAATGCAGTTTTATAATCATTAAATATATTTTCATAATGTAGAATGTTTTCAGTTTCATGGATTTAAATTGATTAATATTATATAATATTAATCAATTCGAGCATATTTCGATTAATAAAGAATGAAAAAAATTATACAAAAAGTTATTTATAAATGATGAGTTATAAATTAATGTTCACGACGAATTTTACATTTGACCTCAATGTGGATCCGATTTTGTGCGAGTCTTGACAAAGGGATATCCCGATTTGTAATGCAAAGTAATATTACTCTTTAAGAACCGCTAATCGAATATCGGTCTTTCATAATGTAGCGCGACTTCTCCGCTGAATATATTCAACGCCTAGGGCGGATGAACCGTTTCACGACACGTCTTTCAATAATCCGAGTTCTCTTTTTAAATCGAGGTTTATGGCTTTTAAAAGGAATGAATCCTATCGCAACTGCATCGAGTAAAATTTCCGTGCAAATGGGTTCTGGCACGAAATTCCTCGGTTATATCAGTGAAAATTACAAGTGCAGCGCGAATGCACCCACTGCCGGCTATCATTTTGCGAACTCCTTTCTCCGCCGCACAATCTTCTCGGGTCACGTAACCGTGCGGTTTTGGACCGCGCCTTTCGAGAATCTTTGGAGAGGTGGTTGAAGGAGATCGGTGAAAAACTTATTAAATATATACATGATCTTAATTAAAAAAATATATATATACCTTAGGGATTCTTTGGGTGAAGTAAATTGATTAAAAAAGTAGCTTCTGCTCTTTGCAATATGCTCTTCAATTCTCTTCATATATAGCTCTCTCGAGATGTGGACATTTATAGAATTTAGCATTTCATGCATCTTTAGAATGTTTCGTGGTTGAAGCACGTGATAAGAGCCACGAAAAAGCGCCCGGTATTTTCGGACATTTATTTTAAGATACATATTGAGCAAACCTCGTTATCATCCTTTGTCTAGGCAACAGCATTTTATAATGTATATAGGTAATGTACATTACGCTAAGAAGTTATTATAAAAAAAAAGTTAGTTGCACTTGCGTGTGACTGTAGTGCACGCTCTTGTCCCGCCGGAGGCCGTCGAAGAAAAATAAGATTTACGAGTTACTTTAAGCTGTAAGCGGCCAGAAGTTTCCAAGACGGCAGTTCCTCGTTCCGTCTGCGCATTATCATGGTCCAGCTTTTTATTCGCGACTTACGACTTTACTTAGATCTAGCTCTGTATAACGAGAATAACATCGAAACGTACACACTGTAATTTTCTGAATAATTCTATTAGTAATTAAGTAAACGGTCTTGTAGATTACAATGTGGAATCAATTGCGAATGCAAAATTTTTATTGTTTATATTTCTCTGCGTGACGTACAGTAGATGACGTTAATAATTTGCATGAAACAAGTTTAGTCGTCGCGGTAAATATAAAGTTATTTGCCAAGTTTTTCGATAGATGTTAAGAAAGTTCATATTTCTTCCATTGCGCGACGTAGGTCGACGTATCCTTTGCAAACTCGCTATAGCTAGATCGATATATGCCGCATCCTATCCTATAATACTGCTTGTAGGCACGTAGTTATCATACGGAAACTTTGTTCCCCCTATCGTTAAATCGTCCTCCTAGAAGTCAAGCTTGTATCACAATGGAAATGCTGGTCGACGACCCTTTTGAATTGTACGTCTGAAGGAAATGCAGATAAGAATAAGTCGGCCTTGCAATCCGTTTTTACAGACAACTTGGAAGGTATTATGCATTATGCGTAGTGCACTCTCTTCGTTCCATTGCACGATTGTAGGTACGGCTCAACCACAGATAGTATAGTTGAAAAAAAAACAGAAGCAAGCATTATAAGAAGGAAATATTTTTTTCTGACCACAGGATTGCCCTATCTGATATATTTTGTTAATATTAAATGTAACTTTGCGCGCATTTTATCACTCATTTTTACCATTATGTTGATCTGAAATGAGAGACATGATTTTAAATTTTTTGAAAAATTATATTTCAACGATAAAATTTTTAAGATTACGTTTATGATTACAAAATGATAATTGTGACAGTTTTTAGTTACTATGTATAATTGTTGTGAGAAAGAAGAGTACGCATGTACTGATGAACTAACATTTATTAGTTTTGCATAAAACATCTGTTATGAATATTTAGCAGCCATCCAGCGCGGTCGATGAACTCTTCGTCTCGCACGATCGCGAAACGTGAAGAAGAGGGAGTTTGTCTTTCTTCCCGCTTCTTACAACTATACACGTGAATAGTAAATGCACGTGCATCAAAGGTACACGAGGCGTCGCGGCGCCGAGGACTCGCGGCGCCGAGAACTCGCGCTGCCATTTGTAATAATAGATGAAAGTAAGACGAAGAGAGCTTCTCGGGAACGGGAACTCCATCGTCCGGCCGCTTTACGGGCTAATTTCCTTCACGGGGAGAAGTTTAACTGCGACGATGTAGCCACGCATTCCCCTGTAGCGGTAGAGCGGCTGTCCGCATACGCGATTATGGTGATAAATGAAGCACACGCGCCATTTAATTGTCTCCGCTGCTGATTATGATGAATACTCTCGTCCGACGTGCTCAACGCTCTACCGTTAACGGAGTGATCGACTTTAAGTCTTATCTTTATAACGTTTCATCTCGATCCAATATATAAGAACGACAGTCGTGACAGTCTGAAGGAACGTTTCTCCTTAATGCGTTTCCGTCTCTGTCCTCTAAGCCTCTCTAAGCACTAATACGGAAACATAATAAAAAGAGGTTCAAAAGAAAAACGTACGCTATTATACTTTAAACGCATACATCTCGGCAGAAATATGGCGAGCGCTATGGCTGCGTTATTGCGGCACATTTCGGATGCGAGACTCGATAACACGTCACGTGTTATTAATTCGCGCGCGATGCAGATGCAACTTTTCGTCAGTCCTCGTCGTGTCGTATAACGTATCACCATCATGAAAATGCGAAGCATCTCTCCTCAGCGCCTCCGTGAGTCTGTGTCACGTTTAGGGCGCACTTACGGTGCGCTCGTAGATCTCGCCGAATTCGCGCCTCCGTGAGTATCAGGTGTCTCGCGTGAAATTCGTCGTCCCCGGATAGTTTGCCGCGGGATCGTTTCCCGCGCGTCGCGCCGGCATGTCGGCCCGCCGTATTTTCGAAATATCGGAGTGCATCGAAGAGGATGGATGCGAGAAATTTGCTGTTATAGAATGTAGTAGGGAGGGCGTTCCCAGGATAGTTCGATGTAAAAATCTCAATAATTCGCCAGCACAATACAGCTCGTACAATATGCGATGTGCGATATCCGGAAATATAACCATAGAGAGAGCACGCACCTGGGATTTAATAGGAAATTCAATTCAGCGGTGAAAAAAGTTCCAATAAACACATATTTGAAAATATTTCCTGTATTACGTCACTTCTCGATTGTATCTCGTTCACGTGCGACGTTCTCTCTTCGTGTTCGCTATAACGCGATTCCGGCACTTAACATTTTATACCGCGCGTTTTCGATTTGAGTGAATTAGGTAAGTACGTTCAACACGGCGAGACCACGAAGCACACGGGAATCGCATTACTTGCAATAGTGCCTTTTTTGTGATTCCCCTCTCGCGCTTATCTGGCTTATCTCCTCGAAAGCGAACTATGCGAGAATGCTCTTGATTATAATGCAACCCCCGTCGTCATGCTTATCCATGCTCTGCTTGACGATTATATCCATACACGTATTTTAACTTGCCACTCTTGCCAGACTTTCTGGGCCGTTCGTAAGGCGAGCATTGTGGCACGATGACAAATTACCTGGCGTAAGACGTAAATAAAAAATGCGGACCCTCCTCGGAACCTACCGCTATGTCAGGTCGGTTGATGTAATGTCCTGCTCGCGAGCGCGCAACGACGCACGATCAATCATTGGACAATATTTATTTATATGAAACGCGGTGAGACGAGAAGTGAGAAGACAGGGACTTGTTTGCCCCTCCCTGTATCTTTCCTGTATCCCTGCAGAAGGGTGAGTGGAGAATTCGGTTCATTGTCGTGCGGGCGAGTGCAGTTTGATCGGCCGGCAAAATGGACTCGGATTCGGGAGAAGGGAAACGCCGAACGCGAAAATCGCCTTGCCTTGCCAGGGATTATCCCTGAAACGCGCGTATCTCCCCGAAGGCGGCGGAAACGTCGTTTTTCAGATTATAGTTATGATTTTTTTAACAACACTGGAGTTTGATATTTGCCGCTGCCCGGCTCGCAGGGGATAAAGATTGATTGACGGAAAAAGAAGCCACGCTTTTTGTCGATTAACGGAGTATATCGTTTGTGTGGGGTTCGCTCGACTTTGAACGATGGCACGAACAGTTAGAAGCGTTTTTGGCGCGTATAATGGAATTTTAATAAAGCAATACGCGGCATATTGAATACGATCGTTTCAGACATTCCCGACGATTGAAAAATTGAAGTTTGTGATGTACTAAAGACGTACTTGAAGCTGCGGGGATAAAGCTAGAAGAAATCAATCATATTTAATGAAGATACGCGAGAGTTGTGCGCGAGGATCGCAATTTTCTTCTCTTCAATTTCCGCACACGATTTTCGCTGCACGCGGCGCAACTCCGAGCGGTGAGCGCTCCAAGACAGGTGTCATTAAGATTTCGTTTTCAGCATGGACAACTGCGGGGTGGCTGTAACCGAGCGTCAACGAAATGATATACAGTAATACGGATGAAGGAAAAAGAACAGAGCAGTCAGGAAGCAAGGTCGTAACGAGGTGGCTCGAGTTCTTGTAGCATCAATCATCCTCCTCTAAATACCATTTTTGTGTACGCTATCTTCATTCTCGGCCGTGTGTGTGTTAGGTGCATATATATGGATGTACATTTATGTATATGTTCGTGCATGACGTGCGAATGCGCTGAATATATTTTGATGCGCGTTGTCTGTAATCCAAACGTTTCGAGATACACGTCTAAGGTATCGTTTTAGGTGCTTTTTTAAATTCCATATTCGATGATTACCAGTAAATCGGCTTAAAGTGTAATATGAAAAGCATACAGCGATTCGCCGCAAAAATAATTGTTTTGTGATAATCACGAAAAATAATAAAGTATTTTAAGATGTGGATAAAAAGCGAATTAAAGAGAAAGAGTGTTTCGTGAGTAAAATGATTTTGCAAATTTTATATTCCTTTGTCATTGCTTGTTGAATTTTTTTTTTGCATTACAAATAGACGTGTGCACGAGAAGGCATGTTATATATATGTGATACGAAATCTGGCAACTCGTCTATTATTCTGCGCTCAAGAGGCCACGACTTTTATCGCGATCGGTTAGCCGTTAGGGGCAGGCGAGGTTGACGCTAATTAAGTTGGATTAAGGTTCCCAGATCGACCAGGGCTTTGGGGCATGCCTGGGAAACGATCTTCTAAACGGCATACGATTCTGCGATTGCACGGATTCACATATATCGTTGGAAATGGCGATCCATTCCCTTGCCTGAGCGACTAGTATATGCGACTCTACATAAATAGATAGAGATTCGGCATTCTCGCTCTACCTACGGACCTACGTGATTCCTGATTGAACGCGAAATAGGATTGGATGGCTCTTGGCCGCACGAAAATCGGAGTTTCGTCCCACGGAGTACCGTAACGATTATTACCAAGAAATTCTGCTGACTGTTAGGACAGGAGGGACGTGCTACAGTCAGCCAGTTGTGTGTAATTTTTATCGAGTGTAATAATTCGACACGTAAAAACATGCCAACGTAGTTTATGGAAATAAACGATTGGCTCTCGAAAACTTTTTCTTAAGTAAAAAACTCAAGTAAAGTCTACATTCCTAAACAAGTTTATATGAATGGAAATCTATATACGTTTATGAATAATAATAATTTTGTTTGGTTTTATTTTCTTAGTCTTATTAATTTGTTTTCTGTCTTTGCAGTTTTTGATCGATCACCTTGGAATTTTTTAAATCATAGATTTGCGTCATACTCGTTGAATCGATTTTTTCTAGTTATTGTTCGCCGTACCAACAAGCAAAGTGTGCGTGAAAACCGTGAAAAATCGTATACAAGAGCGTTAGGGGCGCGTAAATCTTGAATGAGCACCCTTCTATGGGCCATTAGTCATTGCCTAGGCCGGCAGACAAAAACTAGCTTACGTACAAATGAATACGAATACGTACGGTTTTTATACGCTGACCGCAGCTACCGAAAAAGATTATGGTAAATCTAATTTCCACAGAATAGCGTCATATATATATAAACATATACGTATGCCGAACTCTTCGTTAAATCGTTGTACGTTTCTGTCCGTGTGAACAGAAACGTACGCGACGCGGTCGCAAAGCGATTCACGTCTTATTAAACGGTCAGAATAATATTAGGGTAAAACAATAAGCAATTTGTAGCTTTTGTTGAATGAACGGGCTCTCGTGTGCCGGCGGGAACTACAGCAATGGCCAAACTTCGCGAAAGTCTAACTTCATCTCGTCACAACGGGAGGGTGAGAGGGAAATTTGGAAAGTGCAATAATTTCGTAATGGAACTTTGCTCGGTCGATGAGCTCGGGGCATGTGGTTGAAAGGGAAACATTTTGGTAGGATAAGTGGTCGGTTTTTGAAGCTCGCTGGAGCTTTCTTATGAAGCGGTTCTTTTTTTCATCATGGTTCCGTCTTAATATTGGCGAAATTCGACCGACTAATCCGCGAAAAGCCGTCGTCGTGACAAGAACGTAGAGAGGAGAGAGAGAGAGAGAGATTTTAACTCGAGTTCCATGCCAATAGTTTGCCAACTGGTTGACAAGTTCCGAACCGAAGTAGGTGACCAAGTTCGCGATAGCGCAGCGAGATTAAACGAGAAGATTGACCTATAGATCATCAAACTCGCAGTACGTGTTTCGTAATAGCACTCGCGCGAGAAGAATCGATCGAGCAAGCCGGATTGCGCGGCGTTTCCTTCTTCTGAAAAATGACGATCGTCGGCACCGAGAGCCGTGGCATCGGCAGGAAGCAAAAAAATCACTGCCACTCCCGCGAGCGACGCGGTTCGATTCTTTTAATTCCAACAATCGTAAAGCGCACAGGTTGAAACTTTAATTCGAAATCGGCTGGAGAGCCCGGCGGTTGCGTTTGACGGATCGTTATTAAAACCGAGACCAATCGAGGCGGGCTCGAGGGTGACGCGCACAATGAAATTTCAATCATGAAAGTATTCGGTTTCGCGGTCGGTGCTTCCAACCGTTACCCGAGCTAAGTGGCGACAGAGAACGGCAATAGAAATGGTTGTATTCACGATTACGGATAATAAACGAAACGAGATATCGGCTTCGGGATCGGCAGGTCTCTGATCGATATAATTGGTCTAAAATTCGAGTGCATCCCCGTTCCTAGGGTCTGGCTAGGACGACAGGATCGGGATCCGATTCGGGAGAGAGAGCTCGAGTTCCGCCCGCACTGCTTGCCGAATCAACCAGGCCAGCCTGGTTCTCAGATCCCTAAACGGTCGGTTTTACGCGCGGGAACCCGGTTTATACTAAGCCACGAGGATCATGCTCGTTTAATAACGCGATAACATATCAATTTCACGCAAATTCCGCCCCCGTCGAGAAGCGTCGGTCTTCCTCTATCGACGAAGCAGCCGCGCTTTGAGGCTCGGTAGCGGAGACCAGGAAACCGTTCTACCGAGAGACGCTGTCGCCACCGCGCGACCGAGGAAAATGGCCTCGGATAATTAATGTCGGGCTACGATCGTCGGGGATGATTAATGGCGACGCTGCTACTCCGCGTATAATAACGCTTTCCTCGCAAATTAGTGCCTTCGCGCATTCAGTTCCTGCTCCGACCTGCTTCCTTCTGCGATCGATTTCTTTTTCTCTTCGCGTGGGTTCTAAACGTAAGGATGTGAAGTAGGAGAAGGAGAGAAAGAGATAGCGTGGATTTCCCTTAGCACGGGTTTTCCGTACCCGAAGGGGTGAATACGTTAGCTAGAAATTCTCGCTTAACATCCGGAAGCGCGAGTCAAGGCGCTCATTTCTCAAGTATATCTTTTCTATGTAAAAACCGGTACAAGAACATGGCAAAAAAGAATGTAAGGATAGTTTTAATTTTGACGGTTTGAGCTTGTTAGATACGACGTGCTTTCTACTATATACATGAAGCGTTACACAGGCACGTGAAGTAAATTAACACGTGGAATCGTGCGAACAAAGTTTTCCAATAATTACGACGTGACATTACGGAGTTGTGTACAAGGCTTTCCATTCACAGCGTAGCCGCAACTAAGAACAATCGATCCAGTTGCGCGTGATCCGCTTTTCGGCTTTGAACTCTGGCTAGTCGGATATGCTCAACGTCTTCCACACCGTTGCTTAGCTCGATTCGACGTTACTTTGGCCATCTCACGCGAGACTACACGGAGAGAATTTTTTGTTATATTTTACCCTTAAATTCACTACAAACTTGAAACAACTTGGCAACCAAGGAATTTTTAAAATATACAAAAGACATTTTACAAACAACGTGATAAAAATTACCAAGCAGATTGGTAAATTTTGTATTTGAGTAAAATTAATCAAATTAATCATATTTTATATTTTAATGTAATAGATAAATATATTTTTTATTATGGTAGATATTAATCAGAATAGCTCGCATAAAATTCTTGGTGGTACATGTTGTCCCACAACTACCATGATTTCAGGGTATTTTGAGAAAATTCTCTGCATGTACTAACTGGAGTATTTTATTGACTGTTGAAATTAGTAGCTTTTGATATTCTTTGTATGTTTTCTTATATTATTTTATTAATTCATTATATCGTACGTTTTATTATATCGGATAGTTTCGTTCATATTTTCGTCTACTCTCGACGACAAAAATTAAATTTAAATGCATAATTAACTAACTGAAACTCTAATAGATAGCAATCTAACTAAGTTTAGTCAAATTGATTTGCAGAAAATCCTCCGTGTTTCCATTCGAAGGTTCTATTATTCACGTTAGATTCGCATGAGCATCATCTTGGTATACGCCGAGCTTTCCGAGCTTTGAGACGAACTTAAACGCGGTGCCTAGCACATAGCTTGACAGCGATTTGATCCTCCTCACTAGTTGAACACGATATGGCTGACTGCTATTCCTATCCCATCTCGGCAATATTAATAATGCTAGGAATTTCATTACGAGTTTCACCAGCTATCTAAGCCTCATCTGTACCGTCTCAACTGGCACTCTACATGTACAGGCGATTCAGCTTGGTATTGGGTAAGAAGTCAAATATAATCACACAGATTCCAATGTGAGCAATTGCGACTGTTGACGACATATAGCCTTCATTACAATTTAGAATGTATCCTCAAGGATAAACGAATTCGGCAAATCTGAAATTATGTGACGCTAGTGAAAATTTTATCATCAAAATCCACATGTCCAGATGAAATAATTTTCAGAGTAAAGTCAATTAAAATTTACTACAGTATTATGTTGAATATTTAACGTAAATATTTAACGAGAATTTGTCTGCAGGTGGTATAAAGTTGGAGACTTTGATTTAATTATATCCTTGAAGCGAAATCTTGTAAGAAAGTAATTTAATTTAAATTATCTTATATTTGTCGCTTGTAAAAATAATTTAACAACACCGCACGTTATTACACGGGTTTATCCTGTAAGCGTGCAACGATAGTTCTATGTATTCTTCTTGAACGCATCCAAACCGCGAGAATGCGGCATCTTTACGAGACTTTCAAAGCTTCGTGATTTTACAACTCGTTGATCTCATTTCCTTACCGCCGTAGTGTTGCATAACTTTGATACTCGATCTCCACCACTTACCGAAACTTTTCGCGAGCACGTGCATAAAATTATTGTGAAACTCGTGTTTCCATGCATCAACTTTCTTCTTCTTCAATATAATAACGCCATATTTTAAGAGCGTATTCCTTGCAATTATATGATTTACGATGTTGACGTTTAATTATCAGATTCTTTTTTTCTCATTGCTCTTTGTTATGTCCATGTTCGTTGTCACAATCTTGCAGCGATTTTTTTTCAAGCCGATGAATAATAATTAGTTATTTTGATGCTATTCGCCGATAAGACTGGCTGAAAATGTTGGGATCGTGCGGCAGTGTCGGATGCCAACTTGGTGCTAGAATTGGGGCAATCTCACAATGATTAATTAGAGCGTAATCAACGTTAGATTGCCTCTTCGAGTGCCAGTAAGCGCCCTAGGTAATTCGTGGTAACCAATTGCGATGTATGCGCGTACTTGAAATTCGGAAGTGGCACGGTTACGCGATGATCGATGACGAGAGGCCCCGTGCTTCGGAATCGGCTTCGCCGTGCGCAGACACGTAGCGGATAGCAGTCCCTCCCGGAAACAATCTCCATGACGTGCGATTGATCGCGGAATGATCGATGAAAGACTCAGGCGAAGACTTACCGCCCTGACTGATGAAATAAAAATATAAGGCCGTTGTCGCGTACACTGAATGCGGAATCGCGCGCAGGGCCTGAACTAAAAAGATAAGGTTTTCGCTATATCGAGGGGTATGCGCGGCTTTCCCGTCCAAGATTACGTCGCCGCGATCGATCACTCCGACAAATAGAGGAATCTCTTTGTTTGTTTAGGTGAAATTAGTTTTTCCTTCATGCGTCGCACGTCGTCTCTAGCGGAGTCTAGCTGTCGGCTTCGACAACCATCCTCTTCCGTACGTGCGTGCGGGTATGCCTGTACGCCTCTGTTTTCTTACTTATATATTTGATTTACTGCACGACAGACGATCCGCTGAATATTCCGAGAGATTTATTCACGTTGCTTGAGAAACGGCATTCCTATTTCAATATGTCGCACACGATTTAGCAGCAATTTCTTGGTCGATCCGAAGCCATTCGGCGCACCCACCGAGCGAGCGATCATTGTGTTAGTTGATAACGGTGCCGATAACGATTGCGGGGGCGACGAGAAACTTACCCGCGCGCTCGTTGCATACCGAGAAAGTTCACGGGAAATAATAGCATGCCCAGGTAGCACCGTCGCCACGATAGATAGAGTCGATATCGGTATGGTTGCATATACAAATAATGCGCGCACTCTGGAGGGTATATTCGTGCGATGCAGGCGGTTGCTGCTGTGTGGCAATAACACTACCGCTGTGCCACCATTATTATAACGCACAGCTTACATAGCTTCAATGCTAGGCAGCTACAAGCAGCAGCGGGCGCCCTATCCCCGGTGAGCAGAAGTTTTCACGCTTGAATCGAGCACCGTGGGGTGAGCAACGGGGTGAGAGAAGGCATATTTCGTCTCAAGGAAGCTTACGTCGTGTACTGACGCTTTCGCAACCGTCAAGTTCCTAACCATGCGATCTCCGCCAAAAGGGTTGCGCATGTTGATAAGCAAATTCCAATTCATTCCCCTCGCGTATTCTTAGAATATAGTCGTCGGCGAGACGACGTTGAAAAATCTCCTAATTAATACAACGCATTCTTGCGATTCATATGTAAATCACCCATAAAACATACAATTAACTGATTTGAAGAAAGCAATTGATGAAAACGATATTTCAATATCAACATAGTTATATATGATATATACATATAAACAAACAAATATCTATAATCTTGCTACAGATCTTTGTTTATGAATTAAAAAAAAATTGTAATAATGATATGATTTTGTAAGTCACTGTATTTTAGCTGTAAATTAGTATCTAGCGATTATACTATGCAATTTTTTAAAGACAGAGAGAGAGAGTTATGTTAATTTTATATTTTATTATTCTTTTAAATTTAATTAATGCCCTTAATTATAGTGTTCTAAGTTAAGTTGACATATATTTGCCAATATATTATGTTCTTGTTTTAATGAACGCGTAGTTAGTAAATGACGTGTGTACGTCGGGCATATGTTTGACAAATATTACGGCTTGTGTGCCGTGACAACAAATAGGGATCGTTTATTGAGAGCAAAGTAACTCACTTTTTAATTAAATAAGCATCTACACATGCCGTCAAAAGTTTTAATATATTTTAAATTTTTAAATACATTCAAAATGTCATATTTAATCAATGAATTTGTAAAGGAAATAATACTATCGTGTCTAATAATCATCCATGGCAATATTTAAGTTAGGTATCGGTGTCATTTCCATCCGCAAACAATCGTTTATCATAACGTTCGCTATAATTATCAAGTATAATATATAATACGTGAATCTTCTATGTATCAATGTACAAATAGCAATCAATTGCTGCGTGAGCAGTCATAATATTTGGCCGCAACCGAAATTCGCTCCATGATCCCCATAACACCCATTTCGCTACATAAATAGTGGCCACTCTGCAGTTTGTGTAACTTCGGGTAATAGTCTCGGGTAATATTTTTCGGAGAGGAGAAAGGTTCTTCTGACATCCCGGCACAACGGCCATAGTTACATAGCTGTGTCCTACGTGAATACGACGTTATTGTACTTACTTCGGTACTCTCTCTTATACGGGTCATAGAATAATAGAAAAATACGAGACGCGGGTCCCGCGGTGGGCGGCACGCTATTACCTCGCGCTCGACACAGGTAGCGAACACGCGAGAAAAAGCGAAAGACAGTCGAGGAACGACGAAAAGGCAGACACACGGACAAGACAGGGAGGAGAGGACAAGAATGTTGATTGGCCTCAAATTGAATCCCGTCCATTTATCACTCGCCACCTCCGTGCCCTCGGCCGTCCGCACTCCTTCGGTTTGGTATTACTGTGAACAAAAATCGGAACGATTCTCTGTCGAACTTCTTTTCTTTCTCCTTTCCACCTTCGTCTCTCCCTCCGTCAGCACCTACGTATCCGACTCGGATTCGTAGAAAACGGCCGGACCGAGTTTCTTGCGGAAAAGACTTGCACTAATTTGTGGAAATGTACGTAGATATAAGATTATACGTGTTTCACGTATACGCCTCGCCGGATGGAAGAGCTTTTTATCGACGTGAGGTCAGTCTGGCCATTTTACGGGGATGTAAAATTAATTAGCGATTGCGGGGAAGGGGGAGGGGTGTAGAGGGAACAAGAGCTGGCAGAGCGGGAAGAGGCGATGGAGGAGAACTAGATGGAGATGGTCGAGTATTATACGATCAGTCGACGCGATGTCGAGCCGGCTGAAATCTATTGGCTGCTTTTTCTCGTTCGCACGTTAAGAGTAGAAACGGAATTGCTCGGGGCGCATAAGACGAGGCAATTACTGCCCCAGGCGGAGAAAAGAAAAGTGACCCCCGTCGCTTTGCATTCTCCGACATCGTTAACGATTATGATTTTATGAATGTATATTCGTGGCAGCAGAAGAAAGAAGGAGAGGGAGAGGGGCAGAGCGAGAGCGGATATCCTCTTCTTAAATATAAAAATTATGCTAATCCGGTTTAATCGCATATCGCACGATGACGGTGGAATCGCTTGAGACGTACACGGGCAATTACGGTTCATAATGGCGGAAGGAAGGCGACCCGCGTGCTACTGCGAGGGAATCGTTAAAAATAATTCTTAATTTCACGAATATTGCCGCCAGACATGCACGCGACTGTTTTTCGTTCTAATAAAATATTATGCAAATTTTTATTATTTTTATCGCGACATATACGCATAATCGTATATACGAGTTGCAGTGAAAAAGTTTTATACTTTTTAATAGCTACAGATTTCCTAACGAATTTGAACTTAATCCTTCTTCAAAAATTAATTAGCCACTTGTTCACTGCTTCTTTCAACATTAAATATCTTAGTTAATAAGGTCATAATGAAGCAACTTTTCAAGCAAAATCCATCAAGGATTAATTGATAAATATTTTATTATCCGAAGTTTAATATGCAAAGAATTAACTTTCGGTCGTTTATAATTACAGACAATGATCGATGTCTTGAAATTAAAATAATATTCTTTTTAATCTGATCTATAATATTTGCACATATTGCAAAATGACTATGCAAGTTTTTATACGTCTTGTTATTGGTGGTTAGTGGGAAGAGATGAAGAGAGATTGTCATATGTATTAAAATCCACCAGCGAACTCCATTTGCGTTTTAACTTCTACTCTAACAATTATATTTGTTCCTTTGTGTTCTAGGTGAGTCCACTTCATACATATTTTAGCTGATGATGGTCCCGCGTACGTAGTCCAACAACCAATAAGTGCGGGTTTGATGAGTGAGTTCATAAAAAAAAAGATTCATGGTCATTAATTTTGAGCGTCTTTTTTGCGACCGGTACGAAAAATTACGGAAGTAAAGCGGCCAACGCTTTTACGAAATTTTATCGAACCATTATGCACGCCAATTAAATGTTCTTTATCAGCGCGCTCGCAATTTGCATGATTGAATGATTTTAAATTGCGGAAGGGTGTAATGCGACGTTGCGGTGCTCTCATATAAAATTAGCAATAACGGTATAATTAATTTACGGCGGACTTGTACGCTCCGTTTCATAATACGATACTACGATTGTACCAATCATGCGGATCTTGACATTGATTTTCGACGTTGCTGCCGTGAGCGGTGTTCCGGCAATTTTCACCAAGTTAATGAGATAACTCTATATTAGGCAACATTGTGCGTCGGGTGTGAAAGAACTCATTTTCGCCAAACTGTAGCTCGTGAAATGGTCCATTCCGCGCGCACACACTCAACGTAGCCGACTACGCGGCGCCGGAGTAATGCACTGAGTGATGCATCTTCGTGTCGATCAGCTTATTTGTATGTACGTTCGTAAGACGCGTTTAGCAACGTATCGGTAAGCCTCCGCGCTTTTCGCACCGTCGGGGTTGTGCTTCATCTTCAGCTTAATCGACTATATTTGGTCAAGCATTGCGGTGTCGAGTCTTTCTCGAGTAATTAACGGGGCAATCAACAGTCCTAAAAATATTGCATTTAATGATAGAGCCTCGTTAGAAGTCCGGGCTCGAAACTATAGATTACATTGAGACAAGGTAATTGGTCAGACCGGTACGGACCACTGTATGTGGAAGCAGCTGCGCCATTATAATTGCAGACTACCATCGTTCGGCGGAGAAAGAATGCTGGAGTAATTCGCTCATCGACGCAACCTCTTATTTTTGCTAGCAACGGCCTTCACCCCGGCGCGGCGTCTCTGTAGCGGCTCGATGTTGGACGCTAAAAATTTCGGTCTTTGTGTCCCTCAGGAGCTGTATTTTCACAAAAAATCGCGAAGATTCGCTCGCGATAATTTATGATTTCCGAGCATGAATTTTTATATTGCATATAATAATGCAAAACAATTAATTCCCGCATAAATGCATACAAAAGAAACGATCGCGATCTGTATCTGCTGGAATAAAGTTCCGCGCGAGAAAAACCATACGAAGATGTCGAGTTTAAGTTCCGGGCAATCGATCTTCGCTAATGTTCCTTAGGCCGGAAATGTTCACCTTCGCGCTCGCTGCGTCCTTATCGGACATCTTCGCCCTATGTCGTTGATAGTTAAGACTTGGATTGATCTGCGCTTTGCGTTTCGTCGCGTGACGACTCGCGACAAAGTAATGGACGAACCGGAGGAGATGATTGATAGCGCGAGCAAACGTATTTAACCTCGTTAAATCGTCGTACGTACCTTTCCCGCACGCGCGAATTGCAAATTGCAAATAATAATTAACGAGCAAACGCGTGCATACATATTGATACAATCGATCGTTTGTGAAATTAATCAACTGGCAACAAAAGGATATATATACGGCGTGATATTTGGGATATTGGAACACACGAAAAATGGCGAAACCCCGTTACTATATATATATGCGAAAAAGCGTGCGAATGGAAATGAGGTAGTTAGCAGTACGAACTTTCGTGTGCCCCAGACTTTTATTCCCGATTTCCACGGTCGGCGTGACGTTTCTTGCACGCGCTTTCGTCGACTGGGAATTAACACTCCACGCCTGCGTTACTTTTAATTTTCAACGAAATCTTTTTTACCCCGCTCCGCGTTCCGTCGTCGTTTTTCTTCCTTTGATGACGCGGGCTCGCCGTTCGAATCACGCATTTGTAATTGACTCGATGATTCGGAACGAAGGTGTCGTCGGGAGAAGCGAGCAGAGGCCAATTATTCGCTCGACAATCTTTTTAATATTTTATTATATTGGTTTCGCTCGGACCGTAACTTTGAATTGGCTCTGTCGGGCTGACGGGAGATGACTTATAAGAAATTCTTTCCGATGCGATTGCACACACTGGATGATGTACCGAAGGTGCACGGCGAGAGGGAGATGGGGACGTATTTTTCAGAATAATACCAGGTAAACAACGACAAGCTTCGAGATATGCATTATATAAGAGATACCTAGCAAACTCATCCTTCCCTAATTGGTTTGTCTGAACCAATATCTCTTTCCATCTTTTTCTTTCATCTTATATATAGGTAGATATCTGCATATATAGGTAGACGGGTGCTCGTAAACGTTTACTTACGCTATATCTATAGTCTGCAGGAAAATTTCTGCTGATTTAACTTTTAGAGACAGAACGTAGAAACTTGCGATATTTGTTTGGTCTGTTACGATTTTGAAATAGACTTGCACATATTATATTTGTGCAGTATTTATCTCGATTTGCTGAATTGATTAATTAAGAATGGGGGCAAGCTCTTAAATAGATTACATTTGTTATTGCTCTATTGACGTTTGAATATATCCGCGCGATAAACTTTTTGTTGTATCCATTTTTATCGAATGGAGATGTATTCCGCACTAATTAGAATATCGATATTTGATATTTAGATTTGCTAGTCATTTTCGAGACCAGTATTGTCACATTTTGCAATATTGCACGTCGGTGGATATAGAAAATTTTGGTCATTCGTGATATCGCGAGGACGTAAATCGAATCGATGTCTCGTTCGAACGTACTTGGCTTGTCGTCTACATTTTTCACGCATGCATGACATTGCAACCATATCTCACGATACGATGGAAAACAGGATCGTAACGTTCGATGGTAAAATCTGTGTCCCGCCGGTAGTACCAATCATAGAGTATACGCTCGACTGATCTTGCATCGTCTCAGCTAAGAATCGAGAAATATAACATATAACAAACTACCGAAAGGAGGAGATCCAAAACTAGTGGATAGATTGACAGTAAGACCTGGATTAATCTAGTAATACCGAATTTTTTAAAAATTCTTTGGAAAATTTTATACATAAAAAATATATATCACTTTTAGTCTCTTTATACATTTTTTAAGGAAGAGATAAGGGATAATATGCATAAAGAAATTTTTAGCTCAGAATCTTTCCTTTTTATATTTTTCATTATAATTCAAATGCATAGCATTTGTCGTTATTTAGAGATTTATCGTGTATATTTTCGTTAATTTGGTAAAAGCAAAGTGTGAACAGAGATTTTGAAGTAACTCACCGAAAATATCCCTTGAGATTCATCATACTCACAGAATCTTGGCGATTTCACCTGTGAGGCTTGACTCCTAGCAACCTGTGAAAATCTCGGGATGTAATGCTTTAAATGGAGCGCGGGAGTTTAGTACGATTTAATCTGGTTAGTTTCGTAGTTCGCAGGAAAGAAGTCCTCGGTTCTTGGGTTAAGTGGTTTAGTTTTACGAATGGATGAGATCCGTAAGAGGCAACACTTAATTGGAACGTGCTTGTCCTCTCGAGGAAGGAAGCTGCAACCCACGCGGCGAACGACCCTCGTAGATCTCGCGGAAGCACTCTTGAAAGGGCGACATTTCGCTCCCGCGCACGATTCGAACTCCTAAACTGGATTTCGACTATCGAGTAACGGGGTAAGAGGTGCTTTTATATAAGTTCCGTGCTCGTGCCATATACAATGGGCCAAGAAAGAACGAGTTAGCTTGTGGGGAAGGGCCACACGTATTACGGGGTTTACGCACGCGCATCCTTATACAATCGCGCAAGGATTCCATCCTATTCAGTTTCCGTGCCAAATCCGAGAAACAAATAGGATAGGATATTTTCCATACATCAATCACACGATATAATGCAAGATTATTTAGAGTTATACGATAATATTTATTTTCCATTTCGAACTGGTATTACGTTTTGGCGTAATATAATGCATGAACCTTCGTTTATTCAAAGCTTTTTGCATTGATTATATCCGCGCATTACGCCATCGACGGTGGCGTAAAATTCCTGTGGTAATTTCTCACGTTTATTGCATTATCGATTGCTGGATTTAAATGTGTGAAATATATGATTTCAAGAGATGGCTGAAGCACTAAATGTGATTATCACGGGCGTGTTTTTGTTTCGTACCATTGTGCAAATGTGTCGCGATAAGATAATACGTGTGTATGTTCATAATATTAACAATATCGATTCATGCAAAAGATTCATGATTATTCCGATATTATTTTATGCCCAAGCCTCATCTGCTGCATATGATATGGCATTATTTTGCATTCAGAATGGCTTCTTCTACGCTTTCCGAATAATATTTAACACAAATTGGGAAACATTAAATTGAATTAGAAACCGTGCGAGTTTGTAATAATGGTAACAATTGTAAGATCTACGTACGTATTTTCTCTTATTGTGTCATAATAGCAATAACGATATCTAGGTTACATATCGGAAAATGCTGAAGTACTTTAAAGATTTAGCATACAAATTGCAAAGTGTTATTTAAAGTAGTAGTTGTATGTAATTCTATCTACATTTGACTTGCGTTTACTTGAAACGTTGCGAAATTCTTTAACCCGCTCAAGAATCGCGAAGGAAAGAAACTGTGCTCGCGAATCCGAATGAAATAGCAAAAGCGTCGCAAATTATCGCGCTACGTATCCCATTCTGAGAAAAGAGATCGCGGAATATTCTCGTAGCGCGGCATATGCCCTAGAACAGACCACCCGCCGTCGTTGGTATCAATTTACCCGTTCAAGCGCGCACCCGGTCTCTGGGCCCGTCTACGGCGCGTATCTCAAAAAGCGGACTGCAACGTAAAACGGAAAGAAAGCCGGGAACCGGGAACGAGTCGCGAGAACCGGGTGAGGGGAAAAGGACGGGAAGAAGCGGGATATCATTTTCCTCGTTTCCCCGGTACACAGGAAAATAGGCTAGACACAAAGTGCATGCAACGGGCGGGTTACTTCGATGTATCTCTCGTAAGCTGAAAAAGCGAAGCGCAAGAAATGGCGAAAATAAACGAAACGTGCTGATGAGCAACAAAAAGGGATCAGGGCGAGCGAAAAAGAATGGCGCACACAGTTTCCGATGTTAATAAATTATGTTAGTAAAATATATGAAAATATTCAATGTTTAACATTTCTACCGTGATGGAAAAAGTTGTACGTATAAGAGTGGGAATCATTATATCTATAATGTTTAAAAACAAAATTCTCGGTCTATACTATCAAGGAAAAAGTCTTGTTTTCAATAATCCAGAATGTTGTACATTCTTTTTTTCTATATTAGAAAATAGTTGTTTGTTCTCTCTTGTTTCTTTATCTCGCAGAAAGTCTGTGCGTAACACGGATACTTAGACGATAAAAAGTTAACTTCGTACCGCTTGAATCTTTTGCGAGTGAAAAGAGAAACGCGGGAAGTTATGAAAATAAGAAGATACTGACCCACTGCTGATATCGGGCGATTCTTTCCTTGGCATAGATTCGCTTGATGCACGAGTAGTCAAAGGATCTATAAACTTCGACCGCTTCTCGGAAGGCGATTCTCTGTGAATTTACGTGGAACAGGTTAGCTCCCGTCCCTGCAAGCTAATGTTTCGTTTTCTCGAAAGTTACCCGGTTTAATCTTTCTATTTAGTTCCGAGCTAACGCTAGCAATGTGTGTAACAGCACGTGTATAACATCTGCGAATCTAGAAAGGTTTATCGTACACGAATGCGTTTGACGTGAAGAAGATAGTATTAATTTACATAATTTTAATGGAAAATGCGTTCTCTCCCGGCATCCTTTTTACCCTGGAATACGTTTCTCGTGGGATTTCCTCTCGAAACGCATAATGGTAGATGCACTGCTAGTCAATCGATGCATGCAGCCCGGCAGCCTCGCGCGCGGAACCGACTTTACTCGAATTTGCATGCGGATCCTCCTTCTCCCAGGATACCCGTTCCCTGGCTGCCCGCAGGTTGCTGCATCGACTGGTCAACCTATACTTACTTACGTCATAAAATGTTCCGGCATATAAAGGAGAGGATAGCGAAACCTATGATGCACGCGCGTGCAACGTTTCTCGATCAATGCGCCCGCGGTTGGCATCAATTTGCATTTTGTAATACTAACTTTTAGAATCTGTTGCGGCGGTACAAGTTTGCAGCTATGAAAAGGACGTAACTTTACAGACTAGCGGACTGTAAGCGATGCGATTTCAAGGCACGCAGAGAAGAGCGCGGAGTGAGACTTTACAACGTTATACTTCAGCCGGTTGTATGCTTATATTGTGCGTGACGTCGCGGCTTTTCAACAGATATTTGATATTAAGATATTTTTTCTTCTTTCTTTCTTGGTCTACGATTGTATATACGGATTATACATAAGGCATGTACAGTTATTTTCAACGCTCTCTCCAGGCCTTAGACCGTAGACGTCGTAAACGTCGTGGCCCGAGGTCGAACGCGTTACCGATCGATTGATTGATCTATGGACCTGACGGCATCGCGGTAACCGCGACTTTATCTGAATTTGCGTGCAAACGAGGTTAACCACTAGGTCTTCTCCCACCGCCGACCCTTTCCCACCCCCCGGCGCGGGATGACCGTTTTCTCCGTTGACCGGAGTTTGCCGGGTCGGTTCCGACTCGACCGGCGACCCGTACTTGCCTGCCCTACACCGTAAAGCGTACCGGTATAAACGAGAGGAGGGCGATGTACACCCACGATACATGGACCGGACCGAGACGCCATCCCGAAGGTACGGTCGCCGGCAAAGAGGCAAACTCGTCTGGTTCTCTCTCTTCGCCGGGGCCATTCCTTACTGGGACATTTTTATGACCGACATTTTCGCCGCCGTCGACCTCGTCGCCACCCTGCCCTGCCTCGTGCAAGCCTCGACGAAAAAATCTCGCCTTGGGTGGATGCTGTGCCGGGCGCGGCGCAAACAGGAGCCGGCAGGAAGCGATTATTTATAACGGTACGATTCTTTAACTCGCAGGAACCACGCGCGCGAGTTCGCGTAGTGGTGCTGCTGCAGTCTTTTTGTTGCACGCCGGCGAAGGGACAGGTATAATATCGCCGGGATCGTCCGCGGCGACGTGTCGAATGTATACGCGGGCGAATGTTGGAAAGAACGGTAATCGATACGGCGCCTGCAAGAAATACGGGCGTTATTACTATAAACATTATACACTGTCGCATAATGCTTGCGCGATAAACCATTGATATAATTGAAGCGACGGCGTTTTATGCCTCGTATAAGTATTTTTTCAGATGTACAGCTTACAGAGTAAAACGAAAGACCGGTTTTATAAATAAGTCTGATCGCATGAGATAAGTAACATCGAGTAGGGAAAAATTAATTAAGAAATATTATGTTAGCGCCGCGTCGAGTTTGCAAAACGATCATTACAACTTGTTAAAGTGCGATATTTAATGGAACTTTACGTACACGTAAATTTCTGTGCGCTATCACCTCGCGAATGGTCACGTTCTACAAATCCAATAGCACGGAAGAGTTATTTCGACGAACGAACAGGTAGGTAGGTAGGTCTTCCTCGATTTGTGAGTCTGATCTCTGATCAAGAAATCGATCTCGACTCATTATACGCCGGTCCTTCTCATTATCGTGCACACGTTTGTTGTGAGAAATGAAACGACGGGGTCTCTGCCCACGAACTTGCACGCGGCGGCTGCACGTTCTAAGGACTTGGAGTCACGCGACGGTTTTACCGAATGCAATAACGAGTTATTTATCCCCTTCTGTGTTTGCCGCCAATTTCGGAATTAAATCATGCTCAGACCGACATTATCTAATTACATTCGAACAACACAGTCCGATATCACGCGATTTATCTATCGATACTTCATCGAGAAATGTAGTAAAGTATTAAAGATGATAAGAAAAGTAGAAGTGATAAATATAGTAATAAATATAAAAAACAGGCGATAATGAATCAAGCACGAAAAGGAAAAATATAAAAAATTATAGAAATGTTATTTCTAAGAGGCGAATAGTCATCGCCCATGTATCTTAATTTACATGCATCACGTAACAAGCCAGTGAGATGCAGCGGTCTTTAACGAGGTTATTGCGGAATTTCATTGAGCGCGAAAAACGCATCATGCCGTGGCCGGCGCGGCGCGGCGTGGCGTGGCGGACAAAAAAATCCTTGGCCCGATGAAGCGCCGGTGCCCGATTGCAGCAGCCGCGTGAAACACGAATGCACGAGAAGCGTGGGGGAAGAGTGCTAATACCTAAATAATTGCCGGCTGAACCTGATATGATTTAATAGCGTTCTTTGTAAGGGGGATTCGGGTGGCACGCGAGGGTGGAGCATGGCGGAATGTTGGGCGCAGATGATGCTGCGATGCGGTTGGGGGGGTCTCTTTCTCTCTCACGTGGCTCGCCGTTAGGCAAAAAAGAAAGCTGACCGTGGCCGTTCGTGGGCGATAAACGTAGCCGCGGCCATAGGCGACGCCGAAAATCCTCTTCCTAGTTGTCGTCCCTCTTGGCGCCGACCGTTTCCACGAATGCTATAGCGAGTGCGCCACGTGTTCGCCTGCGGTTACCTAGAATCACCTGTGCAATTTATTTTATTATCCTCAAGTTGGCACTGTACGCGATCGCGCAAAAATTGCCGACGTTGCCGGGCAGTAATGTTCGCTTTACGGTTTTTCAATACGCCGCGGGACAAACTGCGATATTACAGATCGCTTAAAAGCGATAATGGCCATTTGCATAGCTTTCGAAAATGTGCTTGATTCTGACAGTTTTTCAAAACCGATAGTTATGTTCGATCGATCGTGACGAAAAAAAGGACAAACGCGTTCCTTTCTTCTCTCTTTACGTATGTTTATGAAAGTTTGTGACAAACTCTATTCGCTGTACGGAACATTTCCGACGTCTTATTATTGTTATATTGCATTTAGTTTATTAGATAACATCACCGTCATGATATCGTTAAGGTAATCAAGTTGAAGACGTCTCGGCTTACGTTGGATACACCACGCCAATGTCTGACAGCTACGACGTACTAACCATGATACATGCATGCGTGAATATGATATACCTTATACGACGGAACTCGCGGAGATAGAGCGTGAAGATATATATCTCCCGGCAGTCACGCTTTATTTGAAATATTCACCATTTTCGTGAATAACGTGCACCTACGTGCTAACGTAAGACGTATCGTATGGCGACTCGTAAGTAGTGTTGCTATATTATGCGATATATAGATTAAATATAATAATGCGCAGAGATGAAAACATTTCTCTTTCTCTTTGATTAAATGAGATTTATACAATCTGTCTTCCTATATGCAGTAATCAAATATCTGCGTGCATGCAGCGTCTCTTAATTTCTTACGAATTCAGAATCGAAATTTTCATTTTCTCAACGTGTGCAAATATAATCAAGATTAGTTTAGTACGCCCAGGCAACCATCGTTGCTTTTGTGGAATCGTTGTTTTTCTTACGAATGTCTATAAAATCCCAATTTCTCCCGCGTTTAAGTAACGAAGTTTCGCGGAGTTCATTTCGTTCGTGAGGAAAGGACAGCTTTTCGCTTGCTTGAGCCAAAGTAGCTAGCTTTTGTGCTCGAGAGCTACTGTAGGATAGTCGCGAATGTTTACCCGAGGTATCCGGCGATTCGGGCAACTCCGAAGCAACCGCGGCGACGGACGTTTGTTGAGCGACGATAATTCGATTGTTCCTAACGACAAGAGCGTTGTTACATTGTACTTATTTAGTTGAAGAAGTGCATATGTACATACATTTAGAATAAATATATGTATATGTGTGTGTATGTATATATATATATTTTTTTTCACATTTTACACATACTTATACATTTTACACATAAGCACAATATACATATATATAAATATCCTCTTTTTCTACATAAATTGGAAGAAGTGCATTTACAATACGGCATATGTAAAACTTATATTCCTTCTGACATTAGAAAATAGAAACGGAAATAGATATTGGAAGAAGAAAAAGAGAAGGAAAGAAGAAAGAGACATCCATTAATGTCTACAGACTGTAGGAAAAATATGGATCTGATTTGCCGGATTTAGGGTTACTAAATACTCTTCAAGTCATGGTAGTTAAATTTAGAACAGGTAATAATGTATCAGATAACGAGTGCGGTAGCTTCTGCTGCATAAGAGAAAAGTAGAGCGTAGCCCAACATACACGCTCGAAATATCTGTATTCGGCAAGAACAAGATGAGATGGTTTGTCTGCAAAAATCTTGCATTATCGATTTCGTCTCGTTGTTTCCTATCGCGTAAATTACTTTGAGAACATTCCGACTCTTTTCGCATCTCTCGTATAGTTTGAATAAGTAGCTTCTTGCTGGGTTACGGTAATATTGCTCTTACAAAGCGTATAATGTGTGTTTTGATCATAACAATTTTATCAGCTGACCGGTTTTTTTTCACTTTCCACGTTTATACGAATTGTAAATCGGCGATAGTTCCATTTCAAGTGGCAAACCAGTTTTACGGCGGCCGAGATCGATTGATTAAATTGAATTTGATTCACATGTGTTTTCCAGTTCACGCGTGGTGTATCCACAGCACCTACCATTTTCTTCGTGTTATATTGTCTTAAGCGGTTTTTAATGGATTAGTGACGCGAACTTTGTAACGTACGATTGAGAGTAACCATGTGGACGAAGTAAATCAGCCAGATGTAAATACAGTGGATCCCTCGTTACAAATAGATCGCTGGCTGCCGCGTTGATAATTTTATGTAGATTTGTCATAAATTGTTACTTGGCGGATTGTAATCTGTTAACAGGTAAAATGCTTGTAGAGGAATTATATGCTGACGGAGGAGAAAGCCGCTAATGGCAGCAATGAAAAGCGCGGCTTCCTCTGCATCTCGTAAATCGATGATTTCGTTTCTGCCGACGCATGCATATGCAAAGTGATGCAAAATTTACCGCGTGCAGAAGCGCGTTGGCAGATCTTTCTAACAGTCGCGGTGCATGAGGTAGTAGTAACGATACGCAAACGATCTTCTCTCGGCTCGATTTTTCTGATACTGCTATATATATCACATTAGATCTTATTGCCTTAAGTATACCTACATGGCGTAAACGTCGTCGCATAATGTTATGACATTAAGCGTCACCCGTTGTCTAGACCCTGTTGAATATCCGGCAATCAAAGCCAACGAAGTAACACAATACATGTCTTCCACTGATGATTACTCTAATATCCTGTTCTTTTATTTCCGTTTATTTCTGTTTATTTTTATTTTACCGGCGCCATGCAGGATATTACTGTCAATAAAATGGTTTAACTTGAAATTCATTAAGAGCATCTAAAAACAAAAACTTCACCGCAAATCATATTTTTGATCCACATATTTTTATTCTTTATGTTGCCAAAACTGATGTCGTAGTACCTGAAGAAATTTATTTAATATTACTTAATTCTGTCTTCTGTCAGCATATGCATGAATTTTTAGTCGTTCAATCTTTTTTGGATTATTTATTATAGCATATGAATGAATTGACATACAATTCGAAAAATAGCGCGAGTGGTTCTTGCCTTTTAACGTAGGCACATACAAAGTTTTATAGCATTGAGAGTTTTCCGTTTACTACCGGCAAGATTCGTTTTATCGGGGAGAGTTGACTTTAAAAAATGATCGATATATTATATTCGAGAAACGTCAAAGCTGTATCACGATTGTAGTGAAAGAGTCGTACACGGAAACGAGCATCGTTTAGTGAGGATTGGCGGTGATAGACGACAATCTACAGAGACAAGCCCTTGCCCTCCCCCCCCCGCGATTTCCAGGAAATAGCTATCGCCAGATAAGTATCGTCGATCCACCTGCGCCACGCGGAGAGGAGGCGAGCAAGGAGATCAAATTGACCGATCTTTTATTTCCTCCGCGCCTTGTCTCTCTCCCTTTTCTCTCTATCTTTACATATTTTATTAATGTCTATTTTTTCTCTGCCGTTAAACTGTTTACAACTCGGAACTACATGACGATCCGCTAAGGGCATGCAGGAGTCCATCTACTTGCAACGCGTGGAGAAATGAAGATCCGAACTCGCATACTGACTGCGCTGGTCTCCGAGCTGGAGTCGACTAGTCGTATTTCATTGGGACACCATGCAATTGAGTTCTGGGTTTCTGTTATGACCTTCGCCGTTTTGATCTTGGTCGACTCCTGAATCCTACAAAGATCACGCTCGCTCTGCACTCGTACAACGTAGATGTACACGTTCTCTAATTGCGTAGTTACGTAACGAGTCTGTAATCCAGCTCTCGACCGGCTTTACTTTCGAAAGACGAAGCGCCGCCGCGGCGCTAATCTCAAATTGCTAATTCCGAATGGCTAATTCAATTAGGAGAATGGTTCAACGCGGCATCTGAAAGGCGGTCTAAAGACCGCGGCAGAGAGACGAGGCGTTTCTAAAGGGCCACAGCGCTTTCTTGGTCGTGCACATTTAGATGGTATAATGGTAACGTGGTATAAGGTAACTGAGACTATTTATCGGTGTAACGCGAGGCTGGTTCAGGCTAGGGCCCGGCCAGAATAGAACCGACTTGGCGGTTCTTGCGGTAACTCTTACTGACCAGAAGGCGCCGGCCTCGCTTCGGTGCCTACATGTCCGAATCATCGGCGCTTGATAGGAACCACCAGCGGAACGAGAGAATGATGGGCTATGTGGCTTGGGCAGGATGTGCACGAGATGCAAAGTAGAACGAGCGCGAGACGGCGATCCGTGAAGAGAGACTGCGGCGCGGCGCGGCGGCGATGGTCGGCTCGCCAAAGGAAAGCTGCCAAATCCGCCGTTTGTTTGCCCATCGATTCGTCCATGTCAGAAACCCAGAAACTATGCAAACTCAGATATGTTAGTCGGGCTACGGTTAATCGAAGAAAATTGCAGCGTCTGCAGTATTACTGCGATTTTCAATTAGCGATAAATCGCCAAACATACCTTTTCTTGGGTTTTAATTACATTACGAAGAAAATAATATTAAATGAGGTGAATGTTATTAATTTGTGGCAATATTTGTAAAAGTTGTAATTCGTATAAGAAATGTATCATTCAGATATTAAAACACTAGAAGAAAAGTGAATCTTTCTGGCTCGCTTTCTGGCAATGAGGTTGCAGTAATCACATTAACCATCATAATAACAACATCCGTTTCATTTTTAATCGCACTTTAATCTCAACTGTTGATCAACAAAATGGGGACAATAAAATTGATATTTATGAAAAGATGCGATTCTTCGATTCGTATCACGTCTGAGCGAATGCCAATGTTAGAATTGTCGGCGGAGTTGGTGTTAATGACATTAAAATACCGAACAACCGATTCTCATTAAAAAGTTTCGATTAAAATGAATCCTTTTAACGCGAGAGTTGCATCTTCGTCTACCAAGGTCTTCCTAACCATCTCTCCCTTCAAAATGGGCTCGGCCGTTCGCCCTTACGTCGAGCCTGACAAAAAATCTAATTAGAAGTGGATTAAAATTTAATCACTCGCTAAAGGAACTTATCCTGGGCGCTATCGGTGGGTGGTGTCCTCTTCATTTAATTGTAGCTCAGCTGCTTTACCCCCGCTCTTTCCGGTTTCGCTGTATCCTTCGATTATACCAGACTTCGTTTTTTCCTCTCTTCCTCCTCCTCCTTCTCCTCCTCTTCATCCTCACACTTTTTCGAGCTACGATCGGGCTTCGCCGGGCAACAATTTACTTTGCATAGACATTAAACTCTGTTACTTAATCGAGCTACCGTCGTCGTCCCGCCTTAAGCGCCATGGATGGCAACACTTTCTTGCGTGGGCGGAATCTAAAGGCTCCCGACTGAACCCATCCTCCGGGTTAATCCTCTTTTGACCGGTCGCGTCGCGCCGATGCGTAGGTACGTGTATAAAAAAAAGAAGGAATTCACTTTGCAAATTTACCGTATACGTGATTCGAAGTGGACGCGTTTGTGCATGGCCATATCGTGTTTCATTGCCATTTAGCACGTTTGACGAGTGGCTCGTTTTGATTTTCTGCGAATCGAGGCAAAAGGTATTGAATACCGAAGTTGGTTATCATTGTTATCAACAATATACCACGCTTCGCTAATTTTCACTCACTGCACCATCGTCGTAATTTTTTATTTTTTATATTTATCGGTCTGCGTTTGCTCGCTGATAGTCAATAATTGATATCGATAGTATTATTTATATTTTTACATTTACATGTATTTTCGCGACTGTAGAAGAAGGGTTATAAGGTTATAAAGTTTAAAAGACGGATTTCTACGTATGCTTTGTGTCGTAAGAATGATAATGTTTTTATAACAGATATCTTCAATAACTTGACAAACTGTTTAGAGTTTAGATTTACATAAAATTTACTTTTAGTATCTTTTTTTTAGAAAATTGTTAGATATGTGCTATATAGAATTTATGTAATTTATCACCATGTTCTAATCGTTTTTAAACAAAAGATGCATTTTTTATATTTTATCTCTATGAAAACCGTTCACATATGTCTGGAAATAACATTCCGTGATTAGTTGTGTGCTGGCAATTCGACTAACAAATCGCTTGGAACGCTTGACTAGTAAATCTTGATCATCGATCCGAGTTATTTTATTTCGCCGAACTCACAATATAAATTGCTATAATTGCATAGCGCGGTCACTACGTCGCGTCGCCGCAATGTGTGCCACCGAATCGATGGTTACATGCTAATTTTCGCAGAGAAAATTCGATTTAATCGTCCTTTTCTGACAAATTATCTTTATTAGACAATCTATTGCTCGTGCAATTCACAACCTACATAGATCCGTGTTACCAGCACATTTGAAGTTTCTTAAACAACTGGGTCACTCTTCAGGACTCATCGGCGACGATGTTTCCGTACGGGAATCTCATCTCATCGGCGTTCATTCCCATCGGATAACGTGAGAGTAATTGGGGAGAAGATTAGATTTCACACTACAGGACTACAGGGATGCGCGCATTCGACTCAGAGATTCACGCGCTATCCGAGCTGTCCGTAAAAAGATGACCTCGTTATACTGTCGCTCCGTTGAGCAGATATGGTCCGTAGTAACGGGTGTCGTAAGTGGAACTTCCGCCGTGGCCAGTTGCCGCTTAACCATCGCCAACCATCCCGGATTCCTCATGGGGAAATTCTCTCTAGTATACAGGAAGGGGTGAGAGCCTGACTCTCAACCTCCGCCATCAAAGATTCAGTTGCTTTCACACGCACCTCTGCGGCTCGCCCACGACCTCACGCCGACCCCAAATCCTGACCCCCTCGTTTGTGTCTCGCGACTAAGCCCGACGTAACCGCCATGCGCTATTATACCGTTGTCACCGTATCGAGGCGCTTCCTGATCTGATCTTCCTCGCACCTATTAATTTCGTAACTACGATAAATGCTCACGTGATATCGCGCCATTGCGTATCGTCGTCGGATCGTTTCTGTATAACAGACACATTTCATTTCATGTTTGCGCCAGCTTTATTAACTATAAATATATGATAAGATACTTTCTCTAATATTGCTGCATGATTAAGTGTGCTTTGAAATTATTGAAAATTATGGAATTTTTTGTTGATTGTCATATTAAGTTTTCTGACGTTTATTACAATTATTTCCATTATTTTTATATATTAAAAAAAACATGTATATTTTTTACGATTAGTAAGAATAAATTTCCTTAAAGAAAGAGAGAAAAGGAGAGAGAGAGAGAGAGAGAGAGAGAGAGAGAGAGAGAGAGAGAGAGAGAGAGAGAGGGCGGTAGAACATGATAACGGAAATTCTCGTGTCAACGTAAAATGATATTGTCTTTAAAATGAAACGTTCGCAGACGTTTCCTAATCCGGGCATAAGCGGAGCTTGTCGTGTCATGATAATCCCATGGAACGATAGAGGGTGCAAACTCCCCGAAGTTGAATATACAAGGAAGGGTAATTAATTGACAAGCCTTATACGTCAACCGCATGTTCACTAATCCACCCGCTGTCAGCCCTGAAAGCTTCTTAAGGAGATTTTTCTGTAAACCTTATTCATCGCCAAAATTAATTCACTACGTGTAAAATCTTGTTATTAAAGTATTATAATTGTAATAATGTATTGTACGAGATAGAGACAAAGGAGGATGGCAATATTAATTAATTGCGTGATACAAGTGCAAAAATGATGTGTATATAAACGACAGGATTTTTTTTTACAAAGCGATATATTTTTCTCTTGTACTGTGATTTGACAAGATCGATGGCGAGCATGAGTTTTACAATTACGCTAACTTTCAACATATTCGTTCCGACGTCTTGCTGAGCAGGAGACCGAAAACGGTCGGGTTCGTGGCGTGGGTGGTCGACAAGGAAGCCGCGAATTCGAGGCGCGAATACATCACTGAGATCTTGTGCGTGTAAACAGCCTGCAGCCTGCAGCGGACCGCGAATTAACTCTCTCTTCTGGAGATACCCGAAGCCACCGTTGACTTATTCTCCCAGAGGGAATTCTCGAGTATAAAAACAAGATTATCCCTCCTGCGGGATATAAAAAAGATGCTGCCGCCATCGTTCTTTTGGGACGGTGCCACTGCAGTGGGATATCTTTCAGTTACAGAAAGTGATAGTTTGATTTCGCGATAGTTGTTGAATGAACTAATAAAAAAGCTCTTCGATTTATTCATATTTCGATAATGCAGGCGATATCGATGTTTAAACTTTCTCTCTCTCTTTTTATCTTTAGTTTGATTAAATCTATGAAAACTCTCTATTCTTTTTTATTGAGATTTTCATAAAAAGAAGTTTTGCGATAAATTGGAAAAAAATGCGCGAATTGTCGATCGATGAAAACTGAACAACACACATTCTATCTATAAATAGAATACAAAACTCGGTGCGCGAAACGAACACCGTGCGTTTCGATGCCGCGTAAAAAATAATACTCATAAAACATTGCGCACATCGTTAAAAGTGCGCCAGAGCCATTTGGAAATTTCAAGTCCGTGTCGGAGCTCGAATAATTGGCAATGAAAAAGAAGTTTTGCCACATCGAAAAAAATGGTATCTGCTGCCAATTAGATTTTTAATTACGACTCACCGTTTCACATACGATCCACTGTGCCGCACGCTGCGTCACGCAAAAGCAACATTTGGAAGCTGCTTCGTTGCGCAAATCAATTTCAGTACTCAATTTTTCGCGATAATTATAAAACGTAAAAACGGCTGTTACATATTATAATGTTGCAGCTATTAAAACTTTTTCAATTCAATTGCGAATTACGCAAATTTGCTGTTAAATTTCACGCCGCGCTATCGAAATTAAAGATCTTTGAAGTAGGTGGAAGAAGTTTGGAAAGAGCGAGGGAGAAATCTCCTTATGTCAAGAGTAGTTATTCCGGAAGAAGTCGAAGGCGCGTGGCGCTCTTAAGTTTCGAGGAGTCAACATCGGACCTTTTGCTCCTCCTTCGGTGTTTATTTAAAAATCTCGCCGCAGTGATTTGATCCGGCAAGGCCTGCGAGATTCCGTTCGCAAGTTAATGCAATAAGCAGACGAGGACGAAAGACACGCAGATACGATAGGGAGGAGGGAAATAGTTCCGGGAGTGTCTTCTCTAACTACCTGCGACGAATTAAGGGAGGCCAAGAACGAAATTAAAAGAGTACCCGAGAACTCGAGGGGTTCAGCACGTTCCAATTATTTGCGCGAGGTGCGAAGTGTGAGAACCGACTGTGGAGTCGACATTTTTTCTTCCGTCTTTCCTTTATTTCTCCATCGGACCAGCTTTCGTCGTTTTCATTTTCTTCATCGCATTTGCCGAGCGATGCGGACGCGCGACGGGCAACCAGAGGGAAGGGAAGGGGGACAAGCAAAGGAAATTATTTTGGATTACTTTTTTGCGCTCGGCTTTGGCGTGTAATATCAGGAGAGAGAGGAGCGAAACGAGAGGACAACGAGACATGGAACTCGCGGAACTCAATACGGCGCATAAACTACAACGCGAAGGACCCTCGTGGAGCGAGACGAACGGCGGGCAGGAATTTAATTTCATTAGCCAATGAATTTCTTAGTAAATCGCGTGTGAGCTGCCTGATGTAGGATTCAGGATCTGGTGATATAGAAACGCGATGGAGATCAGAAAAGAAATTAAACGAAGAGAACGGTGGAGGAGAGAGAAGAGGAAGAGCTGGGGCGGGAGGCAGACGGCAGGCGGCGGGGGAAGAGAAAGAGGGAGAAAGAGAAAGGCGCTGGGAAACGTTCCGGGAAGAGGGTATATACAGAGACGGATAGAAGATTCACGGAGCGGAGAACCAGTTCGACACCGATGTCGATCCGTATTCACGCAATGTGAAATACTTGTCCGGTAGGGATACTGAGGAGCGGGCGATTAGGGTAATGGCTGTGCTGCTAGTTAGTTTTATTTTGCTGCCGCGTCGACTTCTCTCTTTATTCTCTTGCGATCCGGCGAAATTATACGGGAACATGTCACGAAGAGTCTCATCTCGGATCGCAGAAGCTTTGCGGTTTGCCGTAAAAAAATAGAACGTGTAAGAAAGGGTGGGACGTTTTTTCTATACGTTTTTCCGAGCAAATCGAGACGCGACCACTTTTGGTCTCATAGCCGGTTTTCCTCGTCCCGATCGTTAAAAGTCGATATCACGAGAGAAAGAAGCGTCAGGACGTAAACCCCCGGGTAAGTGCAACGTTATTCGAGCATAGAAAACGTCCAGGAGCACCGGCGGCAGTTACACGAGTCATATAGCACCGGCGAAAGCGAGAAAACCTCCCCGATCGTCCTCTTTCGAGTACCAGAAAACGAGACTTTGATGGCGGTGCAATTCGAAAACAATCGTGACATAAGTTACGTCAATCTAAAATGTCTCTTTGCACCAATTTTTCAACGCAAAGGCGTCTGCACAATTTCGTGTGCTGTTCTGCAATTCTATGTGCTCGGGAAGTATTCGACGAATTTATTTCGCTGTGTAAAAATTTAATATGTTTTAAAAGATACGTTATGCCACGATTTTTGACAGATCGATCACGCGCAGCGGTTTTTTTTTTTACCTTTCAATTATGAATGATCCTGACATTTCCTCGAACTAATATCTACGGGACGGGCACCAGTTCCTTGCGGATAAATGAGAGCGTGTTAGTCAGCAAAGGACCGGAGACGAGGGTGGCCCTCGGGGGTAAATGAGTGCGAGCTGGCCACGAGGGTCAGAGGGGGTTACAAACGATCGAGCGAATCGCCTGCATTAGTCTTAGTCAGAATCAGAGATAAGCCAAATGAGGGATAGCCGCATGAAAAACATTGGCCCGTCACCGCGCAACCGGATTATTCACCAGCTGCAAACTCATCTGAATAATTTGTGTGCCGCTATGAGGCCTATTACAGATCGAAAGTATAATAACACATAACCAGATCAAATGTAAAATTCGAGAGGGGACCAACAATCTTTTCTTTATTTTGATTTTATTATAATTTTTTTTTGTAATTGTGTTAAAATTATTTTATGATCAATATTTTTAAGCCAACGCTCATAAATTCGCAAGCATGAATTAAATCGAGAACATGAATTATTGAACAACTAATTTATTATTGAATCTATTCAAGTTATTATTATTACAACATTTTAATATTTTATGCAGTGTATAAAAAGAAAGAGAAAATATTATTAAATTTTCCGATTAGTTATGCTTTGTGGAATAACGTTACCGTATATCGATTCATATCGTTATATTCTTGTGATACCACAACTTCTATTATCATTTTATACATAATAAATCTTAGGGACACACGTTTACTCAAGCTTTTTATTTAAGAGAATGTATGCGAGGGTATAAAAAATCCATCCAATACCATTATCTAGTGTCACCAGATGAACGTCGCCGTTAGGAACCGACGGTATTTACGATCTCTACGGCAGATGAGATCGAAGGTCTCGCAGAAAAGAATCGCCGTTGCCGCACCGTGTGGAATCCACTTCGTACTGCTTCACTCGCGTGATATCGGCTGGATGTTTCGTGTAATCTAGGAAAAAAGGCTCCTCATAATTCCTTGACCGAAGTTGTCGGCCATTTCCTCCTTTCGAACGCCACGACGCGACGGATCGACAGTCGACGGCCCATCCATTCGGGCCACTCCGCAAATAACGTCATAAGATAGACCATCGGAAACGTTCTTCTACACGTTATATACAGGGTGTATAAAATATGGTGGGGAGGCTGGGGACGATCGTCGTTCTCATACAATAACATCCGCGGATCTCTTATGGCGCTCTTCGACGATCCAGTGGCAAAACCCGGCGAATGCGGGGGAAGAAAATGGCGTAGGTGAGCTATCGGCGATTCCCGGACATAAATCGACATGTACTTACCGAATTGCTTCCGAATCGTTCCTTTATATCCCTTGTTCCCCGCAAGTCTGCCCTCGAGCTTTTTCTCTTCGATCCATTCCGTCCTCGGAATCTTGTTAACTCGTTATAGAAATGTGAACAGTTATACATATATAAAGGATATATAAAATTGTGTCAAAAATAGCAAGCTTATATATATATTTTTTTTACGAATTTAAGATTGACTTCTTCGTGACGATAAAAGTTATAAGTATTTTTTCTGAAATCTAATTTTATCTAATTTTATTCAAAAGCACTAATTAATTAATTACAATGTATAAAAGGATATACGAGTCCAGGTATAGAATAAACTTAAAATAATTTATTTTTTATATTTATAAAAATAACATAAGATATTTGCGAATAGTTTTTATAGTTGTAGTGAATTTAGATTGTGAAATTTTTGTTTTAAATTATTGCACAGACGACTTTTGAAGGTTTATATACACTCCCTGTTCTTTACTCAGCTGCTGCTCCAAAACCATGGTCTTCGAACGGTTCGCAAATATTAGACTTTGGACAAATATGGGGTTCAAATAAATATACGACTATTGGTGCCCCACGTTGGTCATCGAAAAATATCGTCGTATCTTGCACTCGCGCTTTTTCATATTGTCAAATTTGTGTGATCAATGATCTCGATTACTTGCGATAATCTTCATAAAAATACAATTTTGCTGCGAGTGTTTTTATTAAACTATATATATCAAGCATATGATCTTTTTTATTTGCAAAAATTTACCTTTAATTTTATTTAAATGTGTGAATGTTTAAAGTCAGATGATTTCAATACTCCAGTCTATCTAGTATTCTACGAATTTCTGTTTTGCCGATTGTTCGTCTTGCGAGCGATCGACGCGCAACGCTGTGCAGCTGAAATTACTTTCTCAACGTCGTCAAATAATCGAATCGCGCTGTTTGGGAACGCTTAGGTTGCTACGGCAGTCAAAGGACTTTTTCGGCAGCGCCGAAACTATCCGCCGGTTGTTGAGCATCGAATACCAGCATTCGCGATCGCTTTGCGTGGCGCAGTGATTGATTCGTCTCTCGGCTGCGAAACGCAGCCGTTAAACGTACGTACGTGTACACATACCATCCCCGATGCGGCACGGTCGCACGCTCGGGATTCCAGCCCCGTTGAAATGAAACTTCGCCGCGGCGTCGACATTCCCCCGGTGCCTTTATTAAATTGGAATTTAATTGCTCGGCCCCGCCGCTCCATTACACCGTATGTATCATGCGCCGATGCAAATCATACGACGGACGCATGTCGCGTAGTAGGCCGAACGCGCATACCGTGCTGTTTTACGCACTGATTTTTCGCAGTTAATTCCGCGTACTTGAGCGCGGGAGCGTGCATTTACACGCGATAATACGAATCTAACTATCTTTATTAGTTGGAGTCGCGCCGAATCGTGAAACGTATCATTCGACTACTCAATTTCCAACGTATTAAATACATGGATGCTGATTAAGGTCGCGTAATTTAGAAACTGACGATCTTTGCAAGTAGTTAAGCAGTAGTTGAGCAAGAAGCCTTACGGCGAGCGCACGAACATTGAACTCTGCAAGGCGATAGCGCGTGACTCCCTCTTATCTTATCTGGGGACGGGGATAGGAGAGCCCCGGCGAGGAGATCCCAATGTTTTGCTCGTTCCACATCATTTGTGCGGGTAACCATCGGAATTAGGAGTCGTGGGAGAGGCGGCAGAGTGGTAGTAGAAAGAAGCGGGCAATCTCGGTCCGCGTGACAGGCGACTCTCGAAGCTTTCGTTCATCCTATCTCTCTACCTTCTTTCATCGTCCCCCGAAGGAAGAGCAGTACTTCCCGTTCGGTCCACCTCCGTAGATCCTTTTCAAGAAGCGCCGTGATGAAAAACACCATGGCGCTAGCGGAGAGGAACTTCTCTCGTCGGCCAGGAGGGAATTTCATTAACGACCTTATCCTACCTACTTAAAAAAACATAGAAGGTCTCGACGACGAGACCATGAACGGACCAGGAGAATGGCTGAACTCATGAAGGAGAGACGGCGCGCACTTAGCCTCATAGACTCTGAGAGAGCACGGCGAAAGAAAGGAATTATAGGTGAAAGGCTCCGTCGAGAGGATGAAGACCGAGGATTAGGCAAAAGGTAAGGGTGTGGATAGTACATTGACGACGGACGAAGAGAGAGACGAGAGACACGAGCATCCACGATTCTGGAATGACGGGAGAATTCTCGGGGGAGGGGGAGGGTGATAGAGAGTATCACTCTCGGTGTCTTCGAGCGTAATCAACGCAGTTGGCTGAACAGTTTGCCGCTGTAACTGCCGCGATCCCTCGGCAACGGCCGAAAGCGATGCTCGCTGGAACATCGTAATGCGGCAGGTTTCTCCTATCGCCGGTATGCCCGCAGTCAATCTCAGGCACCATCCGCTCACTGCCGAGTCGTCGTCGTCTGCGAGTCAAAGTGGCGAAACCCATCCGTGATTACCGAACGCGACCACTGATTGCGACTGCCTGACGTTCTCGGCGAACTATTTCCAACTAGCGCGTATGTATACAGCTCTAGGCGACTTTGTCGACCTAAATGTTTACCGGTGTATGGAGTACGAGGAAAATGTGCCCTTTCGTTATATCCTACACCGTGTACAATGGGGATTTTATTGATTCTATGACATCTTATCGGTTAGACGACTGATTCAAATTCAGTAGAGTGCGCTCGTTTATTCGCTGGATATATATCCAGATCTCGTGAGTCGTAACAATGTCAAAGAGGTGCTGCAAATCAAGACGTCATTTTCCAGAATTCATATGGACGCCGTTGATAGCGAAACGGTCGCGCACATGAATAGAAATTAAACAGAACGTGATATACGAGGTCCTTACATCCTACCGAGATGGATCGTAAATAGAGAGCACGCCGCGGATGGAAGCGGAACGATCCCGCATCGCCGATGCTTCGGACACTGCGAAGCGTGTTTCGGAAGGGAGTGCAAAACGGCGGCCATCGCCAGTGTGTCCCACGGAAGCGATGATTCATCAGAGAAAAATTCAGCCTTGCACATTTTTGACGTCGTTTGCATCGAGTCACGATTGATGACCGCGCATCTGCCGGGTGGATCGCGCGCTACTGTGCATGATCGACGGTCGGCTGCAGTTGAAGAGGAAAGCAGGATTTGATAAAGGGCGAGCTTTTTATTGCGCCATCCAACGTTGTGATATTTCTCATAGATGCGTGTTCTGGTCATTATTGTCACGTCGACCCCCTCGGCGTAGCTCTTTTGTGGCAAAGTAAGAGATCGCGAATGTTCCATTTTTTATATTATTCTTATTTGTTTTAAGATTGCCCTCGCGTAAACGCGAAACTGTATCAATGATATCTTTTTTTATAAAAAAAAAAACGAAAGTAATTTATTTACTTAACTACATATGTAGAGTTTATAAAATTGGCAACCATCTAACGAGTAAATGGGAAATGAGTTGTATCCTTCAAGTAAAATATATTTGTTATGTTATTAATTATCGCGTAACGAACAAAATTAATGAGGTGTTATCTTTTCGAAAATATGCGAACGTACTTAACGTTGTTCGCGGCTAAATCCTTTTACATAAAGTTGCAGAACAGCGCTTTGTTACTGTTATGTAAGTTTAATCAGCGTTATTACTTACTCGAGGTATAAGCTTCTTGTCATAATGACTGCGGTCTTAGATATCTTAATGACTCTCTATTCTCGTGAATTGTTTTCACGTCACCGTGGCTGCATTCGGAAGTAAGTCTCCGGCAAGCTGCGAGCGACTTGTCGCAGCGCCAACATAACTTTCTAAACTTGGCCGCGACTTACCGGAATTCTGGAACTCGCTTCCGAGGTTTTGTATTCGCTTTGCGGATAAGACCACGCTTTGTAGCTGTATTACTGAGCATATCAACGTCACATTATGCGCTTCTCTTGCACGCAACAGTCATTAAACGTTGCTTGAATAATTCGATCTAGCCACAGTTAGCTTTTCCTATATTGATGCAATATAAATTATTATATTATTACTCGTTCTTCTTTTCTCATTTCTCGCAAAATATGGTAAAGAATTAGACTAAATAACATTAAATTATACTATTTTACATGATTACAATCCGCGTTTCCACTTATCCGGACGTTTATCTATTTTCAATCTCACCATGCGTCCGCCATAACTCATTCTCGCGCTGATACGCGTAATCAGTACGTACAAAAGCCGAGGATCCGCCGCAGTGACGAACTCGGCGTAACAAGGTTCGGGCGTTTCATTTAGTAGATGAATTGCGCACCGGCGACTGCCCGCCATCATTATAAATCACGACATAATTACACGACCGCGGCGGCAGGGTGCAAGGGATATCCCCACCCCATGGCAGCCCCTGCTTGCACCCCCTATTTCACTTACACTGATTCGCGCGCGCGATGCACGCACGCACACACGTGTGAGTATATATAAACGTACGTTTGTGTGCTCGCGTCGTGTAAATGTTGCGCGGGTAGCGCGCGATTTATTTATCATTTTTACCTTCTTTTTTTACGGCACGTGCGTTCAATATGTCTGACCTGAGTCGGCTGGAATTCTCTGTCGTGCCGAGTTGAGCGTCGGGATCGCGACCCCATGCCGTTTTTCTTCTCGCCCGTAATTAGTACCTTGCACAATATTGCTTTCTATCGCCCGCGTTCATATACGTTTGTATGCACGTATTCGTACGATACGGAATATTTCCCCGGTCGGCGATGCGTTGGTGTTTGCGTTTATTTACATACACATGTATAAATTATGTGTGTGTGCGTGTGTGTATATTATATATGTGTGTGTTTATGCGATCATAGCCTTTCAAGCGTCTCACTTTTCTGCGCCAAGCCGTACGGCGCAAGGTTAATTGCCTTGGGATTTTTCTACGTGAGATCATTGACTCGCGGCGTTGGAGCATACGGATTTCCGCGAATGTGGAATTATCGGAAGGTTCGACATTATTGGCGTATCGTAATCAACACAACCTTTAGCTTTTATTAATTCAGGCATCCCTGCAGGAGGATCTGCATTTGACGGAAAAATCTTACACGGTAGTAAGGTACTTCAAAAAAATTAGAAATTAACTGGTTCGCGTTAGGTGTACTGATTTTTATTATACCATCGGAATGCCATTAAGTGTAAGCAATTTCTTGTAGTTAGTTTTACTATGAATTTTTCTCATTTCGGTCTATCTTTACAACTACGCCGAGGTCGTTGCTACGACACGTGGCGGAGTATTATGGATTAAAAAAATACTTTCGCGAGCAAATTTTGTTTTTATCGCGTACTTCGCGACCCGTAGATGTCGTTGACACGCTTATCGCTGTAATGTCGTTTTATATCCCGTTTTACGAAGATCGGTGTTGCGCCCTACTGTTCGGGGGCTGTATTCTTCACGGGAATACCAGGCTTTTCACGACCGTCCGTTTGCTTTCCTTCGTAACGCAGACCGTTCGATAAAGCGCGATCCGCACCGCGCATTCCGCGATCTTCCAAGTTATCCATTAGCCTTAAAAGCTGCGCGCCATTTGATCGCGGTCATTTTTCATCGCGCTCCGGGAAGGATATAAAATCCAGAGTCATCCCCGTCCATCGATTTCCGATCCAACGACGCGCCGGCCGTAACAATGTGATCGGCGGCACACGAGAGATATCCTCGCGAGACAAGATCGTGATGTTTGCACAACAGCGACGCGAGTTCGGCTATTTATATGCATATCTTCTGGATGCCTGTCATATCGCCGATAGCGATCATCCATTGATCATTGAGCATGTGCGTACGACGGCGCGGGATCTCGGATATCATTCCCAGGCACACGGCCACTTTTGATTGCGAATATTTCTCTCGTAACGGCGCATCTTTGACGTGGCCGATCGACGTGGTCGTTAAAGGGGACACCTCGCCGTTTTCCAGCGAGAGCGGGAAAGGAGAAAAAAGGAGAGGTCTTATTCTCCTTATTTTCCTTATACACGCGCGATCGTCCCGCAGGTATACCCGGGCGCGACGGTGGACTAGCTATCGCTTCTAGATGTACCCGAGCACCAAGTATATCTTCTCGACACGACGTGCCATGAAGATATTATTGGCACTTCGTGCTACCACGTAGCAACGCTCCCCGGCCCGTTTCTTCCCCATAACGTCCCGCTCCCCGGCGACGACGAGGTCGTACGTGTGCTATAGCAGATTCGACCCAGAGGGTATCCGAGCGTGCCGTGACATTACCGGTACCTGTACTGCCTATCGCGGGGCTACTGATCCGTAGAGGAATTCCGCCAGGTAGGCAGGTATATATTCGATCTTCGAGATGACTGCACGCCAGGCAAACACACGTACACACGTACGCACACACATGCCATATCGGCGCGTCGCGCGTTGCAATAAAATCTCCAATCGGAGACCGTGCTTACCTGCTTTGTGCGCGAAAACTGGTTGCACTTTACGTTATCTGTCCTCTTCTCTCCCCTCGCATTCTCGAAAGCGCGTGTACATTCGTTATCCGATTGTGCTACCCCGCGTTATTGTCGCGCGGGATATTAATGCTGATATATGACGAGGACTTGCAAATATGTCGCACCGCGGTGCGTTTCTTATATGCGGTGCGTTCAGCGATATAAACGTTTGCACGGCGTTAAGAACACGGAGGGAACGGTTAATCAATTGGAAAAAGGGAAGGTTCGTTAAATGGAGTGTCTTGTCTCGTTAATGCATTGGAAGCAACGAGAATAAGAAATATAATCGGTATTTCTTTGGGTACCGTGAATATCCGCAAGTAATATGAAAGTGAAAGTAACGGTCGTCTTAATAAAAAGTAGAGTGAAACACGTTTTAGTCGTATAATCATATTTCGATTAAAGCGTAAGTATTTTAGTTTTTAAGCAATTGCTATAATTTATAAGTTACAGACCCACGAACACGGTGTAATGGCGTTTATTATCGATTGGACTTTATTGGACGAAGTTTAATAAAATTCGAACGTGAATTCGAATTTTTATCAATCTGTCGTATCTTCCGGCACTTAGTCGCGGTAATAGCCGAAGCGAATTCCGCTTTGCGTACAGGAAGTAACGATTTATCGTGATAAAATTGCCCATTTCGTTCCTATACGCAAACGCCCGGCTTCGATTGGCTATAGAGCCATTACGGATTTGATTTCTACTTAAAACCTCTCTGCCGCGCGGACGCTAGAAGTAGCTCTAAAACGTACGTCGGCCTCAGCATTTTCTACACCGTCGCACACGAACATTAGACGAATGGCGAGACGCCGAAGTAATCGCACGAAGAGCTTTTTTACATTTTGGCGAGGATACGAATGTTACATAAATACGAATTGACATTTCAATTTTCGATCGACCATGCGGCAGTAACTACCGATCTACAGATAGGAACATTTCGTCCCTATATTACGGGCGACCCAAATGTGTCACAGTCGATGTTCGACGCTATTACGACGAAAAAATGTTGAACGGCAAGAATTCTCCGACATTCGTCGCGAGATATATGAATAATAGGCGCAATCTCGCACGTCGATTATCTTGTCTGACATAAAAATAACGCTAGAATACGCGATAACAATAGGCTTCGATGAAATTCCCAAAAAACGAAAGTGTTCTCCGTATCGATCCTTTCGCGAGTGAATCCAACGTGCAGGCGGCTTCCTTCCACTTTCCTCTCGCGACACATCAGTGCGCCGGATAAATATCGGCTGTTCGAAAGTTCGTTCCTTAATGGTTTCGCGATTCCATGGTTCTGGAGTTGCATTTGAATCGCATAAAAAATAGAATGCTTTTTAGATACGATAGTTAAAAGGAGTTAGAGGGTACGAAGCGTTCGCGAACGACGTTTACAGTTTACGAGCGATTCGCGCCGCAAAGCCGTACACTTTGTGGCCGGTTAATGTACCGGATTTCAGAATTCGACGATCTATACTCTAACCGATTGGAATCTTGGTTGTAACCTCCTTTGAGATCGTCTCTCCCCGAGAACCCTTTGCATCAATTCCAAGATCCGAAGTAAGATTCTATTCATTGTGAATTGAAATTGTCTTTACGGTAATTTATTATTTCTATTTGATAATGACTTTCGTTTTGTTTTCATTAGATTTTGCCTGCGTTTATTTATTCACATTAGGAGCTATTGGAAAAATAAAATCTATAAGACACGTTACGCATATTATATATTACGTATATTTTATTTTTGCAATAGCTCCCAATAGGAATAAACAAACGCAGGCGTTATATTGAAATAAAATCTTAGTTTCTTTGATGTTTTTAGAATTTACACTTTTCATAAAATTTCTAGTACGTAAACTCGTTAAACGGGATGTAATAGCGTCCGTAGAAACTTACGCTTGAATATTCCTCGAGCAGAACGAGAAACGTCTACTGCGTCGATAACATATTTCGCAATGTGCTTTATGATTTGCGCGAATCGAGGAAGTAGCTCCGAGTCGCGTAAATATCTTCGAGTTCGCGCGACACCGGTATGCGCAGGAAATTGATGTTTGTCGACACTGATATCCGATAATCGCGGGCGTCCTGAATTTGTTGATCCACCGACTCGGTGAGCCGCGTTTGCTCTGCATCTTGCCGAAGTCCAGAATGACCACCGGCCTTAGCCCCACCTCAGTCGTAGCCTACGCCACAAGAACATCAAGTTTGCGGGTTCCCGCGGGAAACCCCGAATGGGGCTCGCTATAACTACCGAGGCTATATACACGTCAAGTAATTGCACGCTCACGAGCCCGACTGATTATTTTCACATCTCGACGCGATCTTATTCTCTCGTACTGTTAAAACGACGATTAAAAGCACCTCGCAAAAGTTTTGGTAATTACGTATCGTGGTAATCTATTAATATATAGTTTCACAATTAGGAAGAGTTCCTTTGTAATTAATATCGTGTAGTTAAATTGTGCGTTAATATTGGTATTTAAAAAATGCAAGCTTCTAATATGACGAAATTGTATATCGCATTTTTTTCGTTTTACATTGCATTGTATCCCTTCTAACCATGATGTTATTTTTTCTGTTTAGGTGAGTACCAACGCTACCAATTTACTTCGAGCACATCGCCCTATCAGGTTTGATATATCGTTTCGATCCGCGCACATCCTGGAGGTAAAGTTTATCTCACTTCCTCTTACAATGTTTCGATAATACTGTCAGCCGATCGATCCTCGTCACCTTGTCGAGATATCTACCGGCCAACTCTTGAGGCTGACCGAAGGGCGCTAAGGTCTTCTTTTCGCGGCGCACTTCATAAATCCGTGTCTGACCGCTATCGGGGCGATCGCGCGTCACGTCGCGGTGTAAATAAATAAAGCATGAAACAATATCGGTGCCATCTCGGACTCTTGCGCTGGGTGGTGACCGTCCGCGGATAGCGTCATTAATAATCGCAAAAGGCAGAAAGATTGAGGGTGAGACGAAAAGGAAACAAGGGGAGAAGTAAAGGGGGACAGCTGCGACCGAGAAAGATACCGGACCGATGGTCCCGCTATTAAAAATATCATAAAGGCGTTCCCAAAGGCAGGTTTTGTGTGACGTGGCACGCACGGTCCGGTCCCGGTTCCTCGGAGGAATGCGCGGCGTACAGCGCGCGTACTTTATGCGAGAAGGATGCCGGGCTCTTAAGAAAATATTATCGTCGTTGAGGCGCGTGAATTAACAAAATACGGCCGAACCGAGATTGTTCTTGACCGGGTATAATTAATATCACGGTGGTTTATTCTTACACGCGAGCGGCGTGTCAATTAAATTACTGTCAGTAGATGTAGTTTATATTTGTGGATTCCGGTTTGGACCTTAAAGTGCGTGGAAGGCACGTATATATTTCTTCCCGTTGTAATTAGGTGTTGAGACATGACTTTGTCATGCCAAAAGTATGTAACTATTTATTAATTTCTGCCATTTTCTTTCGAGTCTTTCTTTTATATCAAAGTTTACGATCAACGTGTTTCGTGATGTCTTTCACGATAAAACTTCAGTAATGTGTGTCTTGGTAAAAACAATACGGTAGAAATATTGCCTGTACATTACCATACATTACCATATGCAATATTTGTCAGAAACGTGTCTGTGTTATAAGCTATCTTTACATCGCTATTATATCCTATGTAAAAATTGCGAAATCTAAATACAGTGTGATATCGGCAGAAATGAGAGATAAGAATGCGAGTAGAATCCATCGAGAAGAGTCCAAGAGTGGAATGCAGCAGGTTATTCACGCTACAAATACGGCTCTCGGAGTTATTCCCGTTTCATGTGACGTTTATCGAACGTAAGTAATAGTTTGTCATCGCGGTGCGTGGCGTATTTAACAACTCGTATTTGCCTTGGTATTAATCCGATCCCGAAGCTTTTCGGGTTTACATGATCGTGCTTAAAGGATTAACGCGTAAAGCCATGCGAAACGTCGGCTCGCGAGCCGTAGCGGTGAGCTATATAAAAAGAAGAAAAAAAGATAACAGGGTGCACGAACGGGAAGTAACGCGCACCCCAGCCTCTCTCTTGTCGACTAGGTTTAATCTCGGGGTTCACGAATCGGACGATGCGACTCTCGCGCGCGCGCAATATACTGTCTCCCTTCATCCTATGTTACTGCGGGTCCTGCGGGTTTCAAATAAAAATTATAACAGGTGTTCCGCCCCGAGTTTGTCATCAGACGTATATATGTATGTATTGTTTGGTAGCAAGTCTACTCTCACGACTGTATAATAAATTCATTTTCTTTAAAAGCGACAATCTTCTTCAACCAGCTCTAATCCTATTTCAAATATTCATAATATCAAATCGATTATTTAATTTAGTCTATATATTTGCCATTCAAGAAAAGTGTTTTTATGAGGCAAACTAAATAATACATCAGTTATTGATCGCAATTCCCCACTCAACGCATATGTAAGGGGCGCTTTTCGAGAACCTTTCCATCTCATATCTTAGCGGCCGTAAATGTGACTTCCGCTTTTACACATTTAACATCTTCCCGATATTCATATAACGCGATATACGGACGATATTGCGTCTACTTATCCAAGACGATTATAGGAGTAAGATGGGTCTCCTCCATCGCGTAGTTATGCATTATACGTCGCTGTTTACCTCTTCCTTCTCTTCTCCAGTTACGGAGTAGAACAAAACATATAGATGTATAAATCAAATAGGGCACGTTGATAGAAGCAATAAGGGCTCGAGAAATGGGAATGGCAAAGAGAAAGGGAGAAAAAGTTTGAGGTGAAAGGAATTTCGCGGGGAGGAGAAAAATCGGGGGGCGGGGTGGGGGGAAGAAAAGGAGCGGAATGGAACAAAAGTGTATACGTGCACGCGCGAGTACGCGGATATAGGAGAGAGAGAGAACAGAGCTGGGAGGGAGGAATTGACGGGAGAAACAGACTTATATTACGCCATGTGTAGTTTTCGACGTTAGCCGAGGAATTCGGATGTAGGCTAAGGCCTGCAGAAGAGAACAGGAACGAGAGAGGGGCCCAGTGGGCGAGTCGAACAACGGCTGTCAAATTAATGGCATCCTCCGTCCCACATTTCTCGATTTCTCTCGGCTACGAGACTCTCTCTCGATCTTTCTTCTCTTACTCTTGCCTCTCTCTTTCCTCCGCGCTGATCCTCCGCGCCAGGTCGCCCACCTGGCGATATTGGAACGACCACCGAATTACCGATAAATAACTGGCTATTGAATTATTATCGGACATTCCAGTGAGACTGTTGGCGCTGTTGGCCGGCCTTATGACCCGAGATACGTCGTTGTTTGCGTTGATTCGAGTATTGCTCCTGTGGGAGACCGTTTTGTTCAGCGCTTTTCGTCGTATAAGAATATATCGATGCTTCGGAACACGGAACGGGAACTGAGAACGTCGCTTCGTGGCTTGTAGTCGATGGGTATTTTATGTACGGTTACGGGACACTCGTCTTTTCACCTAAGAATCACAGAATGGTATTTGTTGTCTCTCATGCCAAAGCGTTCGATGGTAGCGGTGAGGTAGGTGATCGTAGGGAAGAAGACTCGATGTTCTCGCCTTTCCTTCAACTTCCCGAGGCAAATCAAAAACGCGATCATGACGGTGGATGCTGCTATTAAAATTTGCCATGATGTAAAGCGTGTATACTTGCACTGGTGTACATGCCACCGCTTTTAATTGGTAACATAAATCGCGCGGTCTCAAAAGCAACCTTCCGAGCGCGAGTCGGCGCACATAGTCGTTAATTTGTTAATAAACTTGCACGAGCGAGAGACTGAGCGAATCGAATGTTAACTAATTGCGGTTATTAGTGCATCGAGCATAATATCCTTGTACGTAGCATTCTTAGCGGCATGCTTAATAATCGTCTTGCCAAGCATTACAGTATGACGCAAAGAATACCTTCGGTTAATGTATAGGCGTAAGAATTGCTTCTTGCATCAATCACGAATTTTATTTCATTAATGATGCAATTGCAACATGGTATAACGCTCATAATTATAAGTGATTAGCATTACCAAAATTGGGAACAGATCGAGATTGTCATAAACAATTGTATTAATCGCGTTATTTGCCAATAACCAATGCGGATAATGTGCAAATCATTACGTGCAAAACAAGAGCGTATATTTACCGGGTAAATATTTATTTACGTTTGGAGAAAACTCTTTTAAATTGGAATTATTGAATGCTGTGTTGCTTTTATTGTTGCATCGTTTATTCTGTATAGCGTCGTTATGCACTTTGCGCACTAAGTCTACACGTAATCTTGACGTATGGTTTGGCTTGTCGGAAAAAAATTTGTATTTTACGCTCCCTCGATGGGTTGCCTTACGAATGCTCGATGGAGCAAGAGCGCGCGGGACCCGCGCGATCGGTTAGTTATTGCCGGATTCAACCTATAAATATGCGTGGCCGTTAACGCATTTATAAATTTTCAAGTGAGCAAGGGAATCCGTGGAATCGTTTTATTGAGATTTAATTAATGAGTGCTATTATTATCTGAAGCCCCGGCAATAACCGGCCGATCCTTTTATTATCGTTTGAATTTTTACGTTAAAATTAACGTGTCAAATTGGCACATAATCCGCGTGGACCAGCAGCGCGGGCGACTTGCTGTCCCAGGAAAAATTTTTATTTTATGTTCCTCCCACTGCCTTCCGAAGGTCTGAAGGTATTTATCGAAGATGCATGGCTCACGAGTGCACGTGGCCTACATAGTAGGGCAGTAGGTACCGATATGGTTGGTATACATTATCCTATGTATTCCCATATCTACAATATGTAACTTACCCTCCCTCTCTATTTTCTATCTCTCTCTGTCTCACTCGCATACATGCATGCACGTGTACGGATTCACGGGCACACGTGCAGCCGAGTAGCGAATGCCCGTCCACGAGCATACCGTAGTGCATTATATACCGTGCACGAGAAGTTCGGAGACCATAAAGAAAGATTCATGACGACGATCGGTCCATTATCAAGTTCGCAGGCAAAGTTAGAGTTTTTGTTATGGTGACATCGTGGGATTATTTTTTCTTGGTTAGTATCTCGAGTGAGGAGAACATCTATAATTATTATGATCTTGATGAGATGAAACGAATGTGAAAATTAAATTACGTTTGAATATACGGTATGTTATGATTCAGCAAGAATTGTTATTGCAACGTATGAACAACATATTTTCAACATATCTAGAATATATATGTTTATAATTAATCGACGCATAATTAATATGGAAAATTTGAATTTGTTTGGTCTCCGGTTCCGGTTTATTCCATAAAAGGGAGTGCTGTTGCAGCGGTGTAATCGCTGGTATTCGATTGGTATCGCGCATTTCTCGAAACAGTTTAACCTGCTCGCCCGGCGAAGAAACGGATTCCGCAGTACGAGCCTCAAACACCCGATACACGATTTAGCCGAGCGCGAAGCGATAGCTCCAACATCGTAGACCCGTGCGGGAAGGGCAGGAAGGATGGGCCGATGTTTCACACTCCATCTCCTGCCACTCCTGGATCGTCTGTTCCTGCCTCTGGCGGCCAACCGGTGTTGGATTCCCGGTACTCCGCTCCGCTCTTTTTATTTCCTTTAACCTTATTCCGCCTCTTCACCCCCGTGGCCGCGCCACGCCACCGCGAAGATCATTTCCCGGCAAAATAATTTATACCCACTCACCGAATGCACCGGCGAAGGAACTTATCGAGCGACCTTCGAACGGTTATCCAGGCGAGTTGCACGATACTGACGAAGGGCCTGAATGTCTGTAGTGCGCCAGAGGCTACAATCGGTTCGAGTTACTGATGCAAAAACGTGAATCGATGACGAAAGACTGTAAGAAGATATTTTATATGCATATTTCTTATATAGCGCATAATTATTTGTATATTTTTGAAATTTGTATAATTAATTGTAAGCTTTCGTTGAAAGAGTACACAGTCGTCGAGAACACTTCGTTACTATATTTTCTTTGATGGTACGACTCGATGGTATACCAATGGGAATTAAATCGCGCTCGCGTGTGAAAGTTTCGGTCTCCGCGTGTGAGGGGTGCAAACAAAAAGTTTTAAATCGCTCAAACGTGATCGCGGTGGAGAAGTACAACAGCGAAGAACGAATCTTGCTTGAGAGTTTCAGGTGTCTCTGGAACCGGGGGGGGGGAAGGTGGAGAAGTGTAAACGATCAAAGAGTAACGCGTCACGAACGACACCTGCGGAATTTCCTGCGGTTTGACTTCTGTGGATTAGTAAAAAACAAAGTCACTTCGAAGAAGAAGATAATAGACGGTTACCTGGCCCCCCGATAATAAGATAGTATGTTTTTGCCGTAATCCTGAAAAATACGGGAGCACGAAGACAAATTGGATAATTGAAATAAGCATTTGGTTCATAACTTTATAAAAACTTTATTCATTCGGCACTAGCAAATGCCGCAATCCGTGACTTTTATTTTTATCTAGAAAAGAGTTTATTCGAGTCAACTTTCTTCCGAAATCAGATCGGGGCGCATTGAATTGAGGAAACGAATGCGATGGAATATCGAATAAGATTATTGATAAGCGCAATATTTGACATTTTTAATATAAATATTTTTAATATAAAAGCGGTGCGGAAATACGAGGAATACTGTAAATATATTTCGAAAAATTTATTCTCTTTTCGTACAATATATATATATATATATATATATATATATATATATATTGTACGAGATATTTTTTCGTGGTCGTTTTTAGCGATCTTCCAGTCATACGCCGTATGCCCTGGAATGTAACGACAAGTTGGCACAATTAAAATTAAAAAATACAAGGAGGTCTTTCGCGAGAGATCTCGCCTTCGTTCCCTCTCATTAACGGCGCGAACAATGAAGCACGCCGCAGCCTGCAATAAACACTTCTGAAATTGGTTATTTTCCTAGGCGCCCTGACGAAGGTAATTGTACGTCAACCGCAGAGATTACCATCGTTACGATTGCTCTTTGTTTTCGTACTTTTCGTGCCTCCTATATACCCTCTTCCTTTATTCCCCCCACCTCCACTTTTTGTTTTCGTTTTCATGCGTTCTTTTATCGCAGTTCCGAACGATCCGAGCGGGAAAAATCGCTTCGCCAACTTTTCGCGATTTTTCGCGCTCCAATTGTTAAGTGCGTAATCTGCGACGATGTTCGATCGAGAAGACCGTGACCCTAATTGACTCGGACGATCTGCCTTTCGATTGGCAAAATAGCGGTACATCGAAGTTGCGCATTGTACTTCGATGAAACTTTCACGAATGTCCGGCATAATCTTTTACACGCGGTGTTTTAAGCAAGCGTTTCGTCTTGCCATGTATTTGTGATGCACTTGGATTAATTGCATCGGATATATGAAATGTAGTATGATGAATATAGCATCGTCGGATATAGCTCGGATTGACTTGCCGGATGGGAACGAATAAATATAAACTTGCCGTTGAAGAATCGATATTGTCGCTCCGGACGAGTATAAGCGTTTTATAAAATACGTTTATGGAGATACAATAACCTTATGGACTAAATCCTTAAGTAAAATTCGATGCAGTTCATCCTTTCAGCGCTTTTTACTTTTTAACAATTTATCTATTCTTTTCTTTTTTATTGAATAAAGTATTACGGATTAACAAAACGAAAACTAAAAAAAATTATTTACAAATAAAAATTTATTAGGTTTATTCAAAGTTTGACAATTATCGAAAGTAGAATACTAAATAATTTTTATATGTTCAAAAAATACGTTTTTTTACCTTGCACAATTGCTTTAAAATTGACATGATGCTGTCGTGTGCATTTTTAAGCGGTAATTATGGGATAAAGCGATTTCACTGAAAATGTATACAGTACAATTCTCCATCACTGGTGTTTTTCCAAAGGGAAATTACCCGTTCATAATAGATAGCATTGGCCACTTAGAGATGCAGCTTTGAAAACGGACAAGCGTGTATTTTTAGGTAGACGATCGTCTGGTGGCCGACAGCTGTGCGGTAATAAAACGCTACGTGGATGTCGTAAAAATTAGCAGGAATTATTCATGTACTCGTAACAGTAATAACGAGTCCTCTTCGAGTTAAAACCGCGGTCGGTCGTGCTTTCGCCAATGGCAATAATAATCCTCCTCCACGGATTATGATTCCCCTTCGTCGCCACGTTGCCGTCAACAGCGATGGGTACTTTTATGTTGGTCATACCGCAATTAATTAGAAGAACAGCGTAAAAATCCATCCGGTTCTCGTTCGCAACAAAGTACGAGTACGAGGACTTGTGGAATCATTTGTGGTATTTTTGCAAAAGAACCATAATCTACCTTTCGTAAAAGAACCGGCGATACGGCTTGCGATTATCGAGCAGAATGCACTCGTCGAGCTTGCGACACGTAATATAGCGGCCGTGATTATCTTTTCCTTCCTTTGTTGCGTTCTAATTGGAAAAACGTACTTATTGCAGGAGAAAAACAAAATTTGCGAGCGAGCGAGCGAGAGAGAGAGAGAGAGAGAGAGAGAGATGTGATTGTGAAATTTCTGAGATCCGCCAGAGATTCATTATGCTGTTGTAAAGTTAATGAATGAAGGCTATAACGACGTAATGGATATATTCATTGTATGTTATTAAATTCCGTCGTCGTCTTTGTGCACTGGCGAAGCAGCTTTCGCACGCTTTCCACTTCCCAAGTAAGAAGGACGCACCGACAATAATATATGTATTATCGGAGCGTTGGACACGGTTATCATGCGATACCGATTTCTCATTCACCATCGAGCCAATACGCTGCGCCGCATCGAGCCGAGCCGAGCCGACTCGCGCGCTTGCAACGAACGCAAGACGATAAATCGAGCCCGCGCGCTGCTCGCGCCGAAGGACGCACGAGCGATTCATTAACGGACCTCGTAAAAATCAGGAAGCTACCCTCGGCTCATTTGCAAAGCATCACGGCTTTCCTCGCAGCGGGCGCAGCGGCCGTCCTCCTCGCGGATCATTTGCCTCTCCCGTGCGCGAAGGATTTCTCGCTTTGACTTCGTCTTATGCGTCTCCCGCGCCGCGAGTAGGCGACGGAGGAAGAAGGAACGCCTCTCGTGAGGGCCCCAACAAAACGACTCCGAACGGGTAGGGTGGGTGCAGGTAGGGGGACTCATCAGTTAATGGAGGCCGCAATTAATAACGCCGGAGTCGTTTATCACTCCGATCCGCGACTTATCCTCGCGTACCTCGCAAGCCGGCCAGGCAGGGGTTCCCTCTGTCTAACCTCCTGTCCCCGCTCATTTCATCCTCCCTTTTTGATTCAACGATACGACGCTTCCCAAAGTGAGCCCCGAAGACGGCCGCCTTCGCGGAAGAGCCGTGTATACCGCACGCTGATAGTACTACCTATATCTTCGATACCTTTGAACGAGTTTCCGTAATACGCATCCAGCAGATGTGGTAATATATAATATATATTATATATTATATATAATAGCGTCTCACACTGTCGAAGGTATACATAACTGGCTATGGAAAGGATTAGAAAGAGATTGATAGAGCTGGAAGGGTAAAATGATGATGCACTAATCGAAGGTAGTTTGCTGGATTTCACACCTATGTTGAGCAGAAAAGCCTGATCTGCGAAGGTAAAAATGTTTTCTTAACTCAGTTCTTCAGGAGTATATTCTATGACGCTGACGAAAATAATGAACGTTGAACTATGGAAGTATTTATCCATATATATCCATTTATATTAATTTTCGTCGAGCGCGCTCGCTTTGCGTGCGTGATCTTTATTGTTAAATATTGTATTTAATACATTGTGCAATCCTCTGCCTAGATTGCTGCATGTACGAGATTTTAATCCACATACCGCATCGGACGTGTCAATTTATCCAGCATTTTTCGTTCCTCCCTTTCGAATATTAAATGTTTTTTATTGATTTTATTATATTATATTAAACTACGAGATGTGACGGGGTCACACGAGAGCATATAAAATCGTCGCTCAATGGGATTCTTTTCTGGCATGTTACTCTATTTGTTTTCAAATATCAAATATATTTCTAGAGATTTTATTATGCCGTGTTGAACTATGTTATATTGCAGCGCTGCTAAAGATTTAATATCGTGATCAAATGGACTTTTTGCTTTGCGTGCTTGTCACTATTTACTTTATAATATTTAATATCCACCATTTTATTGTGTCGTACACAAAACCATATAAATTTCGACCTACGTTGTTAGATAAGAAGATTCAATTAATTGCAGTTAGAAAAAATGTATATATAAAAAATGTACTAATTAATATATCAACTCGTACATTATCTGTACATTTCTACATTACATTCAGGAGGGATTGTCATCGGTATGACACGAAGTATAGGAGTTCATCTATAATATACTGCGATCTTGAAAACATCTTCCCAAAGAATTTTTTGAGACGTTTCGTAATATCCGGATTGCCAGTGAAATAGACGGCTAGAGCATCAAAACGGCTTGCTTTTCTGGAAAGTGCACTCGGCGGTATGAATCCTATCGGAAAGAGTTGGCGATGGTGGAAAGAGAGAAAAATATTGGTACAGAAAAAGACAGAAGACATCAAGCGAGTTTCAAGGACGAGGATGAAACACAAGGAAGGGGGGGAGTCTGGTTCTTCGCTAATTAAGCGATCGCGTTGATTCGTAACAGGATCAAGCATCGTATTTGCATATCCCCGTCGTTGTTTTGCTTGCTGTTTCATGTTCGATGCTCGAGCGACGGCCGGTCCGTATCCGTGATTCCGCAAGCGAGCCGAATTTGGCGGCTCGAAACGGTCCCTTGGACTCGTTTCTTCGCGAGAGAAAGTATCATTCGTGTAGAAACGAATTGCACGCGGTGAGATGCGCGCTAACAAATTATATCCGAGTCTGGCGTGCCAGATTACGCTTAGTACACGGTGGCTTGTAAACCGATCATACAAATTAATGGTTATTACTCGAGCATTACGTCGGAGAATATATCGCGCGTTTGGGGAAGGAGGCGCGAGGACGGGGCTTACGACGTAACCGAAGTTGATCGTGCTGTTCCGAGGTCACGAGACGAGTTCGCAGATGCACTCAGGAGGGTGCTGCTGAGAGTACATATGTGGGCAGCGGGCGACGTACGTTCTGTAATGCACAACGGTGATATTGATTAAGAACCCCAAGTTTTCGGATGTACAAGTTGAGTGCTTTCGCAACTTGATGAAGGGTGTTGTGCGTGGGTGCACCCGTGTGGGTTGACTGGTTGGTTTTGGCTGAAGAGTAACATTCCATGATCCCGCACGGTCGCGACGTGCATTGCTTTCAAGTGTAACGTTTCTTCGATGACACGTACATATGTTATGATGCTTGCCGAATTATTACAGAGACGATCAGTGAATTTAACTTTAGTAAACAATTTATCATTATATTTCAAAGATATCGACATTATATAATTGGTTTTTTTTAAACAATGTTTAACAATGCATTTTCAATTGCAACGAAATATAATAACAAGTCAAATTAACATATAGAAACAATTTATACATTACTGGAACGTTCGTAGCGCTTGGAAGATTATTTCGATCCAATGGATCTGCACATATAAAAATGTACTCTTCTGTCACATATCAATTTTCCTATTCAGTCTGCAACTGTCGAAACCGAAGCATCTTGAAACTTTCTCGGTTTCCAATTAAAAAGAATTTACATTCATAATTGTCACGATAAAGATTGAATCGATCTGTATCTTTTATCTTAAGCCAAAATTTGCGCGAACGTCGTTCCAGAAGTGGAGTTCAATCGAATCAGAAAGTTTCGACTCGTTTTCCCCTTAGGATACAGACCTATCACCTTTACTCGCGTCTTGGCGTGAACTTCGGTCGTCACGTCGTCGTCGTTTACGTCTCTTCCATGTATCGAATGCAGACTCGTCCGGATAGGAAATAGATCGAACCGCTCGTAAAACTCGATTGATGTCAGCTGAATTTCCCTCGCGGAATTTTTCTAAATTTATGCACGCGCTGAACTAATCGAATGGTCACGACTCAATTACCAATTAGTTATGTTACACGGTGCTAACGCGAAAAAAAACGTTAATAACGGCCTGTAGATCCCTTCCTGTTTCTTTCTGCGTCCTCTCGAATCCAGGTTCATCCTTCTCGCCATCAGCTAACTTTTTACCGGCGTTTATTTCCTCTCGGCCAGTCTGCGACGTTCCGTTTTCACGCATCTCTTTTTCCCCTCGCTCGAGAAACGGCGATCGCTCCTCCTCCTCCTCTCCACCTTTCTCACATATTGAGACATAAAATCGATAAGTTTTTATATCGGTTACTTTTAACCGGCTCCGAGACGAGGGCTCAACCGATGATGGTGTGGCAGAAGCATATATTTATACATCCTGCAGGACGATATTGAGGGCCTGATTCTCGATGGCCCGTACGTATACGTCAGGCATCGACGATCAGAAAGAGCGACGATCAAGGAACTGGTTCTTGGAGCAGCACGTGTTATCCACGCCCGCGTACACGATTTACGATTCGAAAGCCCGTTTCGTCGTTATTGATGAGAAAGTACAGGCGAAAATACAAGCAACAGTTCGAGAACGTTTGTCTCGAGATTCCTTTTTGAGTATATCTCCGGGTAGTCTTCTATGTAAGCTTAATCTAATGCATTTGGTTTTTTCGACACGATACGATATCACGAATTAAAATATACGATGAGGTTTTTAGTTCTTAGCTTTGTTGTTTTGCATTTAAATGATTTCCTTCTTTTGTCACATTATATTTAATATCTCAATGATGTCGAAATATATAAATACCATCAAGTAGAAGAAAGGCCAGGAACATTTACATTTTAAGAAGAGCACTTCGCTTTTCCTGCCAAGATAGAAGAGCCCTCGACAAATTTTGTACAGATGCCATTTGCTCTCGTTAAGAACCGAAAATCAAGATTTTTTGCGCTTCGGCGCGAGTGTCATTATTATCTCCTTCGTCGATAATGCTGAGGGACACTCGACAATCGCTAATAACTCCATCTTGGCCTCTCATGTTTATTCTCCCTTTTGCCGTTCGTTTCCGCTCTCATTATCGAGTTTCTTATATTCACAAGACTGGTGCGAGAAGATGTCGATCAATTATTTTATCGTTTTGCTGATTCTCTTACTATCAAAGCGATGCACGTGAACAAAAAGGAAGAAAGAGAGAAAAACGGAAGAGAACAAGTGCGAACGCGACGGTCTTATCTTCATATCTTTGGCCCATGCTTCTACTTCATTTTACGCGCGGATAGAAAGATAAAAAAGAAAAGACGGGGGAATGAGTGAGCAGGAACAGAGAGCTGGGCACAGAGGAAGAACGTGAATGGAGAAATGCTAAAAGGAAGAAGAAGCCCGGGGAAAGAGAGAAGGAGGGATCGGCTTTCATGCCAAGCCGCAGTAAATTTGCGCGGTCGCGACGTAGAAGCGGCCGATTTCTTCTGCACCTCACCCTTAATCTGCACATCTGACTACCTAAATTGGCTTGAGCAAAGGTAATCTCGACGGCGTTATCAATTAGCCGCGCAGATAACGCGCCGAGAGCCTCGAGCGGGCGTTTATCGTATTTTTAACCTTCGAAAGTTGGCCGCAAATCTTTTACGAAAGGCTTCGAACGACTAAGCAAATTTTTACTCGCGTCTACTTTTTTTTGATAAATTGAAAAGTGTTTTATTAAACGTATTAAATAGATTAAAATTTCTTCCCAATAGATAGAGATATATTGCTGGAAATTAAAATTCAATCGTTAAATTATTATCACGCTGATCTTATCTCTACGTCTCGAATCAATATATTTAAATAGGAACGTGTGCAAACTTGCTAGAAATAAGATTTCATGCTGGTACCGCCACATCGAGTGGTATACTCAAATCGGGTTCGCGATTTTCGCTTGTTCATGCAGGGGCTTGTAATAATCAAATTTGAACTGACTCACGTAGGCGCGCTGTAAGTTTTATCAAGATGTGATTCAACGTTGCGTATTCATGCGAGAGTGAAGAGTGCAGAGGAAGGAGGGCTCAGGAAGTCGTTACGTATATACGAATGAATCCGGTAATGTACTCCGATCTCGATAGCGACTCATGTACATCGCTAGGCCCCGGCCGGTTCGCTCTCTCCGACCGTATCTCTCTCGCGGCGCAGCACCGAGGCCCGTGGTACCACCGGGATAAGATACTGCCGTGGGCCGAAGCCGAAGAGCAGTGGTTAGCCTCGCTCAGTTACTTCGTGGAGCGCGAGTGAACGCAGTAAATATATTCTTATCTATCCGCCAAAAAGTTCAGCTGAGCCGCTAATTAAAGGTATAACCACCCTCCCCTCCGCCCGCCGTCCCTCGCCTCAACTGGCTACCACAGAATTCTCAAGTTGCCGCGATATGGAGAAAAGAGAAAGATAGAAAGAAAAAGAACGAGTAGCGCGCGAAAACAGAGTAGAATTGGCGTGGCGTTTAACTCGGTCTCGGAATTTATTATGAGGCAACGGAATGCTCCGTTAACACCCGGCGGCATACGACATCGTTGCCATTCTTTTTCGGAGCGAATTTTGCCTCTCTCGGCCGGACTTTTTTACATCTTCAAACAGCATTTCTCTCTCTCACTCTCTCTTCTCCTAGCATAATTTGCGTCGCGCAGCCGGTACCGTTTTCTCGGAGCTGGCGCAATAACGCCGAACGACCTGTATTAATTTCGGCACGCATAACACTCGGCCGACTCGCATTACGTCCGGTATAAACGATTACCGCTGTATTAATTTTTATGCCACACGCGAAACAAATTTAACCGAATTGAACGAAAAATTAATAGAAGCCTCTAGTCGATTCTATTCTCGATAAGACAATAATTAATTCTTTTTGTACTATTCGCATAAGGTCAGCATCTTCTACATCTTACACAAGATAATGTTTTGTTTCCAATCGCATTACCGCGTCAGTAAGATTTTTTTATGTTAAATATTAAAATTTATTACGATTGTCTTTGTCGGTCGAAATTCGTGATTGATGTACTTCATTTATAAATAGTTTTAAATAAATTTTTAGAATGAAAGGAATGCAGTGTATGTACATTGTCGAGACTATAGAATATAACCATAACAGTTTTGCGGCAAGCATAGTCGTAACTCTATTCAAACTACAGTTGTGTACCGGGCTACGTTAGAGAGAACAACCCTCAGAGACTTATCGTACTTGAAAACTGACACTAATTAACCCCACGAGATTATGTAGGCCGCGGTAGTTAAACTATCTGCGAACGAAAATTATGTCACACATGCGCGAAGTTTCCTGTCCATCAATATATGCATCATGCTCGGGAGTCAAAAATTAATTTATTATTATCTTATCTGCAAAGCAATTGCACAATCGAGTTCTTCTGAACGACTGCCGGCGGAATTGCAGTGTGATGAATATCGGCACATCTCAATACAGAAAAATCTGAATTTGTTATTGCAGTATCGATTCTAAGTTATTAATTAAAATGTTAAAACTACACACATAAAGAACAGAAACTTACAGTGTTATCTTGGTAATGTAATAAATAAATATAACTTGTTAACCAGATTTATACAGTAGCGTTAATTGTAAGATTAGAGACTAGAAATATGTATATATAATATATCCGATGGAATATGTGCTTGGTACGTCGGTGCTTTCGTCGAGCTCGTCGTTTGCTCTTGAAAACTAATTGTTTTAGGAATGCACATGATGCAAATCGGAAAATTAATTAAAGATCACACGTAGGATCTGACCATGCATTCATCGTGTTTCTCTCATCTGGCAGAGTATAGCTTTCACGCATGAATTGTTCGTGGAAAAATTCGAGACTTGAGATAGCTTTTGAATTATTGACAGCGGAGAGCTTTCAACAAATTAACTTTTTACGTTAGAAAAAAATACTAAAAGTATTAAAAAATGTTTTATGTTTGGCTAATTTTACTCAATTGTTTAATTACTGGTATGAAAAAAATTATTATATCTGAATGTAAAATTAAAAGAAAAGACGCATTGTGTTGCGAAATTGGTCGAAGAATTTACAAATGGATAACATAAAGGAGAAAGGAGAAACTGTAGTTCCGAGACTTCTATATATATATACATATATATCTCTTTAGAATTGGAAGTGGCACGGGCTGAGTTGAGTGATCTACGAGCACTCGACACGCTTCGGGGCAACAAATGCGCTTCTCTACGATTTCACGGCGGGTGGTACGTCGTACTGGTGACAGCTTGCCTTTTCGTTTGCTCTTTACACGATCGCGGAACATCCATGAACGTTATCACACCCGGTTTGAGACGAAGTCGCGAGTTTCCTATTTGATATGTGATCGACGTATTGGGTTGTGAATTATTTGATTAATGATTTTTTTTCTATCAGTGTGTTTTTTATTGACATACACTTATGGACATACACGGAAAAAAGAACACCATGAAGGACTGATATATTCACTATTAACGTACTTGTAAGGTACCCCCAATAAAAATTTCCATATGTTGTACGATCTTATCTTTTTTATCATGCACTGTACGAACGAACATGCAGCGTTATCGGATATCGTAGGGCTAAAGTATTCTTGATATTCTTTTTTCCATGTTCACCAGTGTATATCATTTTTTAATTTTACTTTTATATGCCAATATTTCTTTAAAAAATATCTGTATTAATTATAATCTTTGTAATAACGGAATACACCAAAATATGTATTTATAAGATTATGTACCTATACACGCATTATCAGTATTATCACGCATGATATGTAAAATATTTCTGTTCCATGGACAGGAGGTGGGATTGCAATAAAGAAATTTATGCGTGATAAGATATTTCGGAACATTTTTTGTGTGGGTGAAATAAAAGTTTTTGAAGCCAGTGACATATCTGTGCCATTGAACCGTCAGTGGTTTGAACAAATGCCACCGACCCGACGAATTCCGCTTTAATTGGCGAGATTCCGGCAATACCGGTATATCGTTTGAAATCTTTATGTCAGAATGCTTAATTGTGTGACCCGGCTTGCAGCGTGGTTCGTGCACCACGAAACTGTATTTTCCCTCCGGCGGATATATCTTTAGTACTATTCAGTTCTGCAGCAAAGGGAGCAGAAAGGGCGTTGGTTCTGGATCTGTAATCGCGTTGACAAATGGCGCCCCCGAAGCGATAAATTGTTCTCTAGTTTGTACCTCCTAGCATCGATTACACTATCGCAGTAATTATAGCGTAGCATATATAGCAAGGTGGATTTTATTAAAAAGCCTGAGAATAGGAATTATCGATTAATCGTAAACGATTCTTACTTACAATTAGTCGGCTCTTGCTAATCATCCCACATAATATTTATTCTTGTACAATGTATTAATAATTATTGGTTAATATATTAACACTGTTCTTATATATATTTAACGCATATTTGAGAAGAAAGAATAAGATGCCCACCGACTTAAAGTTGTTGTACATGTCTAGCGTAATTCTGACGAACATTTCCACTAGGACGTATTGGTAATTCGCGCGTAAGAGCGTTATCAGTATTTTGTACCGAAAACCGCGATGCTTTCTCCACTCGTAGTTTAACACGGGCAAAACTTGAAAAACACATTGCGGTGTTGATATTGCCAGATCTCGTGCACGGCGGAACTTACCACGGCGGAACTCCTTCGTCAGGTAGTAGCGTGATGCAATGTCGTAAGGTTAAGCACCGCTGATGCCAACCATAACTGATGCACGTTCCTTCCTCCTTCTTGGTTCGTTCGCTTATCCGTAATTCCGAAATATCGCCAGAATCTGGAAAAATTTTTTCTAAATAAGACGATTAAGGCCGCGCGACGGGCAATGCGATTCGTTAATGTATCACTGTGTGACCATTTATTTCAATATACATATATGTACGGCTTAAATATTGTATTGTGTATTTTCAAAGAAGCGAGTTTACGTGATTCGATACTTTTGCTGGCCGATAATCTAATTGGCTAAGTCGTTTAACAAAAATGAATAATAGAGAACACATTATAATTCGGATTATCATCTAAATCATGATTTAAGGATATAACGCGGCAGCAAACATATGTATCGTCGCAATGCACGCGCATATTTTTATAGCAAAATATCCGAAATGGTAGAGTAACTTTTCGCCATTTCCATCACTCGCGGGCAATCCGCGTGATATTCGTGATGTAATTACTTCCTGCAAACGCGAAACCTCGAATGCCGCTGGCTCAATCTGCGTTTTGGCCGACAACGCTACGAAGCCCGACGAAAATCCATTCGAAAAATTTATAATATAATAACGTAATTCCACAACCCGCACATAGAACGTGCAGCCGGCCATTTATTGCCAGTCGAGGATATCACCAGCCGCGCTCCATCGATGGACATTAATGTTCTAGTCGGACCGGTCGATGCGGTTTGCTTATTTTCAGCTTTGAGACGAGCTCTCGCTAATTCATTAAAGCATTTACGAGAGCCTCAGGCACCGTGCCGCGTATCTGGAATAAGCTATCATTCTCAATTCATTTAGTCGCATCCATCGCCGCGTATACCAGCATAATCTTTTACGTATCCTGAATGGCATCTTCACACGTATCAGCACGCAGTGTGCAACTGTGCCAATGATTATGTCGCGTCTTTTGCAGCGCTCGTACGCACGCGTAAATACTACACGTATACCTTTCGCTTTTGCTTTGCCGCCGCGTGCTGGCTTCTGCGTGCATTGCGCGCATTACTGTCCTTCCATGTTATGCACATATAATATTCTTCCCTAGTGCTCGCATGAATGTCTTTCGTTGCACACTTGAAGCACGATGACGATGTTGTAGACGCGCGTCTATGATACTCGCGCTATATTATACTCGACAAACACTTGAATTATACCGGTCGAGAGAGAAGAAAAGAAAGAAAAAGAAATTCGAGATTTCTGATTAATGCTAATTATATCCAAAGTGAATTACATTTCCAAATCAATGTAAAAATTCCGATTCTCTTCTCTTGTGAAGATGGAAATAACGAGGTCCGTCTGTGCAGAATAAGTTATCGCACGCGTCTCTTCTTCTTTCCCTACTTACTTAGTATCTATTGTTAAAAGGAAATTGGTCTGGGACGCCCTGTAGAGGCACGCGATGTCGTTAGCTAGGTATTATCCTCGCGTGTGCACTTCTCTCTGACGTTTAAGCTTGGCTAACGGCCATTGTGCTTCACGCGAAATGCGCTCGGTCTCATTTACGTTTTCGAGGTAACCTGCCGGTGTGTATCACTGACCTTATAAGCGTCAATTCACCGACCACCACGTTCGCCATGTCACTGCCCCCTGAGCCCAACGGTACCCGAGCGAAATTTACTTCCGGCTTCTTGTCCGTTGATTTAATTACTCGCCATTCGCGCCGGTCGTTTAATCATCTGCGATGTAGCCGGCCGACTCGAACGTGTCGAACGCATCCTGCGTCGGAAGTCCTTCGCCGGCCTCTCTCGTCGCTCAGGACGGAAAGCTATTAATCTCTGTAGCACGCCGACGAGCTCGAGGAAGCCCATGCCGCTTCCGAGAAGTATCATTTATACCGGACCTCTCTCGGAGGAACTCGAGGCCGCCTCGGCGATCGCGAATGTTATCATGGAAGGTGTTGCGAGGTTGTTGCAGCAACAACGGGTGTTGCAGGTGTTATGGACGGTTGCACCGTCGACGAGGACACCCTCGAGCAACATCGAGCGCACGGTGGCACTGTCCACTTCATTAACCGGTGTGTGTTTCCGCTTCTGTCACGGAGGAGGCCGCGAAAAAATAAGTGTTTCGCAAATTCCTTGAAACGTTTGCGTCGTTTTCTACGTGGCGCTTTGCTAAACAGTGAAAATACGGCGCATTTCCTATGTTGCGATACGTAACGGCGAAATAAGACATCGCCGATAAAATTTCTATTGATATTCGCTACGTGGACAAACGAATTTTTGACGGATACGCGAAGAAAAATATATATGTAGGTGGACAGCGAGTCTCGCGAATAATTTGATTTATTTCCCGCGAGTTTGGCAACGGCCGGGAATAATATTTATTCAAAAAATATTTTTTTCCGTCAAGTCACGCGAGATCATCTGGCAAAATGTTCATTTAGTTTATATAATGCTAAAGCAAATACGGTTAGGTATATAGCATTTATCCGAAATATGCTGCGTTCAGTGCAAAAATAGAATAAACATGGTATTGTTGGTCTTCATCCAGCGTTTTGCTGGCTGAACAATTAGCAGCTGTTTTCCGAACCGTCGAATAATCGAAGGTTGTAAAATAAAGTGCAATTACTCTTCTCATGGTCATAAAATTGTTGATTGACATTTCTCGACTTTTTTCTAACCCGGTAGGATAATCTCGAATGACTCGAGTCGCAGAAACGGCGTCGTCATTGCCATCGTAACTCTATTAACGTCACGCTAAGCGAGATATAGTGGAGTCTGAAAAACACGTGCTTCGCTTAGGTCTCTGGTACGCGTGCGCGAGAGTCGGAGCCATGAAAAGAGACGGAACCCGTAAGAGAAACTCGACGGGGAGAGGAGGGATCGAGGGTTGAAACCGTGGAGTAAGAAGGGCGGAAAGAAAGCGTGGACACGGTCGACGGTGGTCAGCGAACGGGGTAGACCCACGACTATTAGTCACCTACCCTCTTTCCCTTCGGCCTCTCTCGCTTCCGGCTTCCGCTGCAATCACTACGTAACTCACCCCCTTGCCTTTCTACACTGGGTCTCTCTCTCTCTCTCCCTCTCTTTCCGGCACCCAACCGTCTCCTCTCACCCCCTACGAGAAGAACCGATATAGCACCCCGCCCTTATCTCGTCGCGCTGCCGATCGCTCTTGCGCGAGGGATGGTTCGATTACTCTTGCACGACGCTTACTATCTTATTCTCGAGCCGTTTCTCTTTTTACCGCCTCGTCATTTCTTACAGAAACGGCCCATCGATCCCACCCACGGTTACGTCCTCTTCTTGCTCGGCATGCTATCGCTGCCGCGTATATCTTCTCTAATGTTGGGTGATAATACGATTGGCCAAGTATGCGAGAGATATCGCACCGCCATCGTTGCTAAATTATTAGTAATACCTGTATGCATACACGTGTAACGTAGCGATAAAGTATGAGGTATTGCGCTGACGTAATTCGCTGATGTTACTACCGTGTGATATTAATATGGTTTTCGCGTGAAATAGAATAAAATAGAAAATGGCAGTAATTCATTTTGAATATAGAACAGGTTTGTTAAGATTAACGAACAAAACATTAATAATAATCTTACAAAAAATGATAATTACTTACACTTGAAGAGCGATTATATTATAAGTCAAGGATCACTGATAATACAGTAAGAGCTGACATTTATAGGTATATTAAGCTATAGCCAAATTATCAGAACAAAAAATTTTATGTGGAATTAATTTGCTAATTATTTGCTAAATAAAGATAGATTATGATTCCCCTTAATCTTAAGCTATCCAGCCCTTCGTAACTTTTTAATAGCTGGAGCAAAAAAATTACTTTTAAAAGCAAAAAAAATAGCAAATAATTAGCAAATTAATTCCATATAAAATTTTTTGTGTTCTGATAATTTGGCTTAGATAGTTTAATATACTTGACATTTATGACTTGTATTAATAACGTTATAATTGAATTCATTTTAAGCTTATAACGAAACCGGATACATGCCGCCATTAAGATGCCTTTCGAAACTTTATCCCGCTCCCTCTGTTGCGCTTTCTCTTACGTCGCAGTATTGAAGCCGCGGAGGAAACGCAATTGTGGTAATTTCTTCAACGTGCTCTCGCATTACGCCATTATACGGAGTATCCCGAGCGATGCGACTTAATTTTTCACCGCTCAGCGTGACTTGCCGGATGCCGGCGAAAGGCTCGTGCAAAGTTAGGATAAAACACATCCCGATGTATTTGCGCGGTAGTTCGCGTTGCCGGTGGTGTGGACGGAGGTTGCGGCTCGTGTTCTCGAAAGAATATTCGTTCTGGCCGCGGCACACGAAGGAATTCCTCTGGTGTGGACAGCAGGAAGAGGCAAGGAGGCTTTAGCCGGTATTCTTAATGCTGAGTGAAACTTTGCTTCTGCGGAGGAGAGTGTTATACGCACTTTCGTGCTTCCGGACCGCTTCGAGCGTTATTCTTTCTCGCTGGGGAAAAGTTGAAACCTGCTGAAAAGGAAAGTAAAGATTATGACGAATGGATTTTATGTAGATTTTTTTGTAAAAGTTCCGACTTGCGTTATTCCGCGTTGGTATCAAAATATTTATTTAGATTTTAGAATATGTTAATGAAAGAAGATAGTTAACTCAAAGAAAAAAGTTTCTGTAATGGATATATTTTCCTATTATGAGATATGTCTTTAAAAAATTTTGATTAATAAAGATTGATGAATAAAGAAATTGTGTCTGTCTCAGCACAATCAAATTGAATAATCAAGTAAGTTCTCTCATATATACCTCTCTTTGATTATTTATTTAATTTATCTTTTCGATTTCACAATTGTAATCTCTCAGATTACGTAAGAAGCGTCTTAAAAGAATTAAATCCTACCTCACATCATTAATTTTCTTTTTGTGCAGAGAACTTCTTTCTCGAATTATTTACTTGCACATTCAAATGATTCGAAATGCTTATATATGATATTAATGCAAAAAGAGAAGAGAACGTCGCAAGGTTAATTTGACTCGCTACGACGATGAAGGTACAAAATGCATTTTATTAATTTACAGGCGAACGATGCGACCATGCGGCAGTCTCAAAGCGTCGCGGACGTTCCTTTCGTTCATACGTCGAAATAATTTAATGTCAGAATTTTGTGCAAAGCGGTATCTTAAATGCATCTTGCTGTACATCTCGAGTTTGTGTCGTAGTCGATAGTCGACGCAATATTCTTCCTGTTATTTCATGCCCACAGATTCAACGATTATTCGTCTAGTTCCTTGAAGGTAAACCACCATAAATTTAATCAATATACATTATTTTACTGGATTAAAAGTTCTATAAAACAAATCAATGTTCACACACACATCAACCATAAATTTTATAAATTTAACTTCAAACACACAGAATAATCATGAAAGAGTTTCTAAATTTTAATAGGTACATCTTCTCTTTCTCTCTCTCTCTCTCTCTCTCTCTCTCTAATAGAAAGAAGCTTCTATTGTCAGCAAAGTTATCATTTCTTAATAGTTGGATATTCTGTCGTCCTTCAACGTTTCGTATATCAAGATATATAAATACATTTGTTTGTGTGTGCAGTAGCTTCTTTCGCGTTCCGCGACTTGTCCGCTTTCTTTAAAACGTGGTGCGGAAAGAAGAACGAAATATTCTATTTGCCTGGAAAACGCGGAATACTATCTGCGCCGTCGACGGCTCAGCATAGGGGCAGATGCAACTGTGTGGTCGCACGTGTCGCCCGGGGGACAACACGTGTGCAACCCGGCTTTTCTCTGTTTTATATACCTGCCCCTCTAGACCGCGTTCGGCCGAACGACGAAACTGTGTCACCGTCCGCGGTTTTATCACGTAAAATTTTTCTTCGTGTTTTTTTTAAGTTCCATCTTCCCGCGAACGTCATCAGAGCGTGGCAAGGGACGCAGCGTTCTCAAGAGTGAAATATACACGCTTCCTCGAAACTGCACCGGCGTTCTTAATCCTTTAGCGAATGCTAATCCTTCAGCGCTCGGCTATAACTCTGCTATGCCAAATTATACAGAAAATCATTATAGTAATTTGTGTACATTAGCGGAGTATTATAACGACAGGAATTTAGTTCCTAATGTTTATTATGAAAGTGAATAGTAATACACTGGAGGCAATGTAGTTATAGCAACGATTTGTTGTACGAATCCATTATAACAAGCGTCTAAAGTGGGGAATATTCGCTATCCCATTGATTGTCTTGTCTTAGTCAGCACTTGTAATCGCTTGGCAAGATGACACAATTCCTGTCGAAGCCGCATTACGTCTGCTATAATCACCGACTTGTCTATCAAAGGGCGATGGCGCGGTTAATGGGATAAGGGGGGATAGCTTTGCTTCCATTTTCCTCGGAGTTAACAGTATGCATTGTATGCTGTAATTACAATTCGATGGCTCGAAATGTCAATACACTCTCGATACGCTTTCTCACTCGATGGTGCAGACGTATCTCCGCGACAGATTAGTGTTGCGCTGAGAAGTATCGTCAATATGTATTTCATACAAAGCCCGTCTCGCTTTTTTACGCTCTCTCTCTCTCTCTCTCTCTCTCTCTCTCTCTCTCCCCCCCTCTTCACGTTTCTTCTGATCATCCTCGCGTATCTTGTAGAGTGCATCTGCGTACGTGCCACGGTATCTACGTATTTTAGAGTTCTTCAGATTACGGGAGCACTGGCAATTGCACGGTATGACGATACAAGTACGCGAAGGCCCTCGTTAGCACAGCCAGCGCTGTCTGGTTTACGTGGCGTCCGCGTCGTGGCGAAATATGAAAAGCGAGGCTAGGCAAAATCAAGAAAGCAGCTGGGTAAGCAAAGGAGCATGGTTTGTCCTTTTTCCGCGTCTCTCTTTCTCTCGTTTTTTCTTTCTCGTTCCCTCTTTGTGTGATATTAGCGTTTGCACCGTATCATTGCACGTGCATCAACGAAGCAACTTTCTTGTCGTCGTAAACCAGTTCTACCAGGCTCCTCATTTGTGTTTTAATCTAGTAATTAGCAGATTTCACTTAGGAGGTGGCAACAACTGTGATTAGTAATGCAGAAAAGCTTTAAAAGTAAGCAAAATTTTCTGCTGTTGGTAAAATAACGCATGGTGGAATGCACGCGTATAATATCACGATTACTTCACAGATAATTATTCAATTCTTATTTGACATAAGATTGATTTTATCAAAATTTATATATATTTTTTATCTTTTTTTTTTTTTTTGAAACGATCCGGTAATTAACGAGAATAATAGCTACTGAACTTCAGATCTACGCAGCAATGTGTTATTCAAGTACCCGAGTTGTGCCACGTCATTTAACAAGCGAAACGACGCAAAAATGTTCTGAATTGGACATGACCTTAATGTTCGACGATGTCTGGGCTACTTCGTCGCCGAGTGAACTTTTCTCGTAACACAGAGCCAAACTAATGCCGCCATTTCCACTTTGTCCACTCGAGTTCTTACGCGCCTATTCTTCTCGAATGTCGGTCCCGCTCCTCTTTGAGCGAATCTAGCGGAAGAGACCGCATTTATCGTCCACCCGCGCACACAGCCACCGCGAAACTGCGGAGCAAGATACGGGCGAGATGAATATACGACATGCATTAGCGTAAAACGCTGACCACGTCGTCGTCGTCGTAGTCGTCGTCGTCCTCCTCCTCCTCGAGTAAGAGTCTCCCGCGCTCGGTTGAACCTATAAAGGGAGGTACGAGCCCTCGAGGTACCGCCAGCCGTTCCACGACGACGTGAACGACGACGACATCGATGCAATGACAGTCGTTGTTCGATGGGTCAGAATAGAGACATTTTCTTGCCGGTACCGGCTCCACGGAGTACGAAAGGGGGGTTGGAGAGAAACGTTTAACCCCATTAATCACATTATCTGAGCGACGAGGTTTTGTCGTTCCTCGTTGGCGAGCATGATTCTCTCGGAGCTGACTCGCTCAGCTTCCTGCCCGTAGCTGCTCTTAGGATCGGAACTGAACGAAACGTAGTTCCGTTTCTTACATTCGCTGACTGCGTGCAGAAACCAAGCGTTAAACGCATTGCCAATTGTAATTAGAACTCTTCGTCGTTTTTGGTCATAAGTATATTGATACATTGAAGATGTCTGTTGGAATAAGACGATTGTAAGCGCCGCGACCATATATTTTCATTACGCGAGATTCGTGTATTAGCCTCTCGTGATCGTGTACGAAGATGTTTATTGCAGTCTGGAGCAAGTGCAAAGGGCTCTTTAAATGATATATTTCTCGGCCAGATTGGAATCTACGCTCCCTATACCCTAAAACGGCCGTAACGTACATACAATGCCGGGATGCGTTTGGCCGCAAGGACGAGGTGCATTCGTATTCATATGGAATATTCGTACAAGAGTATACGTAAGTACCCGCGTAAGTTAGGGAGTTTGCGGAAGGCAGAGTCAGTAGCGGACCGTGGCGCAGAGGAGAAGACAGAACTCGGTTTGATATATGGCTACAAGTTCTCCTCCGGGCGAGGAAGCGGGAACACAATCCAGGCGCAATTCTCTCCATCCCTGACCCCGGTTCCTCGCCCGCGTTCCCGTTTGCTTCCCCCTCCCCCCTTCGCTCGTCCACTTGCTCTGGTCACTACTCGGCGATCTCGAGAAACCTTGGGACGCGAGAGAGTTAAGACGTATGAACACATTTGTACAGCATCCATCACACGCGCGAATGAAACATGGCATGGACGTTACGGAGGTGCGATGAAAATGCGATGACAGAATGGAGGTAGTAGTATACCCCGTAAAGTCGTCCGCGGACTTATGTCTCGTGTCAAACTCGATGTGAGCGCCGAGAGAAAGCAATGTTCTCGGGACGGTTACTCTAGCACTTTGATAGTTTGTCGGGACGCAATTTCTCGTGAAAACGCGATAGCACGCGCGCTCTAACTTGGACGATAGATTGCGACCGCATTTGCTGCGCGCGTGTTTTAAAATAACCGGTAATAACAGTTACCTATAATTAGTCAATTAATATTCAGCGCGATGAACGAAACGTATAATGAATAAATGTTTTAATTAACAGTAATAAACAAATTTTAAATAATAATTACGTGATTTGTGTAAAATTATTTGCGGGACTCATTGACGATGACCTAATGGTTCGCGCGCGACAAAATAAATTTCAATTTAATTCTTACAAATACGTGCGATAGAAATTATCTGCAATTACAACGCAATTATACCCGTATCGCTATTTTTAGCTTCGATGAGCATACATATCGGATTTGCAATGCACGCGCTCCAACGCTGGTTTATTTCGTTTTGACAAGCTATTTAGTCTGCTCGGTGGCGCGAACATATACACGCGAAGAAATCATATCGAGGCGCGCGCGCGCGCTGCAACGACAAGTTACACGGCGAGAAGTCGGTCGGAGAAACTCTGCGAAACTAAACTAATTTGCTGGAACTTTTATTAATATGCAACTTCGCCGGGGGTTTCGTAGCGGAGCAAACAAACGCCGAGAGATAACGTCCGCCCGCTCGGCTCTGCTCCACACTCCGCGCGGGCTTCCAACAGCGCCGAGAGTCACAGGGAAACACGTATAGCGGTTTATCCATTACACCGGTTTATCCAGACCAACGAAACATCGCCATTGGAGCGACACAATCGTCGTTGCACGATTTTCCGCTATATACGGAGAGGCCATTCGCCCTGTGCCGTGCGGGGCCACGTGTTCCGATAATGGTCGCGACTTACTTGTCAATATTAACTTACTGTAACATCGAGCTGCACCGATAGGATCGTTTTATTGGCACGCACACGCACACGCCGACCGATCCGATATTCTCCTTTTGATCTTGCAATTCGAGCTTGAGCGAGATTGAGTGCCAGTGTCACTCGATGCGTTCAAGATTAAACGCGATCGACGTTCGTATTTAAAGGGAGATCGACTTCATCGATCTGCAGGAACGATCGCACCGACGTGATGCCCCCTAGCGTGATTCGTGATCGTGGCTATTAAAACCGATTTCAATATCGAAATCTCCGTTGATATGATACGACCGCTGCACTTGCGGAGATTTATGATCGTGCCGGATTTTTCGAGTGAAATTGCGGTTTGCATAAATCAATATTAATTATCGCTGATAGCTATAAATGTATGCTGTAGCATGCGCGGGAACACAGAGTAGCGAAGAGAAAATTCACCTGAGGACTTTGGGACTTTGAAACGTTCCGAGAGAGAGAGAGAGAGAGAGAGAGAGAGAGAGAGAGAGAGAGAGAGAGAGAGAGAGAAATCAATTTTTATACGCGATTATACCAATCACCCGCATACTCTCGCTCTTGTTCATTTATAACCGTGCATGATGCCGATTTTTCAAATCGGGGACTTACTTCGGGCACAATACTGAGTCGCGATAGCAGTCAAGCTTTACCGGAGCTCGCCCGGATCGTGATCTCGCGGTCCGCTTACGTAATTAAATGTAATTCGAATAATTAATTACGACGCGGATCTTGCGCGCGTCGCTCGAAGGAGATAAATTATTTTCTCTTGGCAGCATCATAGGGTGCCACCGGTGAAATATCGGTTGCTCGAAGTACCTGGCGGTCGCGGTATATTTTCTGCCGTGCCAGGTTTTCGACCTCGGCGTGCGCGCCGATATCGACAGTAATTAGTCTTCATTGTGTGTCATTGGATTCGATTCTCCCCGGTCTTTCCGCGGAAAAAAGTTGGGCGCGGAGAAGAATCCGGGTAAACATCGGTGTGTCTTCCTTCTCCCGTCGTTCGCCTCTCATTCCCCGCCGCCGTCTTCCTTCGGCTCTCCCTTCGCCGCTCGATCGCCTCTGTCCTTGGTCCGTGGGTGTAAATCTGTCTCCCAGATTAAGTCCGAACACTGAGTTGTATAAATTGAAGCCGATCTCTCTGCTGGGGCTCGGGAGTAGCTACTCGGGCCACTTTATTTTCGTTTATTTGTTGTCGGCAAACATGCCTGGTCTTCTTCGCAGCAGCCAAGCAACCGGCAGCCGCGGTGGTAGCGGTGATATCCTGCTTGCACGCCTGGCTACACGGGAAGGTAAAGGATTTCTTCTGCGTATGCGAGCGCACTTATATGAGTCCCTTTCGTGTGTACGAAGGGCTGCGCATAATCTGTGCCTGTGTAGCCTCCATATACGCGCACCCTTTTCATGTACGTATACCAGAATTCTCGTATTTCTACGTGTGGTCGTTTGCGGAGTTACAGTTTTGTATGTACATTTGACGCGTACATATACAAGGTGTTCTAAGACTATCAGACGTTTCTTTAATTATATTATAAAGAATGTAGAGAATAGATTAACGAGAAAGATATAAATTGTTTTTATTGCGAATCTTTGATAATAATATAATCGAAATTTTAAGCGTTAGAAAAATAACTCATGATAAATTAACACTATGATATATAAATGATAGAATATTAAGATTGGTACTATTTTAACAGAATTTTATTTTAAGATTTACTTAATGGAAAATATTTTTTTTATTTAAAAGATTACGGGCTTTAATGGATTTCTACTAAAGATGAAAATACGTTGAATAATAATGCATTAAGATATATTTCTACGGTCACGAAGCACCTTGTATATACATAAATATGAAAGTACGATTCCACAATGTGTACGTCTGAAATGCATATGTACACTTAGACTTCGATAGTATCCTTGGATATTGCAGTAACACGTTTCCTTGGTGCACGTGCATGGATCATGTATGCAGGCAGGAAAAAAGAAGAAGCTATGCTTATGTACATATATAGTTACGGAGATCTGTATACACAATACTGCTTAATCCGGGTAGTATTGTTTTCCATCTAGACAGAGGAAACTTGCCAGCGTTAACTTCGCCGGCAAGATGTATAAATGGGTCAGGCGCATTTGCCGCTCGCCAAGATTTCAAAATTCACGAGTTTTGCGACTGTTACTGACATTTATTTGCCGATGCGAAAGTGTCTACGTTATCGTGTTTTGCGGTGTCGTGGCTCTTTAATGGATCGCTCTCCAAGATTTGCAAGTTTTGCAGATAATACTGATGTGGAACATTGTTTTTGCGATGATATGATAAGACACAGATGCATTATGCATGGTATGATGATGCTTCAACATGGTTGTACTATCCAATCCAGTTTCAAAACTGTAAGAAATATGGTCGACCTCGTAGATCTTCTTCAAGATAAGTAATGCCCATTAATGTTGACGAGTGTTATTAATTAAATTGTTTCTAATTTAAAGAGCCGTCAATTAACGTTAAATCGATATTAGGCAATGAACGAGTATTTGAGAAAAGTAGGTGAACAACAATACCAGGTCTCGTTTAAAAATTAACAGAGGACTCGAGGATTTATAATTCACGTTTTGGAAAGGTAGTACATGTGACATATATGTATCTTATGTGTACCTATCGATACAGAGATACTGGGGCCACATCTAGAGGGGAATTAAAAATTATGGAGATTGATATATGGCGCAGAGAATTTATGTCCAACGAAGCCGATAATAAAACACCGAGAGAATTCTTCCGGATAACGTCGGGACTTCTCGTGCGTTATACACGGCGGTCTTGTATGACCCGACAAAAATGCCCGTCCGGGCGCGCACGGGCGCGGAGAGAACGAGCGCGGTTCTCCGTGATATATCGCTGGGCTGGAAAAATGGTTTCGCCGGCGGGGGAATCGGGAGACCCCGAAATGCAGTTTACGCTTTGGTTGACGACGAATCGCCTTCCCGAGAGTCGGTCGGTTACTGACACGCGTATAACGCATACATGCATACACGTGCATACAGACGCGTCTAGCCATGCATTTGTCGCCAAATGGATTTGGATTGCACGCGTCATCCATGCTCGCTTCGCCGATTTTCGTACGGCTCCATATGCACGTACGCGAAATTAAAAGAAAGCCTGTTTTTGCACCTCCAATCGTGATTATTGAGAATCGTAAACGAAATTGGGTAATTCCCTTTCAATAACCATTTATCTTGCATTACGATAACAATGTGTCTAGGGAGATTTAGCATTATTTAAGAATCCTCAAGAAGAAGAGTTACTCCCGTCTTTACAATTCAGTTTATGACCGTGCCGCTGCAGCTGTAGAAAGGAATAGAGAAGCTAAGACATAGGCCACGTACCAGAACCCCGGCGGCGCGGCGTTCCGCGTACGCCATTTGCATACCTTATAATAAAAACAAATCCCTACAGCCGGGGTATCCTCATGTATTCTCGTTTCGCGAGGATCTGTCGAAGCGCCTCGGTTAGATTCTATCTTGCCGCATTTACGGCTTTTATTCCGATATGCCGCTGTCCTTCCGGTGCGCTCTTGGTTCTCTCATTCCCGTAAGCGTTCCTCCCATAACCGTCTTCCATACTGAAAAATTTTCCGGATGACTCTCTTCCTGGCTGGCCGATACATTTTACTTTTTCGTTTGCGCAAACAAGAACTGTAATTACTTTTGAGATCAGGAAGCTTACAATCATATGCGAGTATCATATAATAGAAAAATTTTGTAAAATTTTTCTGACAATGATATTAATTGGTACAAAAATATTATGTTATAAATTTAATTGATTACCTAGATTTTTGTACAGCTTTTGTGAGTGGAACTTAATTACAAAATCTAACATAATTGGATAATGCATACGTGAATTTGTGTCTGTTAGTTATATACATTAATATATCTCGAGAGGATAAAAATCTGTTCAATCTTTTAAGCTTCGAGATATTTCATTATTATGGATTGTTGTTCTATCAGGTTTCAGCCAAATATCGCAAAAATGAAAATGTAAATCGTTTCCGAAAATTTATTTTAGCAGTAAATCCAAATATTTGCAGTGTTCTTTCAAAAGCACACGAAGTTTCGGAAGATTTATATCTCATCGCCTGCGAGAGCTAGGGGATTTTGAATTTGACACGTGTAAAAAATCGGTGGCACAGATGCCACAGATATGATCGACGTTAGGTACAGACAATCAGGCGATCAGGCACAGATTCGCTCACTGTGCTTCTTTTTATTCGAAAGAAAAGAGCGAAAGGATTCGGGTTGCAATATGCGACCCACGGTCATCGTCTGCTTTTATAGAGCGCTCTCATACTGCCTGCAGGCTCCGTAATCTGGCAGATTTTATTTTGTCGACGACGTCAACGACGACGACGACGACGACGACGACGGCGTCGGTGGACGATGCCGGATTCGACGACAGTTCGCGAACTCATATCTCACAGAACGTCCGTTCCTGCGGAAACTTCGATATCACCGAATATGGCACGATGAGAGAGCGAGGCAAAATTCTCTGCATCTCTCCGCGGAAGCTGCTTCGTTTTGATTCTCAATGACATGAGTCATTTTCTCGGCGATAGTGATCTCCGCCGAACTTTCTCTCGATAGCGTAGCTTGTGGATTAGGTGATGCTAAAAATATAATATAATATATATTTTATTTGATACGATCAGATAGAGAAATAAACAATCGATAAAATAAGTGGAAGTAATTCTGTTCTTTTATGTCATTAACATCGTGACAACAGATGGTCAAATAATTGCCGTAATTGAATGGTGCGACAATATTTTTCTTACATACGCACATAACAATTTTTTCGTTATTTCTTTATCAGTATTAAACGATTCTTGTACTTCTTTGCTCGAGTTTGTTTCTATTCAGTAAATTTCAGTAAATTTCATTCCGGAGATGTGTTAGCCCTTTCGATCGCACGAGAAAAGTGCATTCTCGTAATTCGATCGCGCGCCGAAGTGGCTCTGAGAGAAAGATACTTTGTAGAACTGCGTCCCGGAGTCACGAAGCCGGCATTCTGGTAAAAGTGGCGATCCTTATCGCCCTTGGAGCTTCTTGAAATCAGAGCACGGCGCATAAAAGGGTTACACCGCGCCGGAGTATTTTGGAACTGGTCTGTCTTCTTACATAATGACGAATTGATATGTAACTGCAATGTAGATTCTTAATAAGACTTACGAAATATTTGCCAAGTATTTCGTACTGATTATTTCATTGGTGATCGGTGCGACACTCCAAAAAAATATATAGAATAAATTGAATAAATCATGATTCAAAGGAAAAAGCAACAATCATAATGCAAAAATGTCTTTGAATTACGATGATTTTGTAGAATCATAATCTGTATTGTGTTTTTCAATATAAAGTAAAATCTTTGTTTGCCTTTATTTGATTCCAATCTTGTTTAATTGTGAGTCGTCCAGCTGTACAAGTAACGGGTGGAAATGAAGTTTCGTCATGGCGTCATGAAATTATTCATGAAAATGCGAACAAATTTAAGCGAGCAAGAGACGCTTGGGCAAATCCTTTTATTACCGATATCTTATTTCATTTACATATTTATTGTATCGTAACGGGGAATAGAAGACACGGAAGAAGACCTTTACGAGCGAGCGCCGGGCGCTCGAGTAAAAGTGAGCTTATTTACTGTTCTCTTTTTCCGAAGTTTCATAAAAGCGGAGGAAGTAGCTTCAGGATGTATCCGATAGATGCGACTGAAATATTGAAGCTCACTCGATCTCGTGTCGTTGATCCGCCTCCAAAGAAGCAATTCCGAAGAAATATGGAAGTATTGAAACTCATTTATGCGTGAGTCGCATCGCTAACTTTGTTCGCGCGGCAACTAAGCATTGGCAGCTTAATGGCGTTCCGACTAATGCCATGAGGCGCAATATATTGCGTCTGAAATGTCCGTCGGATACATGGCACAGCTATTATGTTTCGCAGATAGGTCGTGAATAGCTCAACGCGATACAGCTGCTCGACATACAATTGTCTGTAGCAGGACGAGAGAGAGGCAAATTGTCTGTTTTCAAGTTACGGTACGCTTGCGCCAAAAGAACAATCGAGGGGAAATCTGTCATCTTGCGTCTCCCTTATTCCTTATTTCATAGCGGAATAAAGGAGATATGTGTATCTTCAGCAAGATGCGGAGTTTATATAGTAGAAAAATGAAAACTTGGAAGTACTTTTGCCAGAGAAACTTTAACGAGACAACTGTAGTACCATATATATGTATAGACTATTCTTAACGCTTTATATTGCATTTTATATACACATCGTGTTGACTTTATATTTCATTATCTCAGATATGCAGAAAGTGCGCCACTGTTTATTCTTATTTTTATTAATTGCCGGGCAAGCTATAGGGATTGCCAGAGAAATGTTGCGATAAATATTCATCCAATTGTATATTTGCCGGGCTCATGTCCGCGGTAACTAACCATGTGCCGCTATAGTCGCGCGAAAACAAGTACCTACCGCACAATGGGCATTGTCTCCGGAATGGTCCGATAAATACATTACGGACTGATTATGTTATAGGGTGTCGTCTTGGTGTTTACCGCGGTACGCGCGGACAGACGTATTGCAAGTTAAGTAGAGACGTTGTCGAACGTGCGCGGTAAGCGAGACGAGAGGCAAAGAACACAGACAAAAAGCCTGAGACTTGAAGGACAGACGGGGGAGACGGAGCGCGGGTTGCAGCAAAGAGCGATAGTAAGCTCGTTTATTCTTCGTCCAGCCGTCTATTGTTATTCGGGCCACTCGATACACTCGCTCGTACCATTCAACTGTAGCCTTTATCAATTGCAGGTAGACCTCGGCCAATTGGCAATTGGTCGATCCGACGCGTTCTATCGCGGAGAGTTAGGGAACAAGGGTAGGCGAGGGGGCAGGACGGGATGGACGGGGGCGGGATGGACGGGGGACGGGTCTCCAAAAAGACCGCGATACCTACCTCCGAAAGGATTGGACAACAAACAAGTCGCGAAACTCCGCGGGAAAGAGAAAGCCGCAAAACCGTATTCCATTCGGTTCTCTGTGCCGCTTGTACGCTTACAAGCAGCGCCCTTTCTTAATTACACATTGGCGCACCGTTCTTCGCTGTGCAAACGCTGCGGCGCCGTATTTACGTACATTCACTCTAACGAATAGTTTCGCGTTTATCCAAGCCCCCGGCCGCACGACAAGCAGAAAAACGTAAACGCTGAAACGAGATTGAAATTTTACACGCAGCTTTTTACTCGTCATCTCTTTCCCGGCCCCACCCGCCGGCATACAATCGTGTCAGAGTAGCGGAATACACACTCGCCTCAAAAGACAACGCGCATTACAGTGTGGAAAATTTTACGATCGAGTCTTACTTTTACGATTAAACTTTACTTTACCGTAAAAAATTCACTGTACCGTGAATGCCTTTCGCAAGTTTGAATACCTAGTCTGGCTCAGCCAAGTTAATTTGAAAAAGTGATTCTTTGAGAAGCTCTCAGTTGGACGAGGGCTGGCCGTGGTGAATGTGAGAATTGCACGCGATCCGTCTTCTTTTTTTCCTTCCTGCGCCTTCCTGCGCTTTTCTCCCTCCTGTAATAAAGTAGCCCCATGCGATATGCGGTTCGACTATCTGACCTAACTGCGCTTGAACAAGCCGGGGAGATCGTGCGCGGGATTCGGAAATGGATCCAATTTTCCATCGTGCCCTGTCATTGACATGTTTCAGTGTCGATTGGCACCGAGCTTCCATTATACTTGCTATTATTATGATATATTTTTGTAATTATCATTTAGCCTGTTATTTAACTTTAACATGTAGCATATCAGCTTTAAGATAGAAATTATTAATTAACATTAAATCGATTTATATTTCATTATCGTGTTTCGTTACGAATATCAGGAACAAGCTTGTATTATTTATGTATCACCAATGTACTTTCCAAAATACATGGTACTAGAACACATGTGACGAGATAGGAAAATTACAAATGATTTTGAGCGAGACCACCCAGAATCATTTGTAATTAATTAGCAATTGCAATTAGCGTAAATCGTTAGAGCGATCGAGTATCGTTAACGCACTATCGATTCGCCGGATCAAAACCGCCGCCGATCGCGAGAGCAAATCCTCTTAGGGAAGTCTGCGGGAGTCCGACGTCGAACGTATTGTTATCATAACGATAACGGGCGACATATGTAAATTGTTGGAAATTAATTTAGCAGAAGTTTCGCTCTTACTGCTCCCGCTTTCCGCGCGCTACGGCGGAAAGTGGAACCGGCGATGGCGAAAACGGAATATGACGGCGGAGAGCGAATGAGAGGAAATAAAGCGCGGTGGCCCACTTCCTCTGTTTCAAAGTGCAAGCAAAGGAACGGTGGAATCGGCGAAGGAGGTAGGCAAAGATACCACGGAGTTCAGAGCCGTCTCCGTCTTTCCTGTTCCCCGAGCTGCGGCAATCTCTTTCTTCTCCCGCCGATTTCTCCTTCGCTTCCCCCGCGCCTGTCCGTTCTCTCTCCGACATCCCTCTTTCCGCTTAGATGCGCCGTGATCGTCCGACCGACGAAATTGTACCTCTTTCGAATCCGCGCAGACTCGCTGCACGTACGCTGCACGTGGCGGACGATTTCTATCGCGCTTGATATATATTTCGCTGCTTTATTAATGACATCTTGAATAATTGATTCCACGTAAGCACCGCGATATAGCAGAAACTGGCTGGCAAACGCGCGGGCGAACTCTCGCTGGCTTTCACGTTAAGAGGCTTCAGCACGGCGGCGGAATAAAGAGGATAAAATATGTGCTTCGCGCAGTGGATTTTAGTCGAAGTCAGGAACACCGGTAGCGTGATGTAAGACTGGTAGAAGAGGTACAATACGCAGAACTTACGGGGTATTATCGCATTCTTAGATTCTGGACGCTCATATACCTACCTACCTACGCGGAAGACGATAGTTATTCTCGAAGTATAGTCTATAAGCAACCGCATACTATGCAGCTGCGTTTTGATGGATATGAATGGTTGTTTAGTGAATTAGTAGGTTCCAATGACGCCCGATTGCTAGCAGCTGCCGGCAGTCGCTGCTGCAAAGTGGATAAATGTAAATCTAGATTCGACTGTGGTTAATACGCACACTGATGCAGCGCATATCCGGCTTTTGTGCTTTAAAGTGTGCATCTAAGTGCATCTATCCCCAAGCATTTCGAAATACAATTGGTCACCGCGCTGTGTAATATTTTGTCATGCGTTTCGTATTCCCATTATTTTTTTGCGGATAATTCCGATTAACAATTATCTTCTTCGCTCGTTTTCTTTGCTACCTCGATTGGTTTTGCGATTGCGGCGATAATGCTAGATGATAATATACGTGACTACTTTGTGATCGTGTTTACATCGCGTGTTTACATTGCGATGGTTATAACTAGCAATCGCTACCAGTATAATCGACGTAAAATTCCTCTCTCTTCCATGGTACTTACATACATCTACAGAGAAGGGCATTGAACGTAATAAGAGTATTGATTGGACATTCTATATGAATACTATTATCGGTTCAAATAACACAATTTTTTATTGACTTGTCATTACAAATTGTGTGTGTGTGTATGTGTGTGTATAAATTCAAAAATTATGTTCGAGCTTAAATAAGAAAAATCTGTGTCATACATATAACATAATAATAGCACATTTTGTACGTGATTTATAAGGATCAGTCTTCTCACTGCTCGCTCATGTATACAAAGACAGCTTGACTGCTCATAAACGAAACTCAAAACTTGGTTTCTTCTCTCTCTCTCTCTCTCTCTCTCTCTCTCTTCCCCTCTCTCTCTCTCTCTCTCTGTCTCTCTCTCCCTCTCTCTCTCTCTCTCTCTCATTCATATACCGCTTGCAGCATAAACGTCGGCCTGGATAATTTGCTCATGATACGGAGCTTGGCCAGCGTTACCGTGGCTAGCAAGTTAACGCACCATACGCCACGTCCTGACCACGGTCAGGTGAAACAGGTTGCCTGGTACAGGCCACGATACTTGCTGCAGGCGAAGAAAGAGAGAGAGATAGACCGGCGCGGAGAGGCCAAGGCAGGCCCTTGCCGTCTTCTTGCGTCCTGCCATTTACCTCTTCTATGGTATCTTGCCATCTTCAGATGCGTGTAGGTATACCATGGCATGAGAGTGCGACCGGCTTTCTAAGCAACTCGATCGCGACGCGATGGAATTCGCACTCGTCCAAACTCGGGCCGACGCGCTCGTCTTTTCTTATTCTCTCATCTCTTTCACTCTCCCCTCCTTCATCATTCTCTGTTCTCCTTTTTCCCTTTGTCTCTTCGGGCCCGGTGCGATCTCGACCGTCCGCTCCGTCAATTTCGCCTTTAGAACGCGTTCTTCTTTCGTTGCCAGCGCCTAGGATACGACACGTAGTGTTCCTGGCTTTTGCAGCCTTCATTTTCTTCGTTATTTGAACTTTTCTATTTCCGTAACGAAAGTACGTGAAGAGAGAGAAAGACGGAGAGAACTCCCCGTAAAAAACTTTCCCTCCTGCCTGTGATCTGTTCCCTTTGTAAAAGAAAACCTGTTATAAACTTTATCTTATGAAATTCGATGACCGTGAGAAAGGCAATATTTTCGAATGTATAATGCATGTTTTGCAATCATAATTTTATCTTTAGCGACATACATATAGCTGACAATAATTATTAGTGTTAGAATCAACGATTACATATTCTTTTTTATTGTAAAATAATTATATGAACAATTATATGAATAATTACACGAATAACACTCATCAAAATTATTTTCATAACATGTGACGTTGTATCTCCATTCAAATATAATATAGGATTCGTTTCGTTTCTGGCTACGAGATCTGCGAGGCGGACCGATCTCTCATGGGCGTATATAATCGACGAAGTTATTCCGCCCGTATAACAGCAGTTCTTCCCAACGCGGAATATTCGGGTAGGAGCGTTAACGGTGAAAACTTTGCCACTAAGATGCGCTTGAATGGGCATGCCTGATGTGGTGGAGAGACGGTACGAGACGGCGAGAGAGGACCGAGGCGAGAAGGAGGTCGTGAAAGACGACGAAGGACGCGGGATTTCGGTGAGTGCGGTCCGCCTGCACACAAGCAACGATGTGTTGGAAGGCGAGCGCCTGTAGCCTCCTCCTCGACCGATCGCGGCATCCCATCGCGGGATGCAAGAATAAACAGGTTTCCTGTGCGTCCTTATAAGAGGCCGGAGGAAGGAGGAACCGGTGGCAGGAGGAAGCGAAAGGCGCGCCGAAGAGGGAGGAGAAGAGGTGCAAGGGCGAGGCGAGACCACTCAACACGTATCGTAGGTACGAAAGAAAGACAGAGAAAGGAAGAGAGAGAGAGAGAGAGACCCAGAAGCGGGCAGGAAAGATCGGATGTACCAAGATTGGAAGCCGCGTATATTGAAGAAGATGGGGATAGGGGGTGACGGTGCTAGCAGTGGGAATGGAGGTATTCAAGACTCGCCGTCCGATGCCTGTTCCAGGCAAAAAGATACTATGCGCGCTACTTTCACGGGGAAGAATCCTCGTGCGACGGGAGTCCGACTGTTGCTGACACACGTTGCCGCCACGTTGCTCTGTCTGTCGGTATCTGTCCATTGTCGCAGTCAGTTGCGCTCTCACTCGCATTTCTATTACCCTCGTATATTCAGTAAAGACTGGAATCAACCGCCGCCGCGCCGTCGATTTCCTCTCACGATTTTTCTCAAAAAGTAGATTAAAGATTGTCGAGCGATAAAGATATTCGTCTATTTTACTGTCGATATGTTCTTCTAATGTACGACTTTTTTTTCCCTCACCTTTTCACTAACAGAATCCTCGCCGGAGATTTTTATTGAATCCATTTAGTTTCTTTTATTTAAATTTGTTCATGTGACTTTTCAGTTTTCAATTTTAGATATTTTATTTAGAAAATATCTAGATATAATATAAAAATAGTTTTCCTGCAAAATCTTTTGGTTTCATCGATACGATTTGACGAATTAAGCTGCATTTTAATCTATTCGTACATCAGGATTATGATTTGTATTAAATGCTTTGTAGCGGAATTAATTAGATTGCACTGTGGACATTGTAACATTTCTAGATACCTTTTTTTTTTTTCAGAAATTCTGGATTCATGAAAACTCGAATTTAGGACGTTTATATTTGCGTGTGAATCACTGGAACGTAATTTTGTGGATAACTTTTTTTTACTTTGCGGCATTAGTAAATACAATAATTAAAAGAATCCACGTAGATTATTGCTGAAGAAAAATTTTGCGTAATATTACAGCTTATCATGATTTATTTTCGTTATTCACGAGTGTTTGCGAACACGAAAATTTTTACTATGCCTGTTACTATCACACTCGTATTTACTAAACTGTCGGTACTTTCAACAGCGATCCAATTCCCGCATTTTTAGAGCTCTTTGACGAACGTGAATTCAACTCGCGTGTCAATTACCGAAGCGGCTTAAATCCTTTCGCGCTTTGGCGAAATTAAACGCGCTTTCCCCGCGCCAGTTTTTCGAGATTTTAGCGGAATTAATTGCGTTCCTCCACGCGGCACGGACAACTTTTTGCGCCGCCGCGAGCCCTCGTAAATCGATCAATCTACGTGATCGGGGTGTCTATAGTTCGTGACCAGCGCGGGTATAGTCGAGTGGCGAAAGACGAGGTGGCAAGAAGGACGGAGGGCGGAGGGATCCGCTCGTTGGGCGTACGAGCTCGCCTCGCTTCGTCTCGTCGTAAATATCAACGCGTTTCGCACATTAGTCGAATTAATTAAATGCTAATTATGATCGGGCGATGCCTCGGCTTGCATACTGATATCGGGCGTGATACGCACGCCCGTCTTTCCCCGCATATCTATATATATACACGAGGAGCGCGTCGACGTTGCATACCTTGCATCTTATTATGCTCGGTGATATGCTCTTCCTGCCTTCCTCCCGGCGCGGCGTGCCGGTCCTTTTTTTCCCTTGGGCTGGCTCGTTGTGCGAATATCGCGCGCGCGAACTCACGTATATCCACCACCCGACCGAAGCGAATGGACGTAAATTTTTACACGCGATTTGCCGTGCAGCCGCTTATTTCGGAGCGCGCCGAGATCGTCGTTTTGCCGTACATTTCGGCTACCGAGGCGCGCCGCAGGCCGTTAATCTGGAAATATTCGGTGACAGTAATTAAAGACGCGCTCGGTTGGGCACCATCGTCTTTTCGTTGATCATCCGGTATCGACCGAGGAATCTTCGAAGTACGATCGTTATTGGTTGATGAATCGAGACAAGGAACGAGCTTATTCGCCATTAGAACAGAACTGTGTTAGTTATGCCCAGGTATTAGAACGAAAATTTACATATAAAGCAGAAAATTTAAGCAGAGATTGCGATTCTTTATGAGAAAGAAATACGGTGATGGGTGATTATTTTTTTATTTTCGTGTAAGATCTTTTTTACACCGTTTTATGTATCGTGCGGATCGTGCCTGTTGTATCTCGATGTAAATTCACGCGTCTGCGGGCGATATTAAAAGCGAGATGCCAGTTTTCGCCCTATTTAGACAATAGCCAGACATACGAATTCTGCTACTGATAATAACGTCTGGTACGGGACAGATCACGAGTCGCGAGGATCTGTCGATAGACGATCAATCGTTGAAAAATACTTGACGCAATTGGATACGTCATGACGTAATAGACGGAGTGGCAATGTCGACAGGGTGTACGATTGCGTTATCTAGATTCTTGTTATCCGATCACGACACTGAACAAACGCGTGCGCCGGCACACGCATGTAATGTTATTCGCACTAAAACGAACGCACGTTCCAGAACCAGCAATTACCGGCCGCGGACACTCGTCACGTAATCACCTTTAGTCTGCATCGGGAATGTCAGTTACACTCCCTGCTGATTCTAATTAAAGTCGATAGACAATTCGTGTCGACTCGAATAATCAACTACAGCTAACAGCGTTGATACGCTGCAGTAACGGTTATGTATTTCCCGTCTCCATCGGTAACCTCAAATAATGCTCCGGTTTTGCGGTTTTCACGACTTGATAGCTTCCTTCAAAATCGTTGCTCTAACATAGAATTGCACGTGGAATTAAAGTTTTGTCCTTTATGCCAGTGAATTTATTTAGAGTTTACTATTAACGATACAATATGTTTCTTAGTTAACGTTTCTTGATTAAGCCTTTTAAATTTGCAAATCATACCTCTTTTTCTTTCTTTCTCTTTATCACTTGTTGAACTTATCCTGAATAGATTCAAGATCGAATCAGTAATATATGAAGATAAATAATATATGAAGATTCCATCTCTCAGCGTGGAGAAAAACTTTTCATGTATTTATGCCTACATATCCGTTCACAGGAATAGAAGTAGAACAAGTCGTCCATTTTTCATATAAACATGCTGTGTATCCCTAGGTACAGTGAAGATATTAATAAACCAGAAACTCTCTCAGGATGTGGCTTGAGCGACATAAGAAAAATTTAACTATGTAAACGACAACAAAAAAGAATTGACGCTCTTTTCGTTTTATTTAAAATTAGAGAGTACTTTCGTCGCTGATGACGATTTATAAAAGTTTAGTATTGAAGGCCTGCCTGGGTTAAGATTTTAATACTGTTTTTGATACAGTTTCGATATCGCTTAAATAATTGTAAGACTTTTTATTGCAAAAGAATTTAATTCTATTTAATTCTATTTAATTCTTTTACAGAAAAAGAATTGCGGATTGTCGTCCTAGCATGTTATATTGTAATTTTCTTCTGATCGGAAATTTTATCATGATAATGCAGTGCTTATATAACTCACAATGAGAAGATAAATTTCTTTGATATTTTTAAATAAATCTTTTAAATAAAATATCCGCTGTTTAAACGATATATATGTACTATATTTCCTGTGAGCAAAGTAATTTTTAAAAAGCTAAATTAATTCTATCGAAGATCTCGCATCTGCCAGTATTGTATTTTTTTATACCTACTAGCACAGTCGTTTGCATGAGCGATACCCTTACAGTTTTCACTGGCATCCGGAAACATGTAAGAAGAAAATTATGGGTCTGCCATCGAGAGCGCCGTTGCCTTTCGGCATCCTTTCACGCTTGTTATTTCAAATGAGCAAACGAGAGGGGTACAAGCAAGATGACTTTCGAGTCCTCTTAATATCCCCCTCGTGGTACAGATGCTTGTCCATACAAAAAGAAATTACGACGCTCGCCGATGTAATTTGTTTCCGCGGTGGCGACTTGGACAAAGAAAAGAAATCTCCGTCTCTTCGAACGCGTATTCCTTCGCGTGCTGAACGTACCGCGAGATTATTATTCGCCCAACCAGAAGGAGAGAAATAATCACGGTGCATTGACGGCGAATGCGTGTAGAGAATATATGGTTTATGAATTCCTGGTTGTTCAAATTGTGGAACAGCGTGACTCGAAATTAATTATCGGTAACTTGTTCATGAAATAATTGAAATCGCGTAAAATTAAATATCGTTAGATAAACGTCTGTAATTAGAACATTGTTTTTCATGGCATGTCAATTTTTGCTTTCGTAATGCACCATCGTAATATACGATTGCGTAAATCTCCGTGCGAGATGTTAATTTAAGATATAAATTTTTTTGTATTATTTCATAATGTGGCGCATATGCACCGTAGCAACGACGCTTACGTCGAATCGGTTTCCGTGTCACTCGTCGTACTTAATTTATCGATGCGCTACCGCAAATTAAACGTTTCGCGTTCGTTACGGTTTTACGAAACTCTATAGGGTGACGGTAATTGGAAAATGGATAGGTTGAGGATGTACCTGCCGGCGTAACGCGCTTGCCAATCTTTTTTTGCATTTCCCTATAAATTGCACGTCATTCTGGTGATACTGTTTTCCGGGCAAATACACCGCGCGAAAAATAGCACCGCTATACCTGTGTTCCGCCACTTCGATATGTTATTTTTCATGGAATTACACAGAACGTTATTATTACGCGCACCGAACACGGTTACTTGTCAGTCGATGACGTTAATGCGCCATAATGCGCTCGGTAATAATCGGACGGTACGTCTGAACGTTTTTAAACCATTATAACTCTTGCCTCGCAATGCGGACCCGCATACCGGTTGAAATTTCACTGTTACCGCCGCGTTCGTGCGAGCGCACCTCGACCGTGTAATGAAACCTATCGTAAAAATCGTAAAACCGATATGAGAGACTCGGATATTTGCATTCTCCAGTTCAGATTGGCCGTAATATGGAATATAGAGAATATAACGGATATGCAGAACGTCGAAGGAAGAAAATGGTCAGTGAAGTCGCTTTAGGTGAGGTCAGCCGGAAAATTTCGCACGTATAAATCGGACAAGAATTTCAGGTCGATCGATAGTTGATACGTATGACGCTGCTGCAACGTTGAAATAAGAATTTTCTGATGATACGACACTGAATATTTCTCCGTTCGTCCGTCATTTCTCATTCATTTTTCGCAAATTATTCTGCTTTGCTCGATTTACACAGAATTAAAATTATAATCACGTACGAGAGCGATATTATGTTTCCGAACTTATTGCCGCCAGAAAATGAAAATTTTAATGTAATTTTTAACAGTCAGGAATACTTTTGTATTATGTAACACACGTAAATATTAGCGCATTCTTGGATGCGGTAATTTAACGAAGTTCAACTTTAAGCAGCGCCAGGTATAAACTCATTAATGTACCAGCGTATTGTCACGACACGGGATTCTCTGCTCTATGCATGACATAACTATTTAATCTCGATATTAATTCGTGCCTTTATTAATACACCATTCTCGCGACTTCATACGCTCGACAATGCAGGAAACTTTCCCAATTTGACACATCAATGCTTCTCTCTTTGAGTATGTGATGCGTGCACACGCCGCTATTCAGCTCGACGGCAGACTGGTCTCGTGGTAATTCGCTACCGCCGCGCGCCGCCGTCGTCTGACATATAAGGGGTAGCCTTAAATGACAACAATCGTCGTTCCTGCCTTGCCGGGTGACGCAGAGCGTCGGGAGATCAAACGTAGTTGAAGTTTCGCGCATGAAAACTCGCGCGAAATTGCCAGCTTTCTCGCGCGCGATATCGCATATAGCATGGTGATCTCGATGCGGTGCCCCATAGCCCCATCCGCACAAGCGTGGTACTCGCATAAAATGCACCAGCGGAATCGGTCCACTGTATATGTATATGTACATACGAACGAACGGACGGCGCGGCGGCGGTTGGCGTCCAAAGCACGGCAAGTCGGGCGCTGTGCGTCGAACATCCTACGAAATTTATGCGTACAACCGAGCAATTATCCGCTTCAAAGTGCACTTAACGACTTCGACGTACGAATAAACTCCGAACGGCGACTACGAACGGGCCGCGTGCTACTATCGGCTTCGTTGTACTAGGAGTGCACAGTATAGACACTGTACTTTATCCCCATTCCCTTAATAATGTAAGGGACTTACCAATCAGTTCCGTAGTTTCTCTCAAGGCTCCGCGTTGCAAGATATCTGTTCCTTAGATACGTCACGACATTTTGTTGTGAATGCATTTAATACCCATTTAACTAGTCTTTTAATTACATCCACTAAATATCCTTTTTTTAGCTTGCACGACATCTTCGCGCACGCATCAATGTAGAAATCATGTCCCCATAATAGTTTTTGCGAATATAGACATGAAGTATTTGGTAATTATAATTGATATAAAATAATATGAAAAAAGGAATTAATATAGATTACAAGAGAATTATTAGAATGCGTTATTTTTATTACCGTGTCTGTAAAGGAATAATTAAAGAAAAACATTTTGCTTCATATCATCATATATATCATATCTTTCTTTATGTCACGCTTTTTGCTACATGGTATCGATGGACATTGCCGACATCGAATTTCCTTCGCGAATAGAGTAGCGGTCTAGGATCAGAATGACGTTTCTACTAGCAAACTTTTCTTGCGGATTGAAGGGTCTAAGGGACGCGCGGGGAAATAAGGGTAACTGAAAAAGTCGCGTTAGTCGAAAAGCTGTATCTTTGTGAAACTCTCACACGAAGGAACAATGGGACGGATCTTTGGATTGTCAGTTGCGAGGTTGCAGCCGTCGACCTCACAATAGAAACTTTGATCAAGATAAAGGGCGGAGGCAATGGACAGAAAAGTACAAATAAGAGAAAAATATTTTTCTCTCCGCTAATGGATGAAAGAATGCAGTAAAAGAGGAATAATTACGTATTATTATATTATGAAAGATCAATATAGCATTTATCTTTAACATCTTTCTTTGTATATTTGAATGAGATATAATGAGATATATCTATTAAATAGACAATCAAGTGACTATCAACGATGATATATAATATAATGATTTCGCAGAATTTCAAGATATCTTGCTTAGACAAGTGAATAAATTACGTAAATACTTATATATATTAACAATTTAAAATAATTCGCATCGTATATATTCTGTAACTTTAATTTTTCACTCAGCGAATTGCGCGCTTTTGTGGCAATCAGGAATTTATCTGGACGAGTTGTGATCAAAGGACGAGCGAGGATCAAAGTACGTCAATTGTTAAGTTCATGGCGGCAAAATGAATGAGCGCGTGCTATCGGTAATCTATCATTTTATACGGTCCACACACAGTTATAGCCATCGTTGAGATTCTCATTAGAGCAACGCGCTAATCAAATGATTCATTTACACGGATTGTATCTGATCTAGTAGCAATGACGCTTTATTATTGCAGCCCTGTGGATACGGTCAATGGGACTTTTATTAAAATACCAAGAATGATATCGCGCGTGTTCGCGGGACCCTCGATTGTAATTTCCATCCGTGCGTTGCCACCAGCATATATCTCCGGTCTCGTGTGCGTTGTGTACCTGCGTAGAAATATATCGACATCGGTTTTGCCCGTTTCCACATGAAACAGACCACCGCTCCCGATACTGGTTTCTCTGTGATCGTAGACACACGCGCTCCTCGCTGCACCGCGGCACCCTACCAGGAGGAAACTTTGTGCGAGACACGCCGGCAGATTTTTGTTTGAGGGCGTCCCTGACCCTAAATTAACTCGCCGCACATTGTGTGCCGTGGCATCTACCCCTTCCAATCGTGTGATTACTTGCACAGCGTTAAAACTTTATCTATCCGTGAAATGCATCGCGTCGCGTTCTTTCCGTCATTGCACGCCCGTTACGAAAAATACAAGTTGTTTTTCTCTTATAGATTTATCATTTGATTCATTAGGTAAGATGCCCATCTGTTTTTGTCATCACGCTTGCAACATTTTTTAAATGGAAAAGGTCACAAGTTTGTTGAAAGCTAATTTGTTTGTTAATTTTCGATCTCGCAAGATTCACGTAGTTTTAGTATAAATTTACGAGCTTCCACACACTTTGTATGGACAAGAAATATATGACGCGGAAAATTTTAAAACTTGCAGGATGAAGATGTGAAATAAAAACTCTAAAATTGAAACTTATACACTGTCCTTATTTGATTCGACAAATTCATTCTATGATAAGGAGCAGAGAATTTAGAAGAATATTTCTTACTCTTGCACCACAATAATTGTGTGAAACGAATTATACGTTATACATTAAAATTTCTTTTCTTTATTTGCGATGCACACGTATTCAAATACTAATTGATTTTCAATATTTAGACATAGATATTTAAATGGATTTTTAGCAAGGAGGATTTCGGTCTGATATAACAACCAATCTCTGATAAGCCATGGCTCGTGTATGATACGGAATACGCATTCATACGGCATACTTGGCCTGTAATTGTGCCGACTACACGAGGGTTGTTATCGCTTTTCGATATTTTGTCATGTATTTCACTGGATATAGCGTACGATGTACACGTATGGTAGACGAGTACCCAGTATGACGATTCTACGTACGTTTCTCCGCGCAAACTGACTGCACCGACTGCATATGCATTAGAGAGATTATTTGTAATCAAGTTTCTGGCGCGAACCATATGAATTGGAATGCTTTTGATTGACCCACTTCACTGTGTATCGAGGGTCAACGTCTGAACACTGCTCGAACCCGTTATTACGTGTATCTGTCTGTCTGTGCACCTCTAAGGCTACGACTACATTATAATCGATCAAATCCACCCAGATCACTCACGAGCAGGCCAGATTAGACCATATCAGACAACCGTGCCAACGTGGAACCGTATACAACGTGCTTGTAATCGCCGAAGAGCGGAAATGCGAAATACAACAGAACTTAATAGATCATCTAGTTAGTCGTATCGCATTATTTGCACAAATTGTGAGATAAGCGGCAAATAACTGAAAATTCTCACGATCCAACTACGAAAGAGCGAGATGCTCGTACGATAATTACAGTCACGTGTAGCCGTCGATTATAATCTGGCAATTTGTCTAATGTCCATTTCCACTAATGCGGATTAACTTTAATCTCGGTTTAATTTACTTTTTATCTTTTTCTAATTCTTAAAATTAGAAAAGGATAAAAAGTAAGTTAAACCGAGATTAAAGTTGATCCGCATTGGTAGAAATGGACATAAGTGTTTACTTAATTAATTGTCGATAAAATTGTGCTCTTTCTCCCGAATATTCGTTTGTCACGTCGAGCTTCCATAGTCACGGTCGAGGGTGGAAATCGAAGAATCAAATGTCTCTAGCAAATGTATTATTCATGCGTTCGTGGTGCAGAAAACAAATTCATTCGTTCACGCAGAACGAAAAAATTAGAGTGCTTAACGAAGTGTCGCTTTTCCTCGTTTTGCTTTTCCAACATTTATCACGACAGGTGATTATATAACTTTAACTAAGTTTCCGAATTCGATAGTTTGCGTTATAAAATATTTGAGTTACCGCACATCACGTGTGCAGAAACGTCATATAATCTTTTGACAAATGCATATACGTACATTTTTATTCTTACAAAAAGGCACATTGTGATAAAAATTTTAATGTTGTTTTCCAAAATTGCCATTTTTACGTCGTAACGCTTAATTTGAATTTATTGCGTATTTTAGAGTGCAAAGTGTAAAATTATGCTTCAAGTTCTCGAGTGATCCTGCAGTAAATTCAGATATCATCGATGGCATTATTATGCGGATCTCGCGGATATATGTTTTTATGTTTTGGATTCGGGGGTGGATAGGAACGGTGACGAGCGTACACAATGAAAGAACAGGATCGTAGGAATGACGAAGAATAAGGAACGCAAGGGCTCGAAGGAGCGGGAGGTCGTTGTTACTGGCGATGGTAGGGCAAAGCCCGCGTTGTTCGCCAGGCTTAGAGCTCAAACGGTTGAGAAACACAAAGCTTCTTTATCTCCGTCCTTTCGTCCGTTTCGTTTCACCCGGCGAAGCAATCTTCTTTCTTTCTTTCCTTCATCGCAAGGTTTTCCGTGCCCTCTCTACCTTATTATGCCGCTGCGTACGTCCGTTGATCTTGGTACCGCATCTAAAGCGATGGAAAAACAGACGCGAGCCAACATTTTAGGGAACCAGGAAACATGATCTCGAGCTCTCGTCTTTTTTGCTTCATAAAGTTTCGGTGGTTTCTGTAGCGTCGCGCTACTTTTGAAACGTTTTCCGCTTTGTAGAAAAATATGTCACTCCAAATCTTTTAATCTCTTGCACTTATTAATTAAAATTGAATCATCATTTGTTTTACGCTATATTTGGGCTGCGGTCCACTTGACGCTACCAATACTTTGGTGCGTTCTTCTTCTCCTTCTTTCTTCATTGAAAGAAAAGAGAAGGGGAATAATGCTTCGAAGCATTTGTAGCGTCAAGTGGACCGCAGCCCTAATGTGATATATTTCATCACTTGTTCAGAAGAGTTTAAAATAAAATATACTGCTCACGTTCAAGCGAGATGTGAATTATTTTCAAACAGCGTGACAACGCGATTCCTCGAGATACATGTATATCATATCGTATTTTTCTATCTTTATATCCTTTACGCTGTCAAGTGTCTCTTTACATGACGATCTGCAAGAAACGATTGTCGTATTTTAGTACATTCATTCATCGTGATATCTACGACAGACTGTCGATAGCGTAAATTTGACAAGAAAAATTGCTTTTCGCCAACATTCTAACAAGTGTTGTATATATTTAAAACGTATAAATATTTGTCGTCGTGTAACATTCCAACATTTCTCAACTAGAATTCTCCCTCTCTCCTTTCTCTTTCTTCTTCTTTCTTTTATATAAAAGGTATATATTAGAAATGGAGAAAGATAAAGTAAATAGTTCTCCGCTTGAGTAAATTTATTCAGAGTCTCCGTCTAACGAGTTTCGTACTGGTGCTAGCCACAAACCGAGTCTATCGAAAGTCAAAGCAACAAGCTCGTTAATGCTTCTTATTTACACTTCATTCCGCATCATAATTATTTTACCATTTATGGTAAATATACGAATTTTGCAGGTACATTTAATAATATACTGTATATCTAACAATGTATCGAAATTATTATGTTACCGTCTAAAGTGTGAAGTTATTACTTTATCTCATCGCAGCAATCAATTTGCATTCATAATCTAATGAATTACTAACCAGAAATTAAGGCACGTGGAGCTGGATGGTAGCGATTGCGAAAACGAACCGATAAACAATCTTTCGAATTTAAGGCAAATTTAAGGAAATTTTATGCTACGTTGTCCCGTCTCATCCGTTATACAAACTCAAATTGAAACAGATATATTCTGCCGAAGTTTATGAAAAGTAAAAATATTATAAAAACTTACGTTTCATTTTCGATACTACACATCGAAGACACGCGTACATGCAAATTGCCACGATATGTATCGTCTATATTTATGTGCGCACACGCTCGATCTTGCGGACCGCAGCAACTCGTGAGTTGCGGCGAGTCGCGGTTATACCTGCGTGCCTCGTTAATTCAACGCTTGCCTGTTCGTACTAGAGAACGACCACCGGTTCATTCATTCGGCAGCTTCCGAGGTGTCTCGCCAGATACGCTGGGGGGTGAAAAATCGCCGCGGATAATCCGCTGTCGGATCGCGTCGACCAACACGCTCGAATGTGGGTCGCTTTTGAAACGTTTCTGCATCGATTCCGTTCTATTTAATAGATACTGTCGCACATAGCGGCGCGCGTTCGACGGTCGATAAATATCCATTCGTACGTATTTGGACACGAGAACGCGCACGTTTAAAAGAGAAAAGCAGCTCCATATTTTCATCCGACGTGGTTGCGGGAGCCACGCATTTCATATTTAACATGATTTTTATTATACAAACGAATCTGTATGGTCATATTTACGCAAATGAGAATTTGAAACTCTCATAATGTAAGAGAACATTTCAAGATATGAATTTATTCTGAATATCTCACCACGTATGCTTTTTGACACGAGATTTATGCAACGACTATAAATACGGGCCTAAATATAACATTTGAAAGGTAAAGACCGTGACAGAGAAACGCTCTTCCGTTAGATCTTTGCCTTAAGGGGTTATTTATGAAAGCTATATTATCGTTGGAATTGCATGACTTCCAGTTCTAAATAATTGCATCGCGGAATTGCTTATAATAAATTCTGTTAGGTCATACCGATCGAGAGATCGAAAGAGCCGTTTAGTTCTGCATAATATATTTTTATTTGGCATTACAACAACAGCTGCTAGGATCATCGCGCCCGTAACAAGAGGAATTAAGTTACAGATAGACATAGTGTTATTATCTTGCGTTACGAAACATTTCCTAAAGCACCGTTGGTCTTACCCATCCTTTTAATTGTAGACATTATTCGCAAATGGCTCGAGGTGCTCGAGACGTACCACCTCTATATGCGGCTGGATTTGCAGAAAGCGTTTAAATTACTTTCGAAGATACGCGCGCGTGGTATAACTAGCAGGCATTACCGCGCGCGTTAACCAACGGCTGATCCACGTTAAGTCTTGCTTCAATTATCGCGAATAGCCTGCAGTTTACGGTATCCGAAGGCTGGCACGTCGCCGTCGCGAGTGTACGCGAAGCGCTTTCGCCGGGAGAACGGTGCCCCTCGTCGACGATATATGAGCGTGGATCTCTCACCGCGCTCCTCCGACACGCTTGTGAATGTGGAAGAAGCGCCGCGAGAAGAGGAACGAGGAGAAGGGGCGCGAGCATGATGATTTATTTGAAACTGATTTCCCACCTAAGCGCGAGAGTAATTAACGATCGACGGTAGAGACGAGATTTATCTTCCCGCACGTTCCTCAGAGACTCTGGCATTGGCACGAGGATCTCGCGGTGTGTATGCACCGCAGTTTCGAGGTCGTTCGTTTGTTCGCGCTCCACCGTCGTTGCCGTGCCGTGCCACGCCACGCTGATGCAAAGGTCGAGGCGAGAGATCGTCCTCGGCGGAGGGAAAGCGACTCGATAGCGGAATCGATACGTAAATATTCGATAAGAAGGTAGCCCACAGTCGCCGGGAGGGGATCCCGGCATCTTGTAATTGCGGAATCGTGTCTCTCACGGGATAATATGTTCCACCCGGACTTGTAGAATATTGAACTCGCGAACAGATCGTGATCTAAAGGGTGATCCAATTACTTTGCAAACAAGCAGGAATCGAAGTGTCCTATCGTGGCTTATCGGATGTCCTTTACGAAACGTGATCGCACTCACTTACGGGACGATCGTACGAATGATTACGTTCCAACGTCACAAGCTATTCATCGATAATACCATTCGCGCCGTTTGAGAGACTTTTGTGTCTTCACGCTGCAACGATCTGCTTTATTTACGTATCGTGATGAGATATGATTTGCTACTTTAATATCTTTGATATAATTATAGATGTCTTACATTTATTTGCATTATAGACATGCGTATCGACACGTATTACGTTAACACATATTACGTTGTCAAATTTTTTACTTGTAATCTGATAAGAAAAGAATAGTTTTTAAATTTTCTTATTATCTATGAATTAAAACAAGAACGTGCAGGAAAAATATAATTCTGGAAACACAATTTTTGAGCACCCAGTACATGAAAGCAGAGGGAATAAAGATAATGCTTTTAGGTACAACTCTTGAATGCCAAGGCTTCGGTGGTACCACGTTATCTTAACGGATACCCATTTTCAAGTGCGAATGTCGTATGGCGGACGGGTGATTTAAACTTGTTCTTGACCGTTCTCCTATCAGAGAACATCCATCCCGGTTCTTCTTGCGAATGTAATGAGCGAAAACCTTGCAGCAGGGTGGTCCGTTGCAAATATTCGCGTTGTAAAATATTTTGTAAATACAAACATTTTTTTATGCTTTAAGGAAAGATAGGTTGTAAATTAAATTATTTTTTGTTTTATTTTGCACAAAAATAATCATAATAATAAATTGCTCATTTAATGGCAATAGTTTCAGTCGAGAAAGTTTTGCGAATGACTGAAACATACTGTCTACAAAGTAAACTGCCGTGAGTTGAAATACATTGAACAATAGTATTGCAACGAATTTTATCGCGTGTTGTGTACTTGTGACTTTTATTCACAAGGGGAATATATATATATACAAGTGCGTCAGTTTTTTCAGGGAGTCATTGCAAATTTCGCCAGTCGCCGTCAACAAAATAAAAACCAGACACTCGTATTTCGCATGCAAATTTTCCGCCAGTCAGAGATCCAATTATTTTTATCTCAACGAAGAGCGATAAAATGAGCACACTCATAACTAACTTGCTGCAATTAGGACTAGCAATAACGTGTCGACTGCATGTTTTAATTTTTTTGCAAGCTAACAGGGAAGTCGATCTTTGAAGAGATGATATAATTTTTTAAATCACATATGAAAATATGACATCATTTATTCACTGTTTAACGACTTTCTGTCTTTTCGCTGTGAACGAATATCGCTAAATTGTATTTAATTGATATAACAGAGTTTCTCTAAGCTAAATAACTACAGTAACGATATTATAAATATCAGTATAAATATCTATCATATTTACCAAAAATTAAAAATTATTTCTAATTATATAAGTGATTTGAAATGGGTATCTATAATATTATTGATAAAATGTAAAATTGAATATCGAGAAACTTTTGGAAGGAATCGAAGATCAGGAATCTATCTTGACTCTATTCCGCAGTTTCCCGCGGTATCTATCGGCAGAGAACATTTCAATCTCGAACTCATCTATGCCAAAGTTACTCGCTCCGAAAAGTTGGCAAGTATGATTGTGTGCAATAGTGAGACTATTCGAGAAACGCTACGGGACGCCACTTTGAAACATGATTTCCGCTTTCTCGATCCGCGCGTTATTGTTGAACTATTTTATGCCCTTCGCAATGAGACATCCGTAGGAGGAGTCGAAAGCTCGGTCTGCAAATATAGCTTTGCGTGGATAAGATATTTTTATATTTAATGTAAGATATTTTATATTAGTAAGAAAATTTTCTCGCAAATATTATTAGACGAGAAAGATATTCGTGTGAATTTTTCTCCGACAATTTTATTTTGCACTGATTTAACGATTAAAATGGCACGTTTAATTTTTTACGACAGGCATTGCAAAGTCGTATGAGCGCACTTTAGTATAAAATTCTACGATTTCTCTCTGGAATAAAGGGGATGCTCTCTTGATGGATACAAATTTAAATTGTATACGTCTGAAAAGTATCTTTGATGTTAATAGGATACCGCGTAATTACAACCTCACGAGACTGCGAATGTTGTCTACACGGAGCTCAATTGGGTTTATCGTTTTACTACCTAATGCCACTCGGTTTACATTACCGCTTTCATTATGTACAAACGTAAACATCAGAGCGTGGCACAGCACGCAATGTAGGCATGTAGTGTAAATTTAAGCTGTTTACAGCTCCGTGGATACGTCTAATGTCTACGTTGTTTTATTGTCTCATGTACAATTACCGATACTTCTTTTCGACATTGGATTTTCATTGCACTCTATTATTCCGTAAGAGTACTCTCTGCTATATACATTTTCCCAATGAACACGTCGAATGATGGAGTCCCATTTATTCTGTGTGGTGTGATGGCGCGCATTCACAAACTGCAAGACGGGGTTTCTGACGCGTTCAATTAGATTCACCGCTTTGCCATACCGCACCGTCCCGTACGCATCACCGCTTTCATTATGAGCAAACGTAAACGGATTCTAGTATCGTCCCGCGTGCGTATAGGAATATCGTCGTTTACGAGACGACAATGGCGTGAGCCGGGGTGCAGACACGACATTAGTCCCGATTTGTAGTTGCATTCAACGTTCTGGAGAACCACGTTCCATGTACGTATACACACACTGCGATTTCACGGTTCGCGTTCTGCCTTCCTCGCATTAACTTGTGTGAATAGAATGCCGCGTAGGAGATGGCGCGGGGTTTGCGTGTCCAGAGGCTCTCGAGGTATTTTCAATATCCGGCAGTGGTCCCGCGTTTCCGCTCTTGCACCCCCGCTACGTATTTCCACCAAAAGCATCCCCCTTTCCGACCTTTGCAGAGACCAAGAGGGACTCTGATGTACATCACGATACGACCACCGCCGCACTACCACCATCATCGCCGCCACCATTACATCATCACAGTTCTCCCTGTGACAGGAATCTGCACTTCTGCTACTCTATAAAGTCCAGACAGATGACGGTTTCATGCTCTCTGAGCCACGACGCTTAATTAAAATATCGAACCTATTAGTCTCCATACTTCAATATTTTACATTTCAATTTTAATATTTATAACGAATCAAAGTTGCAGGATAGATCTATATTTTCTGAAAGGAAATTCTGAAGGAAGGTTTTTCATTATCAATATTTATTTGAACACATTTAGTTTCGCATTTTTTTAAGACCTACGATCAATATCTGCTTAATTAATAGTGTCTATAAAGAGGAGAGTAGAGAAAAAGAGACAAACAGAGAATAGGATTATTAAAATCTATAAAGAAATATATTTTTTATTTTTATGTGTTCTTCTACATTCTACATTTTTAACTACATGGAGAAATAATCTTTTTTTTTGTTTAATTAATAAGAGCGATTCGTTAGATAAGTAATGTCGAACTTCCGGTATCTTATATCTTTTCAACGATTTCATCTCACGCTTAACTTACTGCGTCGAGTTAATCGCGGTTAATGGATTAATTAAATTCCATCTGATAAGCAATCTTTCTTCGACGTGTAAACAGATTTGCGGTTCAACGATATGATTATAGATCTCAAGATCTGCATCGCTTATTATGGAGCCGCGGAAAATTGAGAGATTTGCGATGAAAACGGAGTGGACGGAGGGCTTTTATGCGGCAATCGGTCATTATAAAGTATTACCAAGTACTTATGAGAGACAGACAGATAATAGCCGATCGTTTTAATGCAGTTGGCATTACGACGCGCCTCATTAGCGAATTGCTCGAGTTCACAAAGACCTGAATAACGTCTGAACGCGATATTCTGGCTGAGTATTGTTGTCGGAGTATTTTACTGCTGCCGCACGGCTTGATCCAGCTCATAGACGAATCGAACTAAAAGGCATGATGATGGAAGTCAGCGATGATGATGGTCTAAAGCGGCTGTTGCCATGGCGTATTACGGCATTGCCAAACCCATCAAACGATGAAACGCTTCAAAGCCACCATTAAGCCTGGTCCCTTCGAAGAGAGGGGCGAAAATCCTCTGGAGTCCGACAGAGTCGTACAAAGCCCGAACTCGCGTTGGATATTATAAAAGCTTCGAATAACCTGTCGCCGCGCTTCAGCCCGCAGCTACGATCGAAGAATCGACGAACGCTCAAACGGGGAACTATTGTACGTGATAACGAGGAGTCTCGTTTGCGGCAGTCTAATTAAAATTTGTCACTAATTGCCCAATGTTCCGACCGAGTTATTAGCCGATTCCGCGCTTCGTAATTCGTATTTTCGATCAATTTCGCGAGGCTTGTAATTCCTCTACTCGTCGCTACTTATCCAGTTGCTTTCATCTGGAGAAATCGTTCTTCTTTTTTTTTTTCTACATGAACGCAGGCGAAATCGATTTCTCTCTATTCGATTAACGTTATTTTCTTTTAATTATGATGTTAATATAATTCGGTAATGGATAACCGACCGTAAGCCCTATTTCCGGGCGCGCTGCGAGCCAGCGTTCACACACAGATCCCTGTGTATTTAGATCGGCGACCAGCCACGCTTCGCTAGTCCGACGCATGCAATTAGTAATTGTAATAGGTGATTTCCACGGGCGCGCAGTCCAGGCGCGGCTGATTACTTACCATTAATATTGCATTCGCGAATTAATTAATGACAAAGCCCGCCGTCGCTCACCATTGTAACGCGACGTAGACCGAGGCTGGTAGCAATTGCGGCGGCGACCGCCGCGATTCTCGCCGGCACGGACGCGGCTTTCCATCCTGCGGAGCCGCACATTGACGTGTCTGAAATCAATCGCACAATGGCAGGGCCCGCCTATGGTGATCCGTCGTTAGTCCGCGCTCCACCATCATACAAATACGAGGGTACGCGCCACGCACACACGCCGGCGACATTCTCTTTGCCTTTCCGCGAGCAACTCCGCGTGTTTTGCACACGTAGGAACCAGTCGATAGATACGCAAATTAACTTGGTTTAACGCGATGATAATCAGCTGAATACGGTGATTGCGGAGCGCAATCTGCTGTCAGCGAGTCGTAGGCAGTCGTTGATGTACGACATTTAATGAACGTATCCGTCCGAACAGCCGACGCAATCGTTTGCCAACTCGCGGCGATCGATACGCGCACGACGTATTTATTAGGTGGCGCAGAATTTTTATTTTGCCTCGCGAGAGCTTTTCCAACGTTGCCGGTTTTTATATGGCCGTAATCAATCACAAGGGGACGATGCCATGTATCCGGCTGATCGTCATTAGTTAATGCGTTCCTCTTGCCCATGTCAGAATTTCAATTGTATAGAGAATTCAATGATGGAGTGGGTTTAAATACCTTGAAACAAACACGTGAGTGGGGCACATAATTCTGTATATAGGCGTATACAATTTTGGCAGTATACACATCAATAAGCTTGATTTGTTTAATGTTTACATTTACCCTTTTTTATATATATGTACACAGTATTCGTGCGTAGTTACATGTTTGACCGTTTAATCTTTAAATGATCATGCTGCGTACATTTTATGTTAATTGATGATGGAGATGGAAGATGGAGGTGTTTGCATGAGGCGTCAAATCATGTCTGATGTTTGAGCCGCGCTTTTGTACTCGTGGATTACGTTCTACGGCACGAAACTCGCAAATAGCCTGGCGATGACAGGTGGTAACACTTGCGCGGGATGACAGCCTTTGACCAACGCCGCTACGCACAACCCTTGCCTTCAAGCTAGCTTGGTAGTATCACCGTCCAACACCCGCTATAACTGGACCTTCCAGGGACGCCGTCGAGTCCCTCCGAGACCAGTAGCCACTCCATTGTGCGTAACCTTTGTATTTGCCGAAGTAGCCATAGGCTTTGAGCGTGTCCGGCACTTTGTGCGGCTCGCTACAGACGAGTCGGCGTTGTTAATCCATTGGCAGTCTTCAATAAAGGAACCTCATCATGCTTTTATTCCTAGACAGAAAGTTTCCCGATTTTTGTTACGCAGCAGCTTTTCTCAACATGAAACGAAAGGATGGTCGCCCGACTTTACGTAAAAGCGATTAAGCAGGATGTCAAAGACTTTAAATAAGAATCTGATGTGTTATATAGATAAAACTAATCGAATTAACGAGAAGAATTGTTCTTGATAAAGTTACATTCACGAGATATTTTAAGCAATATTTAATTTACATTTACTTTGAATTTTTGATAACAGAAAACATAACAGCATTTTTATTTTCATTGAGACAGCAGCTTAACTTGTCTTAGGGAAAAGTCGCCAAATTTTTCTTAGGTTCTTGCACGTTTTTTTTTTTAAGAAAAGAAAGAGTAGTACACTCGGCGGTGTACTTATATTCTCGGTTGGTTCATTTTGTACATGGTAGATAATGATACGCCCATTGTCTTGGGGAAATGACATTTCTTATCTCGATTCGACGTCGCCATGGTAAAAACGAGTTCCATGTACCACAGCTTTCCTCCTATTTCCGTGCATCCATGTAAAACCTCCCGACAAAGCATCGTACATATATTTGCGAGTCGCAGAAACACGATGATCGTCTACGGGAAATTAATTCCATGAAGCTACCGAAAGAAAGTCTAATGAAAGTGTTCATTAATTAGATCACGCTTAATCTCTCATTTATTCGCTATACCAGAGAATATTCGGAATTATCCCCTTTCATCTCCCGCCCCTTCCCCGGGGATTCTATGCTGGTCACGCGAAATTGATGGCCGCGTGACGCCCACCATCACCGCTGCCGAACTAAAACTACCACCGGAAAATTATAATAAAGGCTCTTCCGCCAAAAGCAATATGTAGGTCATTCGTGGCTTTCTTCCATTTCGGCAGAATTTACACCGCGTTCGGGAAATTTCGTTGGAACGTTGTTCTGGAGTTTTGGAGCGCGAAATTAAATTTTAAGGGCGAAGTTTAACACTTCGATTATCTCGTGCACACAAAGCACGATTCGACCTGCGAGTAACAACTCGCAATTTAATCTGTCGTTCTTTGCATATTGACGAGATAAGTTTTCTTACCATTGGAAAGCTTTCTTTTTCAATAGCTATGTGTCAAGAATACCAATAAACTTATCCATTTCTGTTATTAACGGTCTCATAAAATACTCAATAAAATACTCATAAAATTTAAGATAAGAAGATAGACAAAAATTAATTTTTCTAATTATTTAGTAATTATGCTTTTAATATCAGAGCCAGATATGATAATTTTCCAACGGAAATGTTGCAGCTTTCTCTTGATAACGAGCAGAAAGAATTATGCTACTAGAATTCCGCGCCAGAAAAATTTTCTCGTATGCAGATGTTTTTTGTGATTTCTCGCGGGCATTTAACACGCAATTCGTTAGTGTGTCTTGGAAAGGGGAAGACATAAAGGATGATTCATTCTGCTTACCCTCAAAATTTGTGGTGAGAAAAGTCCGATGCTTGGTACGAAACGTATAAAATATTATGTGGCAGAAAATATAAAACACAAAGTATATTTATGATTTTGCAGCATTCAATATATATCTTTACAGTAACACGATATTCATTACCCTAATTCACAAATATCATGACCGTTCTGTATATTAGCAGAATATGCGAATATAAATAAAATAACATTAAATTAAATATAATATCCAATAAAAGGGAGTTACAAATGTTTAAAAATAATTAAAGTACATTTTAGATATTTTTATAAAATAAAAACCCCCAAAATATATTAATATTTGCTTCTCTTTTTGAAAAGCCAAAAACTGTGTCACCACTTTCACTTTTAAGACTTTAATATGATGTGTGTATATATATATATGTATATGTATTGCTCTTTTACAATTGATTCTTTTCAAAATGTCGAGGGAAAGACTTTCGATATTTATCCTAACAACTTTCGATCGTTATTGCGCAGGCGAGATTTAAAAATTAGCAGTCGAGCATGGAGCGGACAGGTAGAAATAGCCGTCGCGAGTAGAAAAAGTCACCAACGTCTGGCGGCGACCACTGCGTCTGACCGCAGCGCAACGCTTTTCACTAATATCTAACGCGCACCCGTGCTCACGTCGGTGGCGACTTGGGCTGAAATATTTGGACGCGCACAGGGACGGGCAGTCTGGTTCGCGGCATAATTGCAAGCATAATTTCGCGAAGAACACTTCGCGAAACCGCAAACCGGAACGCAGAATGCTGTCGTCTCGACGTGCTTCTTATTTTGGATTCAATTTACCGCGCCACCAGTCTCCGTGTTCGCTCTTGCCGCGCTTTCCCCGACGCGGTTGTGGACACTCGAAACATGTAATTTATAACTATAATATAAAACATATATAATATAATACAAAAGTGCTCTTTTGCGGCAATCCCGTTTTCGTCTTTGTCTCGCGCAACGTGTTACTTCCTCTCTTTTGACAACGGCTATGCAGGAGCACGAACGTGTATCTTGGGAAAAGCGGATGGGAAGAAGGAACAGATGGGGATTCCAGGATCACGGAAGAAATTAATACCTTTACAATCCACCTGGGAATTTTTACGCCAGACAATTTATTAGCGAAATTAGGGAAATTAGCGGGCACGCCGTTGCTCGGTCTGCGGAACGGTCTTATATTTCGCTTTCTTTTTTTTTTCGATTTATGCACCCCGAGGGATATGTGGAGTCTCGAATAAACGTATGCGCGATTTCGCGAGGGGAAATTCACGTTTGATTACCTTTGATCAACTCGCGGTATTCTTCGCAACGAAATAATCTGCGTTGATTGCAATACAAACTTGTATTTTCGCGATATCACTTCTTAAAATTGATTCTTTTTTCCGCAGTGTATTTAGTTTAATTCTATAATAATTTTATCGTGTGATTTGATCAAAATATATGAAAACTTATTAACAGCAATTTTATTTATAATATTTAAATTTGTGTTATTTATATTTGTATATTACATGGATCTGTTAAATTCTGAACAGACAAATTTAAATAAAACTGAATGAGCACACACAAATATATACATATATGTCTAAATATTTTTTATTTAATTTATAATTATTAACGGTTACCTAAGTAAATATATTAGTTTGACAAAGTATTTGTAGGATTCTTAAATTAGTTATTGTACTAATTGTACGTTATGTTTATGTAAAAAGAAGAAAATTGTCACGTTTTATCGTATAGGATTTTCATACATGGCAATATTTCAGAAAAATATAAAACTCAATTTAAGCGCGTGCTTTTTATTATGCACTTTTAACGTATGTCCATGTACGGTGAGTGAAACGTGTAGAAACTTTTTCATCACCGCACATTTTTATTACGAGTATAATTGATTCCGGGCGAATATGTGAATGTCATACTCTCATAATTAATATTTGGCGTGCGCTTTAAAGGATCAGGATACTCGTATGAGCGCACGCGAGTCTTGTTTGACAATTAGCGCGATTAAATATCCTTTTTTAATTCACGTATTTGTACAGTGAAAGACATCCCTTTGTCAGGTGCTTTGTCATTACATTAATGCAGTGTCCTTTCGAATTATTCCCCTTCAACCTACATCGTTTTTCGTCAACGTATTTTTTCGCCGGAATAAAATACATGTTTATGCGAATGTTGTCTATAATAGTGATCGATCGACTGTATAACTGTATATAAAATTTTCGAGTTTATTTAACCACGGTAGTTTCGCAAAATAAATATGGATATACCAATTGCACTTTGAGTACGCTGTTCCTCTGTTTACGAGTTGCAGTTTTCGTCTCAGCGCACTATTGCTGCTTTACTGCTCGGCTTAATTTTCAGCGTAGACAGTTTCGAAGTGTATCTTCGCGCGGTTTCTGTGCGTAATCCAGCAAACTCAGCTTCTCGAAAAGCAAATACTGGCCTTAGGCAGTAAAAGATTAATCCTTTGGACTTTGACAACGAAAGCGTGTACAGTGCTAATCAAAGTAAATATGAATCGCAGTATGTAGATACGTTGTACGATCAATAATATTAACGTACCTTAATTACGTTAATTAGCTAATTATTTGTATTATGTATCAACTAAATATTTCTCAAAGCAAAATTTGATGTATCTTACCTTATATACATACATACCTTAATGTATACATACTTAAAAGGTTTGTATGTAAATATATTAATTAGACGTATTAATCAATCTATAAAATTTATAATTCTGTAAATCTCGATAACAAGAACACTTTTGCGTTTCATGTAGTATGCGTCACGATTGTCTCTGCAGACCTGTAAATAAATAAACCGCAGTAGTTAACTATGACACATTAGCGTCATCCTATAGGAAACAACACGAGTTGATCGACATGGGACATAGCGTGATATTCATACGAGCAAGCAGACGAACAGACGGGCGAAGGAAACGATAGATTGCATAGCTCGTTGATCGTGCATAATTGGGATTCCCGATAAATGTCACTCACACATAAATCTTGAACTTGTTTAACGTCGATATTAGAAATTACAGAACAGCCTTGCAAGCGTAAAATAACATGAGTTAAGTAATGCACTGTGGTAAATTTTAAATGCTATTAAATATATTGATTGGATAACAATATATATATTTTTTTTGTATTTATATTCATACTATATGCAATTAAATACCAATTGTAATTGGGGGGAGGGGACGCAGAGAAAAAGAAAACTAATATAATAATTTATAGTATATATACGCTTCTATTCTACGAATTAGCTCTCTTTAATTGCGAGTTTATGAATCATTACTATAGCTGTTGTTATCCCGCGTTGTCGGAATATCATATGCATTCGGATGCTATTCGCATTTGGAGCGTAAACCGGTTACTTCAATAAGCATCGTATATGACGACGATGGAAAAATGCCAATACTCCTATGAATTATTCACTCTACGCAAATAGTGCGCGCGTTCTCTATAATACTCACGATCGTTACCGTGTGACAGTTTCGCGGTTGTGCGCGCATTAAATTAATTCACGGTTATGGCTTTGCCGTCATTTGTGTCATAGCTAGTGCCGATGAGATTTGCGGGCAATTGAATATCCCCTCATATAAACGTCGAAAACAATCCGCGACACGAAACGATATTATCTTATATGTATGTCTGTTTTTCGAAAAATTTTTTTGGCTGACGTTGCTCAAAGTGTAATACGTTTGTTTCGTTTTGCTCCGGCTCTGGGTCGCGTTATGCAAAAATCTCACGAGAAATGAGATATTTCTTGAGGCGACTTCGTGTGGACGGAACGGGCAGACTCGTTCCGTCTCTCGGTTTCGAAGAATGGCGTGACGCAAATGTTCATCATTGCAACCGCACGGAGGGGAAAAAATGTGGGCGGAATCCTCCTTTTGGCCCTGGCAGCGGGGACCGTTTGCATTAATTTGAATGGGAATTGCGGCGATGTCTCTCGCCTTGCCTCCCCCCTTTTCAGAACCTCCCTCTCTTTCCACCTTTCCTTCTTCTGGAACAACTCACCACTTTTCGCTGTTTGTTATCCCAAGAAACCTTTCTTATTTCCCGCAGCTTCCACCACTTATTTCCGGCTCGTGCCGTCGTAGATGACGATTTCACCTTGTCCTCTCGCAAATTACGAATAAACGTCGGCCACCAATTTGCTGCAACGGAAAGCAGCCGCGCTTATCACGGAAGACGCTCCAGAATTAGTAATTTCCGGCGTGGAATATTTTTAATCCTTTCGCGAAATGCAATTTCCCGATTACGTCGTGATGTCAAAGCCGATTTTATTTTAACGCACTTTCAGTAGACTTCCGTATCTACTTGTTTTTATGATTACTCGTAGTCCAATATCAAATTGTTTTAGCATAGAAATATGTACGGCACTTCTGTACTATTCAATATAAATATTATCGCTAGATGAAATTGGAGTTAGATGCGACATTTGTGAATGCGCAAACGCTACCATTTATCTTTCGGCCGTTAGAAGTCCGTCGCGCGGGCTCACTTCTGTCATCAATCAAGCGACGAACCGTACTAAAACTAGCAACGCCAATTCTCAATGGCCTTGACAAATCTGCTTTTACGATTTCTACCATCCACTTGTCCACTCGTCTCAGCTAACGAATCGCTCGTCCCGTAAAACTGCATAAAACCATGGAGGTCTCCGCCAGACCGGTCGCGAGAACGATCAATCACGACACGAAGCGCTCTCACGCCCAATACAGGCGCGAAACCCGGAGAAATTCACCGAGAAACGAGACACGAGGAATCTGGAACGGAGCGCCGCCGGTTACGGAGTTCATCCGTATTCAAAAGCGCATAATTTTTCGCACCGTTCATGCCGGCAAAATGAGCCGGACCATTAATTAAAGGTCTCGCTCGACGAGACGAGGCGAAGCGAAGAGAGGTGAAGCGAGACCAGGCAAGGCTATGCTGGACCGGCATAAGAGACAGAGAGAGAGAGAGAGAGAGAGAGAGGGAGAGAGAGAGAAAGGAAGGGGTGTCACTAAGGGCAGCAGATCGCGTGGGGTGTGCGCAAGCTGGAAGGGTTATGAGAACGGGTAATGGGAGCGAGTCGTCAGTGCCAGCAGCATATTCCGCTAAATCAAAAGCAGCCCCAGTACTATTCCTCATACGCGAAGGAGGGAAGAGCCGGGTGCGGCACTTTGGCGGTACGGCCCGTGCAGATCGGTGGGGACGAGGACCGTGGTAGACCAGCTGCACGGGCGCGCGCAAGATGGAAGAAGGGGGAGAGTCCAGCGGCGATGATTTAACGGCCGGGATAGCCTACGTGGACAGGTGACCCGCAAGTTCCACGCAGACTGTCCTGCGTCCGTCAACTACCCTTGATTTAGGACGGACGGGAGACAGAGCACTCGGCTTCACCGAGTGCCGAGCAGCTTGGTCAGGTATGACCGGATCGCAGAGCGGCACGACAGCATCCATCGTGCATATCTTTTGCCTTGATGCGCGGTATCAGCCGGTGACAACTGCTGAATCAGCTCGACGAGTTGATGAAACACCAAATCATTTTGCGCGAGTACCGTTGCCCCGGAATAAATTCTCGTCGGTGTGCTCCGGGGATATCTATATACTATGCACACGATTGTGGGTCAATGCGAATCGATAAAGGTTTACTCGACGAACTTATCTCATTACCTCTATTCTGTAAAACACAATATTCCAATGATAGCTGCACGGAAAGAACGGTTTTGCTGAAGTATCTAAAAATTTAGCTAGATACAGATTTGAAAATAATTTTGTTGCATCATCAAAATAATTATGTAGAACACTCAAACTGATTGCTAAAATATCAAAATTTTTTGCAGCATTATCATCATACTTCAGCGACCTACTATAATTATAATATTTTAATGGTGCAACAAAATTATTTTCAGATCTGTATCTAGTTAGATACTTCAGCAAAACTGTTCTTTTCATGTGAGCAAATTATCTTTATATATCGAATAATATCTCTTTACAATACTTCATATATCAGCGAAAATGTAAAATCATTTAATTAATGGATCTAAAGCGATTTACTTTAAATGCTAGTGACGTGTACGTTCTAGAGAAATCGATAGATTAATTATTGAAGGATACGTGCCGCAGCTACTTGTTTTCTCAAATTTGATTAAATTCCACTCGTTCGGACTATCTTCGAGAGAAATCGATTCTCACGAAGAGGAGCATCGAGTTTGCATAAAATATTCTTCCCGAGAGAAAAAGACGAAGCGGGCGAGATGTCGGTTCCTCCTTCGAGCTGATTCGAGCGGAGAGCCGTGATTCACGGCCGAGCAATCTAATATGTGTCGGAAAGCTTCTGATATCTGTCTCGTTCATAGAGAACGTTCGTACATGTAGGTAGGTGTATTAGGCGACGTTAGCATCTTTCCGACTAAATGGAAAAATGGAGATCGCAATTGCGATCCGCTTAAAGCGATGGAGGATTTAAAAGGATGTAAAAGCTGGAGAGCACGTTAAAACAAAATATATGCACTATGCATTTTCAATTTAAAAATACAAACGCATGCTTTATAACGCAACAATTACTCATTATCAAAGTTAGTGTATCTTATTGCTTATTGTTTTGTAGAGATCATGTTATAATCTACTAATGTACTCTATTTTAATATCGCTCTTTTCGATGTTCTTTTTCATCAATCTCTCTAATCCTGACAAACGAGACTAAAACGCTAAGGTTATCGAGAAACATGAGCGCGATCGATTTTTCCGGTTTGAAAGCCGCAAACGAGATCGATCCGTAAAATTAAAGAGGACCGTGAGTAGCAGATCGGGCGTTACAATAATTATTACCGGATATACTGAATTGCCGCAAAAAATCTGCAAGGTAACAGAGAGTTAATTACTGTCTCGTCTCGAAGGCTCCGGTTATAAAAAAAGTAAATGAAGGTAAGCGGAGCGAAATGATGCGCCGCGACCATGGGAGAGACCTAATAGTTTTGCTATAACAATGGGTATCACAGACGCTAACTATGTAAATATGAATTCTGATCGCTTGATGAAGGCAGATAAATCGAACATGCGAAGGAGCGAAAGATAGGTATAAAATGTAAGAAAGAGTGGGAAAGAGAGAGAGAGGAGGGCACGCGAGAAAGATGGGGCGCATCGTGACAGGCATTAATGAGCGTTCTAATTAAAACACAAGCTAATGAAAATATATTAGAATGACGGTGCCTGTTTTGCACGCACGTGGTCGCAACGGGGGCTTGCTCCGTTTCGCGGAGCGAACTCTTTCCTCTAGCCGCGGATTATTGTGCGAGCACGTAGGTCGATCAATATGCAGGCACGTTGGAAAAATCTGTCAGCGGACAGGGTGGGCGGTGTAAAAATTGCGTCCAAGTTTTTCACGGCTCCCATACCGGTTAACCTTGCGCAGTATAGCTGTGTAGCGGCTACAATGGATAAATAATTTATTGATCGTTCGGTATAACGTTGTATATTGCAAAAGAACGATTTCGGTTGTCAATAAATAAACGTCCGGTACATTCTTTTTTATTTGTCAGCGGATAGATCATGAATGTCCGTTTTGCATTATTCATAATCCGACATCGATCTTCCGGTCCAGCGACGCGATGTGACGTTAACCGTTTTAATGTCCGTTAAAATTTTAAAGAAAGAATATCGACGCCTCGGGCTATTATCAAAAAGGTAATGAGATGAATATTTTATACCCGTTGTACGTCTACACTTTCCAACATGATTTCGTTGAATATTTATACAAGTTTAATATGTGAATTACATACAATAATATTAATTTATCGAGTTCACGCAAAACTTGCCGCGTGAAATTTCTTGAATTCAAAATATATGTTGCGTGAATTCAAAATATATGTTGTACATAATATTCGAAGATTTCACTGATTAGCCATATTGTCGTATGATGATGAATTGCTTGGTTCGCTTTGACTTCGTATACAATCGTGGACTATGATGCTCATCATGTTGCATAAACTACAATCTGATATGCACGTGACCGCGAAATCAAGATAATTAGAACACGATGTAACCAGGTCGTGTCCACGGAGTGGTAAAGTGCGTTCAGGACGTGATGATCGTTTTAATGGTCCTCAAAGTAGCGTTACAGCATTACTGACGCAAATGTATGCTTGTAGTGATTGTAATAGGACTCGCTAAATACATCGAATTACATGAGCACAAGGATATGATAAGATGACAGAATAGTATTGATGAGAAAAAGTTATAAGATTAGATATCACTAATTTTATCAATTTTATTATTTATTTTTAATAATTGACCGATCATCATTTTGCCCTCAAATGCTTTATATTTTCAGTTTAAGTATAAATCTACAATAACATTTTTATGAAAATGAATAAAATAAGACATTTTTTCCCGTATAAACGTATAAATGTATTTTTTTTTCTTGATTATCAAATTCTTTTAATAAAGCATCAAATAAACGAGCATAAGAAATTCGTTTAATTTATCTCTGGCAATGTTCTAAAGTTTAGTAGAAATCGATAACAAATCTATACGAACTATTGAATTCTGGACGCTCTTATTTGGAACGCGGTCTCGAAATTGCGGAGAGAATGTTTCAACACTCGGAACAAACAGGCTCTCGCGCCACATTGACTGTTTATCCTGCTCCGACAGGTATCTTTTCGTAATGAAGTCACGGAGAGAGCCAGTCGCAGTCCGTTTCACGGCTCGTACGGCGAAGCGGACAGTTGGATGCCCCGCTGCTTGGCGACGACTCCGCCACTTCGGATGCACGGTGAACGACTCATAAACAATACAAAGCAACCGCGCCAAACAAATATAGCCTTCGGTTTTACGGGCGACACCCGCTTGCTTGTCGCTTTATTGCCGCACGGAAAGTTGCTTTATCGCGCGAACACACCGCCGTACTCTCTCTCTCTCTCTCTCTCTCTCTCTCTCTTTCCCTCTTTCTCTCTCTCTCTCTCGTCGACTCGTCGGTCGGGATGCTGCGAGCGAGCAGTGAGATGATCGGCAGCAGAAGGAAGGCAGATAAGGATCAGACACCTGCAATATACTTGGCCCGACGTGGTCGGACAACTTTGTCGTCGGTGCTTATCGCGACGTTCTCTCGCTTCCGCTTTGTCGGTTTGGTCCTTCTTCGCGAGGCGTTTAACACGATCTTCCTCGTTCTCGTGATGCCACGATGCAATCTCGCATAATGGTAGCCATACGTTCAGCATGGTGTCGTCCCCGGATTAAGAAGTACCGGCGATAGATTTCGATCGCCGGTCAAGTCAGAGTATTAACCGTCTCCTCGTCGATGTCGTACTTGGACTGACTAATGCACGAGCTTCTTAATATCGGATACGTCAAGGATTATAAAGTGATAGGATATGGCTAAGAAGCGCGAAGGAGATTATGTACATTGTATATGTCATGAAGTCGCTTGTCCTGCAACGTTCAATTCGTTCTGAGCATTTTACGACCGTATATGTTCACCGTGCAGATTGTTACATATTTGATTGCGATAAGTTTGACTGATTTCTCTTAATCTGTCTTTTCACGGGAGAGGGGAGGGGGGAGGGTATTCGCCAATCCAAAGATGTCATAGAAAGGAATTTAGTGAACCGGGGAGAACTACGTGGAAAGAGACGCGGAGTAGATAAAGAAGAGTCTTGTCTATCGAAGTAATCCCAATTACAGGAGACTTCCACTCGGTCGAGTTACAGAGATCACAGGTGGGGCCGAAGTTTCGGCTCCTTTGAAAGGATCACCGGTACTGCTTCATTCCGGACAGGACGTTTCCCTCCTTTGTAGATACTTTCTTCTCGGATGTGCGCGTTTGCCAACATCCAAAGGAATAAAACCTAAGCTACGCGTTGTGAGCCGAGACAAAGACACTTCCCGAAAGGGAAGATTTAATTAGTTGGATGTCTGTTAGATTCTACAGGTTCCGTCGTCTCTAATGTCTGTTTATATATACAGTTCTCTCTCATTTCGACATATGTCTTTATAATAAATTTTAAACTTACTTGTTTAATTAAAGCGCTGTTCTAATGGCGTAGTAAATTTAAATCTCTATTATGCAGCACATTTTACTTATCGATTAGACGGCTACAAATAATTATATTGCATCCATCTCATGAATCTCTTAAATAACGATTGCAAATCAAATTCCAACGACTTTATTTGATGATTGCGTTTTCGAATAATTTTAAGGCTCATAATTAACTTCCTAGTGTGGGACATCCTGCACGTAGGTGCACTGTACGTGCCACTGTAACGCCACAGTTGTCTCGGGGTAACAACAAGAAGTGCTCGTAAAAGGGAAACGCGAACGTGTCGGACATGAGGGTAAAAAGCTCGCAATGACGCCATCCACAACCCTCTTTATAGCATTATATTCTGCAAACCTTTATATGCATTCTGCTAGCAGCACCCTTAAATTGCTTTCCCACTTTGACTTTCCGTTTCTCTTTAGCTTTATTGTTTTATCTATTCCGCGTACGTTGTTGCAGCATCATACGTTTTTCTTCTCACTTGTACTCACGATACCTCCGAATTGTCATTCGACATTGTAAAATCTAAGTGATGGTTCTCAAAACTGTAGAGATGTACGATCGCTACCATGCTTGCGTCAATGTTGCATTGCATGTTGGTTTTATTTTCTGACCGAGTTTCGAACATGACATTCTGTTGCGACATGTAATCGTAAAAGGGTATTGAAGTTTCTGATACTGTAATCCGAAACTTTGAAGTAAAATTCTACTTCTGCAACGGTTCTCACCGAACCTTTATATCTTCTGTAAATATGACGTCTAAATCGAGCAATTCTTTGAACCAAAATTTCCATAGTTCAACAATCAAGCTAAAAATTAATAATTCGTTTTTCTAAATTTCTTTTATAACATTCTAATAATTTGATTTTTTCTTTATATACAATATTTATCTCTTTCATTTCAAAAAGATCCAAATAATACAATAATTTAAGCGATATATACGTATATGTAAGTGCTTAAATTTTGGACATAAATAATTTGGAGTAATGTGTTAGCTGCTTCTCGATCGGATACCAAGTTTCGTTGTCGACAGATTGTATCACCGAATTCGATAACAGTCGGTCGTAATCACGAGACAATCCTTCAAAGCTTTCTGACGGTAGTGCGGTCCGTCGGTAGTACGCCATGTGCAACGGCGTCCTGAAAGGGACGGCATTCAGCGTGCATTTAAATGGATGAGAGGAGCGCCGGCGATCGGTAAGGGGGGAGAAGGACGAGGGCGGAGAACTCTTGCGTCGTGCCGGATAGAGGCACTGCGCGTCCAAACTTGGTTGAATAAGCTAATGCAATCAAACGGCCGAAAGCGCTACTTACAACTTTGCTAGCTCGCGCTTTGCAGAGGCAAAAGGGGTGGCGCGGACAGGGTAATACGGCGAAGGAAAGGGGGAGAGGAGAGAAAAGGGATAAGAGGAACGAGCTTCGGCTAGGTTGGTTGCCACGGCGTCGACGAAGGCAGCAACGGAAGCTGAGGTTACGTCGAGTGCGCATATGCGATTCTACCATCCGGACATATGCTGTCGATGTATACCGGCCCTCCCTCTTTTGGCAATGGCTGTGTAACTTTTGATTTAACGAGTTAAAGAGAATCCGTATATGACCAGAATCTTTTTCCGATGGCAGAGTTCGCTTACACGCATAGTTTTCACAAACGAGGGCTGTTTCGTGAGAACGATTTAGGAGCATGGCATATATGCCGTATAAGTTGTATTGTTATGTCGCCTGGTACATTTGTAAATCTTCTGATATGATTTTCATACAATCATTTCTAACAATTCGTCAACCCGATTAAATGTCGCAAATGTTACAACACAAAATTAGGTAATTGTGTTGTAACTTTTAAAAAAATCAATCCTTTATAATTACAAGAGAGTACACACGTGGTCACCGTCAATTTAACGCAAAATTGCGTCGGTAAAATTCATTCAATTTTCATATTTACCAGCTGTAAATGATTGATGTAATACATTCACTTAATAATCTGTTCTCCCTGATTTATCTCCTGACAAAATAATGATATACTGTATATTTCTATTAGATTCCATTAACTAATCGGTAATCTCATTCGGCTCAAAATTATGTTGCCACGCACTTTCGAGATGCCATGTAGGAATTGGTATCGAATTTGCCACATATGCACGGTTGACACGATATATCGACGATGATTCATTGCCCTGGCACGTCGATACTAATTATTTGCAGATAAAACTCATTACTCAAGCGTGATTAATGACTGATCGGCGCGATCTCTGGAATTTTACCTTCTCACTCTACATAGCATAAAACCGGTTGCGTTATCGAGGAAAAGCGCATCCGTTATCATCCATATAAAACAAAAATATTTGTCATATCAAAAAAAAAACGACGGTGACATTGAGGCATGAGATTTTATTTCATTTTAATGCAATAAATTTATCTAATCAATAATATCATCGCCATTTCCTCCAAAATATTCAACGCATGAATTCCGAAAGAATTCAGAAGCTTTTAATTCAAAATCTGAAAGAAATATTGTGCCTTAATCACAATTTTTATTGTAGCAAGTTAAACTCTATTTTTGAAAATTCGGAAACATATTAAGTTTTGATACTAAATCGTAAAAATTGATATTTCCTTACTTTTAAAATCACTTGAAAATGTAGTATATATATAATTTAGTATACATTCTAATTTGTGAATGTTGGTTAAATTAAATTTATTATAAATTATCAAAGACGTTTAACACTTTAGGTCAAAGCCAGTGGTTTTATTTTATCGCATATTTTTATCGAGTTGTTGAGCAAAAATAAACCGAGATTGAGAAAATACATAGATTTAGTGCTTTGACGCGGTATATTGCTGTTAAACAATCACCTGGCTTAGCAAGGGGCGTATGCGGAACCGGGTTATACGGAAGAGTAATACGTTGCGTCCCGTAATCCTGGAACAAACTGAGGCAATAATTTTAAATCAAACGCGGGAGCTCGGGGAATAATTTATCGTGCGTGCCGTTGCGGTGTACGCTAATCACAGCCTCCACCGGAAGCCAGATGTTTTTAAATGTCCTGTACAAATTTCATTAACACTTTCCATCCCGTCCGATTCGTAAAACTGTAAGTCTCAGAGCGATAAATCACTCCGCGTTAACGAGCACGAATTGTGTACGTTTATGTGTGTCTGTATGTGTAGAAAACCATGCAGATGCGGATAAAATTTTCTTGAAATTTTGCAACAATGCATCGCACCAACGATATTTTTCAAACCTGTTATTTACCGTAATAATTATCTCGAAATTTAATTAACCGTAATTGTACCTCCTGCCTTTGTGCTACAAATGTATGTTTATATTTATGCAGAATTTTGGTAAATATATATTTTTAATGTTATGTGAGCCTGGAATCTCTATTTCCGTCAGTCACGAGTTTATGTGAAAATTGATACGCATTCCACAGCGTTCCTTCCCGAAGAACGAAATAATTGTGAGACGTGAGAATGTCTCAAGTGCGGCACTTCTCCAGCTTATTGAATTAAAAGTAGATATAGAATCGTGGCTGGCAAGCTGGATATGTCTTTAAACTTTATAAGGTTCTTCACCGCGGAATTAAATAATCGCAATAAGATAATGCCATTGATATTAATATCCGAGAAATATTTTTAATCTCGACGTCTCGTAACTCATTCTGTATGAAAACTTTTACTTTCATTTCAATTGTCTCCTATCGCAAGCAATTATTATGTAAAATATAATGATTGAAAGCAGATAGAAAAGGTACGACAACAATGCGTAATTGTAGGTTCTTTTTCTCGTAGTTTTGATTGGCCAATATAAACGACAATCTTCTCGTGTCCCGGCGAGCGTTTCAAAAGAACGCTCCCCTGAAAGCCGAAAGAGGAAGTTCTCATAATGCCCGGCGATAAATATTTGTCTTGAACTTATGCCAAAAGTGCGTGGCACTGTTGTCGCTTTCCGCCTTCCCCGCGTAATACGAAGTCACCGCGTTAAGAAAACGCCACCTTCGGATCGCCGTGAAAAGGGTAGCGCGGAAAAGGGGTGTGTTTCCACGAGGTCTCGGCGACACAGTAATTGTTTTCGCAGCTAATTGTTTAAAAGCTTGGCAAACCCACGAGGAATTACGCGGAGGCAAGAGCGGAGACAATCCCCGAGTCAATATTGAATTATGAATTTATTAGCTTCCACTCTACGTCCTCTCCGATGGCGCGTGAGAGAGGTCTTCGTGTGTAGGTGCGAACGAAAGTGTCAGTGAAGGAAAAAGAGGAAGAAGGAAGACTTCCTGCTTCCACCTCCCTTAGGGATCTACGTGTGCTGGCAGCAATTTTATCGGGTTCCCGCTGTGACGATCTCGTTGATTGACTAATCGTGCCTTTTGCTTTACCGTGTTTAAATTTCTGTCTTCATAATCTTCTTCGTTTATTTTATTAGTACGCGCGTGCTTTGTTTTATTTGATTTTTTCCATTGTTTTATTCGTGAATTTAATCTCCCGTTAAATATTTCTGCTTTATTTGCCGTTTGGCAAGATGAATTTTATGTAATTATTATAAGACGAGAAAAAGAGTCGATAGCAAAAGACAGACAAATAAAAATGTTACTTTTTAGATAAATAATTACGGAAATACACTTAATGGTTAGAAGGACAACTTGCGATTAATTATAAATATATTTTTTGGCATTTATATTCGTGTAGCCAGAATAACTCATTATCAAGTTATATCTAATGAACAATAGAATGCGAAAATTCTTTTTAGTTTGAAAAAGAGCAAAAGGTGAGGCAGTATGAAGTAGGATGAGAATGGACGAGCGGCGTGGGTAAATTTCCATTTTTATTTGCATTCGGACGATTTGCGATTCGATTTAAGCCCCCCAAATGTACTATAGTGGCTCGATAGGGTGGGCGCACATCGTGATTCACATTTATTTCTCAGGTGAATCATTACAGATAGAGGGACTCATCATTTAGGTCACACTATATATAAAAGTGCATATGAAACACTCGAAAGACGAACAGCTTCAATATTAAGTTTCTTCAATTTGTTTTAATTTAATTATCATTATACTTTTGTACTTTTTATCTCGCTAATAAAACTTAATTTCTTATTATACTTGCATTTATATACTATTAAAACAATATGTATAAAAATTTCGAGATTGAACTATCGTCCAAGTAAGATGACGTTTCTACATAAGAAAATAAACTTGTTTCGAAGAGTAACGTCATATCAACGAATGCAAACAACGAGACGCAAGTAGCATTGTGCAACATGCAGCGCTTGGAAAAACGAAGGTATTTCTATATGTATATATATATACCGGAGGAAAAGATAGAGGGAGAGAGAGAGAAAGGAGTAGTAGTCAGGATCAAGTAAACGATGGAACAACTCGAATGACAGGGCATGATAAATAATACCTCGGAGGTTCACGTACTATTATGCAAATTTCATTAGAGTTTTTGTGTCACGACAGTCCCTTGCGTGGCGACTATGCAAACCCTATGGGACCCATTATTAACTTTCAGATTTTTTTATTCCAGCGGTCACTCCACATGTTATAAAGATATTCTTGGTTAAATAAGATTTGAGAAATTGATTACACTTTAATAGTAAGTGATTATTGCTTCTGTTTATTGATAAAAAGGCTCTAAATATAGTAATATAAGTAGTATGAATTGAGTTAATGAACAACATATATCAATGTTGAAATATTAAAATCGTGTCGGTAGATAAAACATGCATGACATTAATTAAATTTAGTCACAGGAGATTCAATTACATTTATGCTACTTCATGAAATATTGCAATGCAAAACTTATAATTCATCGTGAATGTTCGTTCGCAGATACGATAAAAGATTCATAACTTAAGGAATATTCAAAATCACCTTATTGCTATATCATCAATAAATAAATTTTCAATTATCGATATACATCCTAACATTCGGCTACCACGAGCAGCATTTGCCTAAATTTAAATTCGTGTCGGTCAATTGATGCATGAACAAATATAAACGCCAGCTTCTCAATCTGATTCTTATATGCCTGCAAATTTTATGGCGAAATTGTAGCGGATGTTTAAGTGCACGCCCGGGGCGCATGATATCCTAGAGCTGGGCACTGAAATGGGAGTCTGTCGCCATCGAGATTAGGTATATGACGGGAGGAAAATCTAGGTACGGGATTTCCTTCTCTCGTTTTCCCCGCGGGGCTTGGCATAACAGTAAACTGACTTGAATCTTTGTCCGCTATCCCGCGGGATAAGATTCCGTGGTAAAGGCGGGACAGCCTTCTGTTGACCTCGCAAATACCGATACTCCACCGAGAGCGACGACGCTACGGCTTACGTTCGTGCCGACGCGACGTATCGAGTGCGCGCGGCGACGTACTCGTAAAAAATGATACTGTCATGCATGGACGAGATAAATCTCTTCACGTATATTTTATACGGTCGTTACTCTTACGTTCGACTGAATATCCAAGGATATAAAAATAGTTAGTGACTTGATGTATCGCTTCTACTGATCTGATTACTGTCTTATTTTCAATTCACCCATTTCCAATAGTACGTTTTGGGGATAGGTCGTGCGTGAGAGGATTAGTTGAATAATATATTCAGATTTGTCTCTTAATACTGTTTTTAATCACGAAATTTTCTAAGTCTCTACAGTTCACGTGGATACGTCTATGCCCTAGCGAGTCGCAGTGTCGAATAATCGTCTCTCTGTCCCCGGCATCTCGCGATAGTTTTCTCCTCTCAGGTCTTTCAAGAAGTCGCTCGTCACGTCTCGATCGGTTTACCATTAATGTTTATTGTTTGTGTCTTGACTTTATCGTTCCCGCTTACCGTTACTATGTTTTCCAATCTAACGTTTTTCCCAGTTTTTCGACCTCGTTATTTCTTACTTTAGATTCAAGATCTTTCGGCGGTTAAATGTGTGACGATATAATCGCTACAACGTAAAACAAGCAGTATATATCAAAACGATACGATATAATTAGAAAGTATTTTAACCTTTGTATAAGATATTCATTGTGATTTAATATCATTGCGTCAGATATAGATTTAGCTTCAAACAATTGTTAACTAAATATCGGTTATTTTGTGCCATATTTAAGCTGAATTTTTAAAATTAAATTTCAGAAATGTATTTCAATTTTATTGTAAATGAATTTCGATGATAAGATAATTATGAATTATCCGTAAATAATTGTAATCTTATGAAGACAATCACGTCGTTGTTGTTACTAATGAGATTGTTTCGTTGTATGTGTAGTCTATCTAGATTATAGGTATTTTGTTTATTAAAATAGTGGAAATATTGGATAAACGTCAAATTAGCGGGTATTTCAGATTAATTTACCGCATTTGCGGCGCAAGAATTATTCATAAAATTGACAGATATTGTATTCATAATGCTAATAGTGGCAACCGCGCATAAATATTTCCATTTTATATTACGTATTTTACTTCGCGTTATATTGAGTTTCATTCAGTAAATTTGAATAAATACCAAGCCAGCGATTCTTCGAGCTCTTCGTGAATAATCGATCGCGGTCTCTGCACTATCGCGTTACGAAAATACTCTTATATACAGAAGCAGAAATGGAGTCGCGTTGGTAGCATTTAAATATCACCCACACGTACGTAATATTTCAAGGCGGAGCTGTTACGATTTTCCACCGTTGCGAAAAGTTAGGTATATAATCGTCTCGAAAGAAAAGCGAAGGCACTCTACTAAATTTTTAGAAAAGAAGAAAAATACTCAATCGAAGATAAGTTACTACTATATCTGAGTTGAATAATATATTTTTAGAATATAATATTGTGTGTTAATGATATAGATACAAATCTGCGAGATAAGTTGTGACAAGAAAATTTTGAAAATTTTAATTTAAAATTTAAAAAATTGAAAATTCCGTCTGCATTTTACGAAGAGTATGGGCGACGCCCATGGTAGGATGTCCCCCGCGAGGAAGAAGGTCCATGGCTACAACCACGGTGGCGTATGAATAAATTCATGGCGGAGAAGTCGGACTGTAGTGGTAAACGCGATGAGGGTGGAGAGAGAACGGTGGGCTAATCCAAAACAATGGAATGCGGCGGGTGGGCTAAGCGAATTAATCTTTCACGTTGCCGGATGCACAATGGGCCAACGAAGTTACATGATAATTACGCGTGGGATTCGTTATTGTGTATAATTTCGACCGGTCGACGTTTCGGGAGCGCGCAGCCTCCGCGCAAACCCGCGCGCGCATTCCCCCGAGAGAAACGTCTGGCTCTTAACGCGCGGCGCGCGTTCCACCTTTGTGGCGCGACGTTCTTTTTGTAACGACGAGTTTTGCCTTCTTCTCTTTTTTTCCTTTCTCTGCCACGGAAACGCGCTGAAGGTGTGTAGCGAATGTGTGCTGAAAAATGGCACGGTAGGAGGAAACGTCGGAATAGTCACGGTGCCTCTTGGCGCGAGATGTGTTCGCGATCGTCATCTCGTGATACTCCGCGGTATTGCAGCCTCAATTTATATGGCATCGAGCGGATACTCGAAACGCTCGAAGCGAATCCCAGGGTTACCCTAATTGCGCGCATTGAATCCATTCGCGGTGTAGCCATGGTGAATATCTTTTCCCCCTTGTATTATACCCGAGGTCCGTTCTAGAAGCCCGTTTTGACACTTGTGCGACTTCTAGCCTGTCGAAACGTTATGGGGTTTGCTGATGGAAATGTCTGCAAAATTAGTAAATTAATTTACTCGATATATCTTAGCATGTTTTTTTTATCAAAATCTTGAATAAACGCGTTAAATAAATATTTTTACCTGCTTAAATTCTTATTACATTCGTGCCTATAACATTTCCACTACGCACGTACAAATATCTATATATTGGTTTTCATTTAAAAATAAAATATAGGAAAGATAATATAGAGAAAGAGAGAACCCTTGCGCGAAGGAATGCATGGATATTAGCCCGAAGTTTTGACGTCTCGGCTGTCAGTCCTACTTGCGACGATAGAAACGAAACAGCAGTAAAGTTCGATATCCTAAAGATATCTTTCCACGGAGTCCAGCCCTCGTGACGAACACGCGAGAGATCAACGAATCGATGTACTTTAAATGACACGATTCCCTTCTGCGATAAGAGCGGTTTGCTTTCAGCTTGGGAAATAACGGGACGAGCTCGTGCCGAGTGGCTGCGAGAGGCATTCAGACAGAGAGCGATAAGATTGCCTTGTGTCCCCAAAACGGAAATTGGACCTGAGCTACCGTCGACAACGCATCAGTCGCCAACGGTCGCCGGAGAACGTGGACATGCTGCCCGTGTCAAAGTTCCGAGCATTGCCATGCGCAACGCAATCACTTTTTATATCTTCGAAGAGCGGACCCCCGCGGTCTATTCAACAAATGCATAAATGTGTATTCGTGTATATCGGCAACGAGCCAAGTCGCCAATCTTGTATTCGAACGTCAATCCGACATTGTCATACGATATTTCTCTGGTTTTGAATTTAAATGTCAGTTACGTTTAACGAAATTAGACGAAACATGTTTCCTGTTGAATTGTCCCCTTCTTCTTCCTCTTTCAAAAAATGAATCTGAATGCTGCATTTAATGATTTATATCTTTGATATTTAAAGCGAAACTGTCTTCCGAATATCGCGATGCGTGACGAGATTAAACTGTGAACTCATTTTGCGCATACAACGTATCAGCGGCATGGATCTGAAATGCACCGGTGATCACATTACAAACGTATAGCGTAAATTACACGTATGCGATAACACTATTCTTGGCATAAATCCATTAGCATATGTTTTACTGGATTCGCTGACCTGGCCATAATCTTATATGCAACCGGAAACATCAATTTATCAACGGTGTGACAATGTGAGTCCGAGCAAGAAATGTTGAGCGCAATTTTCCACGCAGAAGCTAGCGTGGTTGGCTTTGACCGATAATATGAATGCTTGGCGAATAAATAATGTTATATATGCGTCACGAACGTTTCAGCATTTTGCGCTTTGGTGAAATTGTATACGATGTCACGGCGTCATCTGCTTCTACAACAGTAATTACATTTTGCAATTGCACTTGAACGTGTTCGGAACCAAGCTCCATATTTATGCAGCACACCAACGAGCGGATAACATTTATTATATACGCTCCGCCTGCACTTTCGGTTTTGTGAAATTATTTCTTGTAAAATCTATTTACATGTAGAACACCGGAGATTATCGTGATTCGCACACATATATGAGAAATTATTGGATTTATACTATACCGTTGTGAAATTTAAACAATTTTCTGATTGCAAACGACATTTTTACTATCGATGTCACAAAAACATTGCTTAAAAATATTCGTCGTTGGATGAAAAATGATTTATTTCATGTATAGTTACGGAGTCTCTTAGTCGGTAATGTGGCCAAGCTTCGACCGGTTATAGCACCGGCCTTGTATACCGATGCTGTAAAAATGACGCGATTGAATTTCAAATCGCGGGTCGTCGACCCGAATTTTTCGCGAGCGTTTGATCTGATATTTAAAAAAGCCTCGCTTACGTGGATGTAGATCACTACGCTATAATCTCTTGACTTTCGAAGCGGAATACAGAGTAGAAATGATCGATTGGCGCGGAACGGTGTAAATTCTGGGCTGGCTGGCTCCGTTGAATTTGAAATTTTCTCCGGAATTTTCATTTCACGCGACAATATCAATATCGATTGAATCACGCGGATAACGCGATGGCCTTCGAATAAACCAGATCGGAAGGGACACTACACGCAGACCGGTAACACGTGCTATGAGTCTCTTGCGATAGATAGATAGTCGTACCTACTAAAATCATTGATGTTTCGCGTATGCCGAGCATGCAGCATTGCAGCTGGTACGATCTTGTAAGAATTGTAAGATGTAAGATGTAAGATGTATTTGTATGCGACACAAGTGGCACTGAATTTTAGTTGATAACTGTAGTTTTAGCTGACCTACTTCTGGTTAAGTGCTCCTCGATAATAGATTCAATTATCAGGAATATGAACATTCGTCGCTACAAATAACGAAATTTGTATAGAACGTATAGTTGCAACTGGCGGCAACCTATCCTGATTGAACAAATATGCAAATGTATGTTTCGAAATGTTCGTGCCTTGCAGAGAAACCAGAATTCGTTGTATTTCAATGTGTGATGCATGGATCACTGCCGTCGTAAATAGATATCACATTTTTCGTTGGCGTGATACCATTGTCTTCGGGTCGATTGGAATTTTCGAGCTTGCGTTCGCGGTAAAGAGGCAAGAAACGGGTGGATGCACGAATCGCTGCGGAGAACCACCAAATGAATACGAATGACTGTATTACACATTGTGAGATATTCGCTATTTATCGTCGATTTATCGGCGGGAGTCGTGGGTACAATCGATTGAACTTCGATTTGTCCAAATAGTGCTACGCGGCCAACAATAAGAAAAGAGATTGAATTGAGAGCGAAACTTTTCTACAAACAATTTACTTTTGTTTGTTTGCTCGTGTGAAGAACTAACCACATCTATTTTCTTTTTTATTTCAGGTAAGTACAACGTTATCTTCGTGGATGCAGAGATGGCGTGTGAGATTTTTGGATCCAATTCCGTAAGTGAAATCGTAGCTCTATCTATGCGATTGTATTTTAAAAACACTTTAGCTTAATCTTAATTCTCGTAGACATGTATGATAGACCTCTTATTGATGATAGACAACTTTGATAATCGAAGATGTTGCAAAGATATTTTATTTAGATATCTTAAAAATTACTATCTGACATCTGATTAGTCGCGGAAACTGGATTTCTCCCTTTTGTTTGTTTCGGCCGCATCGCTATTACTTGCGAGCAGACGCATTAATTTTACCTTGTTTCCTCCCTTTATACCGCGCATTCGCGTTCTGACCAGCGCCAGTGAAATTTATACGAAAATAACGCGCCTGAATAAATTGCACACTTAATTGTAATTCTAAAGCCTTGCCCCCTCGGGCGCGACCCGTTCGTGATACATTTTTAATACCACAGGACATCAATCTCGCATTAGCTTTCCCCTCCCCTACTTGTACGTGCAAAAAAGTGGGAGTGGTTCTTGAAAGATCTAGAATTACGTGACACGTAACGACCACTGCTTTCATTTATTCCTCTTCTTACATTCCGTTCCGCTTCACTCCCTCGCTCTCGTGCCCTACAGCGCCGACTTGAAAGCAAGGAACACGTACTTTATGGGTCTTAGATTATGGCTGTAAGTAAAATGGGACATTTCCTTCCTGCCGGTACCTTAAACATCATTAGTGGCAATCTGACGTGGGCGCATTACAAGTTACAAGTACTACATATAAACGAATTATTCTCTCATTAATTAGCCATCGTTTTCTAAATTGTATTTAAAGCAAAGGATTTATTTGTGCGAATTGAAGTTTGACAAAATAAATAGTAGCTTCTCTCTCTGAAGCATTTCGTACTAAATTGCCGCTGGCGTTATATAGGTGACAAAACTGGTTTATAAATGTAATAATTTAGGTTCGGAGGGAGCAAGCAAATCGATATTTAACCGTGGCGGTAGTCATCTCGTTATCGCGCGAGTATTTGCAATGGACGCACGAAACAGTTAGCCTCGCTGCAAAATGTAAAAAAATCCCACCGATTGTCCCGATAACGTTCCTGGTGTGAGCTACTACTGCGGGAAGAGGATCGAATTGGTGAGAGAGTGCCGCGCACTCCGACGCACTAATTACGAACTCCGACGCTGAGGGCGTATACTAACGGTAGTGAAATCGCGCCGCGCCTCGCCGGACATTATTAAAAGTCTACGCTTTTACGACCTTGCGAGATCTTTTTTCCCCCCTCTAACCCGCCCGCGACTTTAATCAACACGTCGGGCAGATATGCGTAAATTATTGGCGAGAGATAGAGCAGACTCGGGAGGTCGTACGTTCGGAATATTCGCTCTCCGACGTCCGAATGATATACATATCATTCGTAGACACGATTATCGTTTCGTAGATATCTCTTTTTTAAAGTCTCAATTGAAATTTCCAGACTTTTTTTAGTCATGTGACGCAAACAGCATGGGGATCAATGTTGAAATCATGATACCTCCCTCGCAAATTTACAATAGACTCGCCGTAGTTCGCAGAGGGGGTAAGTTAGGGGCTTCTCTATCGATTAACCAGGAAGCGTAAACGCGTGCTATCGTTTCAAAGCTCGTAGATGTAGACGCGGAAGTGTAATATAAAGGCGCGTTGAGAGGAGGATATTGCAGCATAACAGAAAGAGGCGTTATGAAGGTAGATAAATATATGTACGCGGCCTGAGATGATGCTCAAGTGAGTGTTCAAACGGGAAACGAGAGAAGAAGGACTCGCAGAGAGATGGTCTGCGGGAAGATAAAGGGCGGTCGAGAAGTAAGAATTCGATTATCTCAGCGGATGCTCGAACTTCTCTCGGATTTCCTGGTGCGGATAATGGAGCACTCTTTGAAGAAAGCTTTTGCGCGCGACCGAGATACCCGGCCGCTGGTGTTCTCTCTTTCTACCCTTTCTCTTACGCATCTACTCCTTCTTCTCGCATACACGCGCCTTTTTCTTTTCTTCCACGATTTCTCATTCGTTTTATCGAATGAATCGAATTCAAAGCTACTCGCGGACGAAAAGAGGCAACGACGAAAGAGACGAAATAACTGTAGATATAGACAATGATGAGAAAGGATTCACGCTACGCGTAACAGGCAGGGAGAGTGAAAGAAAGAGGAGAGATAAAGACAGCACGAGGCCAAAAGCGAGGAACAATACCAAAAATTTTAGCCCAGCAGTCGAAACGGAGAGAAAATTATAGATAGAAAGAGACAGAAACGCTCAACACGAGATAAAGGGGTTGAAATCTCAGGGCGGAACGTCTGGCAGCCTTGCCGTGGCTTTTGGCTTGAACGGTGAATTCAACTTTATTTAACGTACGGCCTGAATCACACTCCGTCGCGTCGCCAGGGGTGATCGAGCACGCGCCTTTACGAGCAATATGAGCGAAACAACGGCAAGCGTTACGTTTAACTCTGCCGCATAACTCGATATTGCCACATTTTGAAGCACGTGGTTGTGAACCGTAAATCATCGATGTTATTTAGATAGTTAGGTTTGTTAAGGCTACCAAAATTAGTCAACTGTCTTATCTTTTAATTTTTTCTCTTATGTATAAATTATATTTATATTTACTCTCTTTAAATATAGTAATAATAATCTCTTTTTAAATATAGTAAACTCTCTTTAAATATAGTAATAAAGTTTTTAAATGTTGCATCGGTTACGTAGGGTAATCTGGCAATTAATATCCACAAATAGATAGTTTTTTTATTCTTGTCCTTCGTTAGCGACCCTCTGTTTTGAAAAGCGAGGGGCTGTATCGGTCACGCAAATACTTTATTCGTGAAAAATAATGTTTGCTACTTTTTACTCGAGTAGAAAGATTTTACCGTAACGTGTTATCTGTTTACCCTGTACGATCGTTGAAAGGGATACCGCCGTCAAACGCATGCGAGGAGAGAAAGACATTTTTTGTCTACGCTTATATGTCGTATATAAAACTGCGTTAAGAGTCATCCATCATCTCATACTTTTTTGCTGCCGTTCGGCAAACTAACAGAGAAAATCTTAATCCACTTCTTGTGGAGAATCTATCGTCATTAGTTGCGCTATGTTTCGCTTCCGATTATATCGTCGACTTTTTCTACCCAAATACATTTTGAATAGTTTCATTTTCACCGTGACAAACTAATCGAAAATTTCTAACTAATCGCTAATTAGGTTTAGAACAAATTATTTTCGCCATTCTTTTTGCTGATAAGAATGAATAATCCGAATAGAACTTAATTGTAAATGAAGAATTTATTGGTATGATAATCATACACAAAATGGAATTCAAGTATATCATGTTATTGAACAAAATAATGCTGCATGAAATTAAGTTATAATAGATATTCTTGAAGAATAACGCTGAACATATAAAAAATACTAATACATAGAAATTATTATTATTATTATTATTATCATCTTGAAGAGAAAATAGAGTCGAGAATAAAGGAAACCTATTCCATACAACCTGGAAATGATCATTTACTGCGCGTGTGTCATAACAACTCGGAATTTTGAGGTTTGATTTATTTGTAGCTAATTGTAAGAGAGAGAGAGAGAGAGAGAGAGAGAGAGAGAGAGAGAGAGAGAGAGAGAGAGAGAAAGAGATTTGTGGCACCCCACGGGCATTTCGCCCTTTCGTTCTTCAATGAGCTTAGATGTACGTTAATTGCCGCAGGGGTTTGGACGACGCACAATAACGAGTTCTGAGAGTTTCTAAATTTCGGCACAGGTGTAGCCAAGTGAATTGAAATAGCGGCGCTGCAGGTTTTGATTTTCCCCTTCTTTGCCTCCTCTCCTCTGTATACATTCTTTCTCTCTCTTATTGTAACACATACAATCACAAACACGTACATAGGATAGAGGGAAATGAGAGAAGGGGGAGGCAGAGACCTCTGGGTGGCACTACATTGTTGGCTTAACTGCTCGTGGAAAATTGGGTGGGCAAAGCTTTGACAGGTTGTTTGGTAAACAGGCTCATGCGTTTACGCACAAACTGTAGACAGTATACACCGTATCCCTGCTTGTAATTCGTCAATGCTCCCTTTTAGTACGTGTTTCCATAGAAAATAGTCCATCGCAAAGAGATTTCGCAGTCTATGGCACAACACAGCCAGAATTGTATCCTGTTAGAGGTGTATCGAAAGGACAGTTGAGAGATCTCTTACGCAGCAAGAAATTCGAAACAGTGAAAAGGAGTATATAAGTATGATTTGAAAAGCGCATGTGTGGTAAGTAGTTAGAATGTTGCCAGGAAGACGGTAAGGAAGGGGATAAAATTTTTGGGACAATGGCATTGTGTCGATAAGATGACCAAGAGGGAATTGTGAAAGGAGGTGGTCGAGGCGAAGGCGACGGATCCAAAAGAACGAATCGAAGAGAGTTGATGGGCAAAAGAAAGCGGGAGGGAGAAGGCTTGCGGTCGTGCCTAGCCGTTTTAAGAACTCCCCCTGTCGTCTTCCTTCTCTCGTTCACGATAGAATTGACCGTTTCTATTTTACAGCTCCTTTGTTCTCATTTAATTCTTATCCCGAGCTTATTGCGTTCTGCCGGCGTCGCCATTGCGATGTACTTTAATGGGAATCCATTTACGGCGATCAATGTTACCGCGCGTACAGTACAACGGATGTCACGTGTGAGGTGCAGGAAAAGCTCTGCACTGCTGAAACAGGAGCGATGAAGTAGAAGGAAATACGGGAGGCACGAATTTGCAGTTCGAATTTATTAAACTCGACGTGGCTACCGGGATTTTTATTAAAGGGCAAATATAGCGGCCCGTCCATAAAACGTTTAATATTTGGCGCACGAATAGCCCGCGATTTTTTTTTATCAATTTCCCTCGATTTTTCATTGTATTTTCCTATCTCGCTGCGAACGAAGTGATAGTCGTCGCACGACACGCGTTACCGGTGATGGCTTTCCGTCATTCAATTAAGCGAGCCTCTGCCTATTGGCGCCGCGAGCGGCTTTATTGTTGAAATTCTGATCCGTTCATTCTCGATTTCCTTTGCAGCAATTTTCGCATGCTACCGATTTTCCGGCGGAAGTCAGACACGTTCCCGCAATTTCGATTACTGTAAAACGGGCCAAATAACTCTTATTCGGACAAATTCTCCGTCACCACGAATGGCAAGAAGTCTCGATCGTTTTCAGGGCAATTGTCCCTCCTCTCAGAAAACGCGGCGCTGTAGCGAATATTATAAAAAAAAAAGTTTCCTGCGACGCACTCGCGTTAATAAAACCTAATGCAAATCAATCGTCGGACGGCGCACGATATCGGAGATTCTGGTTACTGGTGGAAATCAAAGTTCAATTAACTTTTCTGCGGGAACAATCGGTGGCTGATGAAGCGAGGGCGCGAGGATCGCGATTCGCAATCCCGTTAGAAACGCACAGCGTTCACCGTTGTAGGAAACTACGTTGCGTCCGTATGCACTCGCGTATTCTCTGATACGTACACACCGTGCGTATACATTTTCTCTCTCTCTCTCTCTCTTTCTCCCTCCCTCCCTCCCTCGCAATGCTCTGCTGTAGAAAAATACTCGTTTGTTTTTCGTTGTCTGCCAACCGCGGAACAAAACTCCTCGGCTATCTCGCTTGGAAATACGCAATTCCTGTACTTGATTAGTTTCCTTTGCGCTAAAGGGATTTTTAACCCAACCAGGCATTCAGCGAGGAACAGTGCGCACGTTAATCGCGCCGCCGCGCCGCGCTCAACAAGGCTTTAATTCGGCCGCTGCCTCGGTATCGAGCGATAGTTTTCAGCTTGCATAGCGAATGCGGAGATTTTCATTAGTTTCCGTACTAAAACAACAAGAGAAATGGCCTTTAGCGATTAGCTCTTATATGCGATTAAGATCCGCGGATTCAAATTAACATGCGTGATTTATATTGTTCTGCTGATCGTCCGGATAAAACGAAAGAGGGAGAGAGAGAGAGAGAGAGATCTAATGCAACTGTTACTGTTACGAAAGTCTGCTTTCTCACTGCTTATTCCGTGGTACGTACAGTTATCCGACGCGCATCTGACATTTACATGCGATTGTAAAATTCATGTTACACAAATGCAATTTAAGACGGACCGTGATTCTTAAAGCTCCCGACGTGCATGGCATTCATCTTTCAGATAGCACTAGAGTTATTTTTTATTAGCTAAATAGATAAAATAAACGTCTAGCTTATAGCTCTGAATAAGTTTCACATGTACTTTCTCTATACACACTGACCTGGCGCGACCTGACGTGACCTGACGCTTTAAATAGTTTAAATGAAAGCCGTGCATCACACATACATTTCATCGCAGACATGTTGACAGATACCCTCCCGAAATTACGTCAGGGATGGCGTCGCAAAAGTGAGACTTCTCGCGCAGCTTGCTGCGTTAGCGCGCGAGTATAAAGTAAAAGTTTAACAATGAGACACTTCCTTCCGTCAAGATGCATACAGTTGCGCGCAAACTGAAAGTGGGAAGAGTAGTTGGTGCTTGTTCTTTTGTCGCGCTGCTCGATGACAAACACGGCGACGTTAAGTTAAGAAGGGTCCTCTCCGGCGAGAAACATAACGGGGAACGTTGTTTCGCGGTAATTACGGGACGGTTATGGTCGTTAGATGAAATTAATTAGAAGCTACACTTTCGCCCTCAGCCGCCCTCCGGAATCGTCGATAGGTTGAATACTTTAACTTGCAAAGTTTTCTGCGGGAAAAGCGGTTAAAGCATACTAACTTTCCTCATCAGGCAGCGGAGCGTGGTTTGCATGTAGAAGACGGTCACGTATTTAAATATCAACATCATTAATTTGTGAGAAGCGTACAAGCATTCATTTTTTTTTTAATTGAAGGTTTCAACAGGAAAAGGAAGATGAGTCTACTTTGTTCAATTTTAACCCAAACACACCAAGACATTTTGAGACTTTATCTCAATCACTTTAATTTACTAAATAGGCAATTTACAAATATGCTGCATCTTTCTGAATATATTTGTAATACATTTCAATTATTACAAAAACGAAATAATATCAGAATTTATAAATATAGAACATCTTGTATGTCTCGTTGGATAAACAATAGCTTCTTTCACAGTTGTATATTTTTGTGAACGAGCAAGAACGTAACTCCAAAGATCTAGTAGCAGTGGAGTAAAACACAAGAAGACGAGATGAGGCAGAAGTAAAAAGTCGGAGCGCAGGAGGATATAGTCGTTAAATTCACGTCATAAATTATGCGAGCGTGTACGTCGTCCGATCTTCCAAGATGCTTTTCGCGGATGCGTTTTATGTAAAACACAGTTGCCAGCGTTCACGGACTGTTGTGTCGCGATTACGTGCTGCTTTTCAGGCAAACAATGTGTACTCGTCTGGCCGTTAAGATTCGACTGTCGAGCGATGCGAAAAATTCTTTCTTCAAATACTCCATGAAGACATAAGACGTGTGGAAACTTTTGGAATAATGTAAAATGTAATATCGTCTTTACTTAGTCGGAATGTATATCAAACATAAATCAATATTATACAACATTTATTTTACCGTGTATTTATAAGACAATTTATCACGCTAGACGACTTGCAACGATAAATGACAGGTTAACGGCAAATGAAAGTAGTAAGGTTCAATAGTGACACTCGTAACGCTGGAAATCGCGCGACAGCGGTCAGACACAGAATTGAACTTCGTCGGCACGAATCGCTCGTAAAACCATCCGGTCGTTAAAAGATAAGCCACGTACGGGTCCCGGTTTACGTGCCGTTTCGTGCCGATGGACGAAAGGCGCACGGATGAAATTGGCTCCGCACGAAAAATCACAACTCCGATTTTTCTACTCACGCCCAAGTCCAACTATCCCGCGGTAAAACGGCTTGATCGCGTACAGGAAGACGGGCGTAGGTAAGCGTGATGAGACGCAGCAAGGATTTTGCGTGAGGCCACACGGCCTCGCGCGCTGATTAATGATACAATCGACGTCATGCTGGAAGTCGACGTATTCTGTGAGGCGTAGAGAGCAATCAATCGATCCACTTCCGGCAATGGTCAGGTTCGGAAGATACTACTATCAGGTTCGGGAAATGCTTTATCGAACACGATAGTGATTACTAGTTGTGAGACACATGTGAAGATACGTTTGAAAATACACGCCGATTACTCGAAATTGGTTGTAAATGCGTGTATTAGGGACTATTTAAACTGGACGATGTTCCAGCGACGTTCGTGCAAGACTCTATCTCGCGTGTAATACTTAATTTCTTTAACTACCAAACAGAAAAATAAAATTATTGCGAAACATTTTTTTTGCACCATGCTTTAATCTTACATTGCCATCGTTACGAAATCTTACACGTTCATCGTGCGCCGATTGGTTACAATGGTTACATTATATAATTTTAAAGAAAAGACGGACAAAAGTCACTATATTCACGCTAATTTTGTATTCGTATTGCAACTGTTACTAAATTGAAAGAGAAAGGAAGAGAGAGGAAGAAATCGTTTATTCTACATTTTTTCTAAGACTTTCTTCTTTGAGACCTCTCTGAGAGATATATTTTGACACGGATTTCCTTGCTTCTTCGAGAACAATTATCGGACATGTATTAGACAAAAAAATGTACGACGCATTCATTACGCCGGATTTCAATCAGAAAGATAAATATCGACGTTGTAAATCTCTCTCATGCGTATATCATCCTCTTTCCCAGTTGCAAAAATTTACAACGCAATAACTGACGCAGCAAAACTCATGATAGGGGTATATTTCTTTAAACATTAACTAAAGCAGGCGACTTGAAAAAGAAGTTTTAAGTCCAGGCGCTGTTGCTTTTATAAAATATGGCATAAAATATTCAGACCTGTTCTCTACAGGAACGAGGAGTGCGCTTGACGTTAAGGCCGAGCTATTAAAGGGTACGAGTCTACCTCTCTGAAGTTGGCCACACTTTTTCAAAATTTGAAAAAAATAAGCACAGTTCCGATTGCCCTCCGAAGAGTTTTATAGTTCTCAATTAATTTTAGAAAAAGTTCCATCGATTAAAGCGGTAAAAACACCATTTGAAAGAACGGGGAGGGAGGGGGGGCAACTTCACGATTCTGTAACTTTAAAGGTCTTGGTTAAAAATGTCGTGACACGCGAGGCGAAATTTTCAATGCACGTTAACATTAGCGCCGGGGCAGAAATAACGGTATCAAGATGTAAGCAGTTGCCGCACGGTCCGTGTGACAAATTTCGTATTTTTTCGCTCCCGTTTAATCCCCGAGCCGCTGGGTGCCTCGACTTTTATAACGGCTAGGCAGGCACCAATGCGCCATGAATTTAATATATCGCGAGCAGTCTCGCGCGGCGACTTTCCATGAATTTCGCGGCGAACTTAAAGGCGCTTTAATTTAGGAGTTAACTTTAAAGCGCCGAATACATTACGCGAAGCGTATATTAACATCGGCGTTGAATTTCAAACAACCTCACTATTTCCACTAACGCGGAACTTCGCATGCGATATGTGTTTCGTGCTTTAAATTCAATTCACGATGCAAAGCGAGCGCGGGCGAGCTTAAACCTTTAAATCTCGCTGATGCATAATGTTTAGACGCGACGGCGAGGATGGTAGTACGGACTTGGGACAGGGTAAAAAGGCTGGCCTTGTCTCCCGCAGTTGCCGCACCAAACAATTTCCGCGACAAGAAACGGAATATTACTGGCTAAGGTTACGATATCGCGATGCCGAGGCTAAGGTTTTAGATCGTTGTGGACTTGGCCTCGGCCACGGTTTCGTCGTTGCTCCGGAAAAGTGCCCCTGGTATAAAAAGTGGCGCTACCGGGAACGCAAGAAACGCGCGGATGCGCCGTGAGTTTTATACCGACGCCGGAACCGGCGCTTTCCGGTTAACCGCGAGCTCGAAACTGCACCCCCGACCCTGCACAACAAGTACCGGTTATTCGGTCCACTCTTGTCCACCGTCATCTACCGAGGCAACGTTCGCGAAACTTTTTCTTCCAAACGACGATCCTTATCCGTGTGCGTATCGGTCTCTCGTGTGCGGGCGTGTGCGCGAGTTCACATGGAAATGCAACGCGAAGCGCAGGAAATGAAGTAACGCCGAAGAGCTTTCGGGATGCGGCGAGACCACTTTGCACTTTGCGTATCAGGAATTCCTTTTTCTACGACATGAGAATGTTCGTGGCTACTGCGTTCCACTGCGCTTTAATTTCTTGTCACGTAACGATTAGAGAGGAAATGTCTCTCGGTATGAGTTCTTTAGATTTCGCGAATGTTTGTACGTAAAGACGTTATTACTGACGTAGATAAACTATCATTGCTTAGATGTTTTCGATAACATTTCGTTAACGATGTTGACTGCCGGGTAAGTTAGGAACTTTTGCTCTAGTTCTATATTTGCCTATATTTAATTAACGTAATTAGTTTCCAAATACAGACGCTGTTTCTCTGAATTTATATTTGATATTTGACATTTATGGTAGCTCCTTTTCACTATATTACGTTATCGAAACCACTATAATAACATAGAAAAATTGCCGGTAGTCTCTACCGAAAAACTATGTTGAAGAAATAGTTTGATTACTGTTTCATCCGCACTGCTCGATGAATAAATCAGAGCAGTGGCTACCGAGCCGCGGGATGTTGTGGCTGCTATTTTCGAACTTTATAATTGATTTCGGACGCCTCATCTGCGTTTGGTGTGACAAATCAAAATCACCGTTTCCGCGTTGCGCGATAATGAAGTTATTACGTCTCTAGACGGTTGTTCCGCGAAGGGAGATGGCTCGTCGCCGCGATGTTGCGGATGCAGTTTGTAATTTTGAATTCTAGATCGGAGTTCAGCTTATTTACTTTAACTACTCACTAGTTACGGATTCCATTTTGCTGCTGCAGCGAAAATCTCATTTAAAGCAACGCTCTGTTCGTTTTCTATTATTTTCCCATGCGCATTTAAACCGGCACGTAATATACTTAAATATATACGTTTTTTCACTTAAAAGTGTTTCATTCTTTATCCGAAAATGTTAAGTCAATTTTCACCGTGGATGTGGACGTAGAGATATGAAACCGACAATCAGATGTGAAACTGACATTAAACATTTATATTACATTCGGAAGTGCCGTTATTATTTTCTCTCACAAGTCACCGTTTTACTCCTTTTATTTTTGTTCAGGCGGTACATCTATCGCACACAAAGGACCGTACAATTTTCTCGTGTCACGCGTTAAGTGCCATTAAACCAAGTGGCCGCGACACATTTCGTGTTCGACCCTGGAGATTCGAGATAACGTAAATTACAAGGGACAGGGGTCGTGTAGATTAGATTGCATCTATGTATCAGAATTACATTACGATCATTTTCAAGAAATCCTTTAATTTATCACACCACTACATTACATCATAGCTTATTTCTTATTTAACGTGAATGCGCGTGATTCAATTTTATCAATAATATATTAACATCGGTACATAAGGAACAGGATGTATGTGATATTTTATATTCCACACTATATTCAAAAGAGAATCCAATATGAATTTATTCTAATACGAGAAAAAGGGGAGAAAAAAGATGAAGAAATTCTGCACCAACTATTAGAAAATAATAAATATTCAAGGCTTATTTATATAAGAATAAATCCCACCGAGTATTACGACCTATGACCTCACGTGAATTCCTGGTACGTATGCATTTGAAACAGACATGCATGCCTCGACACGTGAGAGTGTTATGCATACATACTTTGTGTAGATACACGCATATAGGACACGTGCATAGGATATAGCCACGTATACCGGTGCCTCGAGTAATGGCATATAATTAGGAACAATCCAGCTTACGTACTAGGCCTACAATTTTCGTTAGTACCTTAGACCGCGTCTCGCGTATGTGCACGCGACACATGCTTAATCGTATGAATGTGTTATGCGTGTATGCCTGGACGATGCATCCGTGTAGTATCGGTTGAAAACACTTTCAAGATATTCATAGCATGAACTTGGCCCTGCGCGTGTCCTGTGCTGTTAGCTTGATCACTTAATTGCAGGGAACATGTGATTAGGAAGAAACGGAAATAAGTTAATTTCACGAGTGGAAACTGCTTCCAATAGTTATACAGCGAAATGAAAATGCACACGAATTCAATTATTTCTTAATTTTTTAAAGCAAGTATATAATTAAAATATATGCAACGATATAATTAGAATATCACAAATTATTTTTTGTTAATAAATGCCGATCTTGGAAATCGACATGACAAGTCTCAAAGAATTCATCTACTTCCTCGACAGGCGGAAAGATCTGCTTATAGCCCGCGCGTATTCATAGTCTTTTCTTGAGGAATGAGGATTCCTTGTTCCTCATTCTACATTTCATAAACATTAAGGTTCCTTGTTCGGTCAAGGAAGGTTTATGAAATGTAGAATGAGGAACAAGGAATCCTCATTCCTCAAGGAAGGACTATGAATACGCGCGCGCTATTAAGCATCTTATCGATTTAAAGAATGAGGGTTCTTCAAGGTTTCAGGCAGGAATAAGTGAAAAGAAAGGAAGTAACGAAAGTTTCATACCCCCGTTGTGTCGCTCGACGTCGCGAAAAGCCTTACAAGACTGGAAGTTGGGACAAAGGATAACTTTTATGCATGCTATCGGCGTATACGCGCTCCTTTTCTGGGTTATTATTAATGAGCTCATCCCGAAAATTAATGATACGGTGCCAAGCTCACAACGAACGTCAAACAAGGATGAGAGAGAGCGGCCTTGAACGAGAAATGCCAGGCGTATATCAAGAATATATAGGGGAGACGATGCAAAAAGGCGCCAACGAAGCATGACGTTGCCGTAAAGTAAGTGTTTCATCTTAAGAAACTTCCTTACCTGGACGTTATTATATTGGGATATAATGAGCACGCAAATGGGACTGATATATATCGAATCGACGACTCGATGACGAGGATGGATGCATATCTTACCTTTAATATTGCGATATTGATCGATATAATATCGGAAAATATATGTATGGACTAGATAATCAAGATTTTGCCATCATAGACATGAATATATAAGATGTTTTTCGTCTGACTGCATGTTAGTAGCTCAACGGTGAAAGCTAATTAAATGACAATCGCGAAGGTTTATATTTGCATCGCAGAGCTTCTCTCACAATATTATTTGCATAATCGAGGAAAGTTTGCATTTTTCCTGTGCGTTTTTCGAAGAGTAAATTGTGAGTATGAATAGCATTAATTACGAAAAAATATTATATTTCTTATAACACGAAACATTTGTTCTTGAATATCCAGAAGTAACAACTGCTCGGAACATTAAATCGTTTATGACAAAGTACACGTGAGTGTAAAGCGAAAATTTCTCGGCAGCCTGCTAAAATTACGCTCGAGGGCCTCGGGCAGTTTTTCCGGAGTCGTAGATGAGACGTTTTCCTCACATTTTCCCCGCGCCAGCGCAGACAAATCTAGCTGCGGTATCGCGTGCTGTGTATGGTTGGCATAGCGCGCGCTCTTCGTGTGTACACCAGCGGGACCGTGACAACTCCATCTCATACACGTCATTTCAATTTGTCCTTGGGATGGTTCTGACAAATATTGCAGGTGCTCTCTCGCCCTGACTGCTGCCTCTCCACCCTCTCTTACTCTCTCGCGTTCTGATGCCTCTCGTCCGAGCGAAATTGCTCGGGAAAAAGGCAGGGAAACGGAGGAGTGATGCGTACTCAGTCCGGAAGACGTTCTTATTGTTTTAAGGCGGACAGGTTTATTTACTGCCCGAATAACCACGTAGAGCCCGGCCGTTCGCCCCACTATGCGGTATTAAATTGTGCGCCGCTGAAACTGACGTGGCACCATGCATTTCTTTCTCGCGATGTTGTTACCCAGGATTTTACGTCGGTCGTGATTCACTCGACGGAGCGTAGGTGCGCGACAATAGCGTCATACAGCGTGTAAGGATGACCCGAGGAGAAGATTGTTTTTGTAGAAAATAGATATTAGATTAGATAAATCCCGAGACAGAAAATATGAGTTTATAACCATCGGAAGTGTAAAAACACTACAATTTAGAAAATCGATAGCGCTGTAATGAAAATAATTATTATTATATAAAACATATAAGTATCTGCATTTTTTACAATATTTGTTCAAAGGATTGCAATTCGTAGACAGTAAATACTATGAAATAATAGATAGAAAATCATTGAAAAAAATAAAAAGATTCGCTCGCAAGATTGTCTTAAATAAAAACCGAATCCGAAATAGAAAATAAATCTTGCCACGAGTGATCGCACAGGGAAGCGAGTAACATCGAAGAAGAGAAATGCCGAGATGTTATCTTCTGGAAAACTATTTGTAAGTTGCAAGAGAAGCGCGTTATGAAGAGTTTGCTGATTTTTTTTTTAACTCTACCATTTGTCGTCGTGGTTGCGTCGGCGTCGTGTATTTATAGAAGTTTTTTATTTATGGAATATTTGATGCTAAACATTGCGGTATCTCGATGAGTTTTTCGCGATCTCGAGCTGTTTTCCATTGTAAATTCGCACTCCCGTCGCTTTTTCCGAATTCTTGCGTGACGGTTACGTGGTGAAAATCACTTTTTACGCGTGAGCGTAAAGCAAAGCATTCGTGAAAATGAAATATCGCTTCTTGAGGGGAAAGCGAGAATTGTGTTGAACTGGATCAAAGCCGCTGTCTGATCGTTCAAGGTGACGTGATGCCTGATGGATTCCACCACGTCGAGACTCAATTCCTGTTAGGAAAAAAATATCCTCCGATCGCATCAAAGGAGCAAATTACTAGACCGAATGAGGAATGGGACGGAGGACGGAGGACAATAAGACCACCGTCGGTACTAACCGCCAAGATAAAGACTAATGCTATTTGGGCCAGAATCATTAGGAATTGCCTTTTGTCGCCAGCCTCGCGTTATATGCCAAGCCGTTTCAGCTCTGCTTCTATATTTGCGTCCGTGCTTTTCAAGCTCCAATTATACGCTGCTCAGAAGGTGGAAAAACTTGAAATCTCTATTGAAGCGTGACCGCTTTTCCTCCTTCGTTTTCCGTCGTTGCTTTTTATATCCTTAGCTTTTTCCTTCTCTCTCGCTTCATCTCGCGCGTTTTCGATTGTGTCTCGTGGCATCTTCAGAGATATCATCCCTACTGGCTCTTTTTCTCTCTCTCTCACTCTCTCTTCCTCCTCCTCCTCCTCCTCCTCCTCTCTTGTTTCTTCTTCCCATCCTTCTCCGCTTTCTACCTATAAGCGTTTCGACTGAAATCGCTCAACATCTAGGCAAGCAAGGAAGCAAGCAAACAAGGCATTTCAAATGAAGGTTTTTCCCGTTATTTCTTTTTCCGCCACTCGAATTGCTTCTAGTCTCCCCCTGTCTCTCACATTCTTTTTTGCTTTCTTTTGCACCTTTACGTCACTATCGCAGTTATCTGCATCGCCTTTTATGGTGCAAGCGATTTCGCGACTTGTAATTTTCCCCATTTTCTTCTTATTTCATTGCATGATAACGTTACAAAAAAACTAAGGCACTATTAGTAGCTTTAGAAAAAATCCTGTAGCCCTTTTCTTCTTTAATTATTTTTTATGCGAGACATGAGTAATTAAATCGATCAAGTCTCTTTCCTTCTTGTTAAATATTTTTCACTGGTAATGAATATTCTTTACTGTCATTTTACTTTTAATAGAGTACTAATAGAGAGATTCATATTAAAGCTCCAATAATTTTTACAAAAATACATGTAATCCATGAAGAAGCGAATGTGGTGAAAGTACATATAATCTATCTGTATGTGGCTGTTTCGCGAGAAGCTTTGGAAGTGGGCTACAGTGGGTTACGTCGACCAGGGGCCAATGAATTTTATCACTGCTCATATTTATCGGCAAGGCAGAAGCGACGGAGGGAGTCGGAATCGCAAACTGCACTGACTGCGAGATAAATCCCCAGGGCTCTTCGTATTCTCCTATGTCAAATCTCGGCTAGTACGACCGTCGTAAAGTCTCGTGAAGCCTCAGTGGACCGCCGTAACCGTTTGACGTTTCGCATTTTACGTAGTGGTCCCGGTTGCTTTCGACCCATTTATCCTATGTTCTGCATATTTAAACTGCATCTACGTTTCAAATCGTTTATGACATTTTGCGGAATCCGTTCTCGCCAACAATCGATTTTGCATTAATCATAAATGACTGTTTCCAGCTTCCAGCTTCTATTGTTAAGCTTCAGTAATAAGCAGTATGATTGGAGTAATAATTAGCAGGAATCACGTTTTATATATACTCCATTGCTGCTAGTCGAAAATGTTTGTCATCTGCTTTAGAGTATGCGCAATCTCTATGCATCCTCTCCGCTATTTTATCGAGAAATTCGCAACAGCATTAGAGCGTTGCTCTAACTCGTTAGTCTGAGAAAAGTGGAAAAACATGGGAGAAAAGAAATGGATAAAAATGTGTATACTCAGCACACAAACACGACTGCTTCTGAGAGCTCTCGCAGCGAAGTAAAAAATTAACCATTAATATTAAATCGTAGTATTTTTAATGTAATAACGTCATACCCCACTTCGCATTTGAGATTTTAAAATAAACAATCCATTACCTCGCGGCGAGTTTTTGCAAACGAAAACACGCGATAAACACCGCTGATAAAATAACGTGCTAATTATAGACTCCGTTTTTTTCTTGCGATCATATAACGGATGCACTTTATCGCTTTGGCAAGGTGCAGGACGCATCATCGTGGCTTTGTAATGAGAGCATGACTTCGATCCTAAACGAGGTAAAATCAAGCGCTTAGCACTTTATCGATGGTAACTGAAACTATCTTAGGCTCGGTGTCTGCCACACTAACGTCAAGATTACTAATCGAAGTGGAGGGATCGATGTTTCCAAGCCCGAGGCGCATTCTCATCGTTGCACGCGTTCAAAGCCTGTTATTATGCGAACTTTAAACTATCACTGCATCATAATCGCTCGCAGACAGGTCTTCTATGATGCGCGAAATGTTGAAGGTAGCCGAGTACAAAATGAATGACAATTGATCCGCATGGTAACAGATTTAACGTAGAAGTGAAATAAAATAAATAATTCTAGAACATATCGTACGCGGTATTTGATTTCTCGTACATCTATCAATCTTTATTTTAATATAACGTGAAGATGAATAAATTTCATTGATATTACGAAAGTCGGACGAAAGAAAAAACTAAATCCAGTTTTATAATAGCTCGAAAAGAGAATCAATGATGCTAAGACACGCGAGGAAAGGAACGCGTGATGAGAGATAAAGAGGATTAAAGTAAAATGGTAAGTAATCGCCCGGCGGGCGTGCGAGGGAGAGAGCACGCGGTCAATGCGCACCGAGGTAAAAACGAAGCGAGATGCAACCGGTGCTAGAAGTCCAAAAAGTACAAAACGGCATGGGGTAGCGCGCGAGCTAAGTGAGTATAATAAATTGATCGAAGGCAGCGTGCCGAGGTATGCGGGCAACACTCTGGCTCTATTAGCCCGGAGATGCATGGCCCCTTCTTCTTCGAAAGGAAGACACACCCCATTCCAGCGGACGTTCTTATACCTCTATATAGACCCCCTGACGAGGATAAGAGGATCCTTTAAGGATATGGCCATGGGAGCGTGCTGGCGAGGGGAAACTCGTATTTTTGTTCTCTTTTCGTTGCTAAGAGCGGATTTCAGGTATTTGAGAGGCGGCAACTCACTTTTTCCCGCTCTTACTTCAATCAAGACACGCGCCTTAGCTCTATATAAAGATGTTCTTATCTCCTACGATATTTTTAATTTTGGATATTTTAATGCGTACGTTTGGATTCACACAGATCGAAATGCGAGCGATTTCGTTCATTAACGAATAAATATTTTTAAACGGTTGATCTCTCTGAAATCGACATTCCTATTATCAGGAAGTTTAATTTACGTCTCTCACACGCTAATTGAAGGCTATTTAATGAGATATCACAAATTAATGATTATTGAATCAGACGGCGCGATTGTTTGTCGTATCGATTGCGAAGCTAATTCTTGATACCATGCCGAATTATTCAACATCAACAGTCTCGATATGTAACAAGCGCGACGTGACGCGACGTACCATGCCCGCCGTTTCCTAACGTAGTTACGCCGACTAAACCGAAACTAACGAATGTCTTATCTTGGCGAACTTGGCGAGAAAATTCTCCGGGATCGTTGCATTTTGTCGGAGAGGCCCAGGAAAGCTCGAATTAAGAAAGTTTCCCCGAGAAAGGAAAGCGAGCGGGAGCCGAACGATCTCGTGGAACTTAAAGAAAATGGTAGTCGACGACTACCCCAGCGACGAAAGTCTGGAAAGAGGCTCAATAACGATTTCAACGGTGCCGCCGTTTTACCGCCCCTGTTCGGCCACCCGTCCGCCCTTTCCCTCGCCCTTCCTGATCTTATCCTGTCTTCCTGCCTCGCCGTTTTCCCTCGTTCTAGGAATTTAGTCGGTTGTAAGTTAATTTCCCCAATTTCTTATGCAACGGTGCATTAGCGGGGCGGCGGCAGATGTCGGCAGTCCCCTTTCCTGAAAGCTCGGAGATCTTTCACCGGCTTGGTCCGCCATCACCGCCGTTTTCCTCATCTACCGCTAAAGTGCAGTTTATATTCGGCGCGGAATGCACGGTAAACGCGATCGTCAAACGTTGATCCGAAGAAACTTTCGGAAATCTTGACATTAATCTCTTATGAAATCGTAAGACGAATATTACCTAAGTGATAAGAGCCCGACATAGAAAACGCCAGAATGATATTAATATCGAGAGAGATTATTTTATATTTAATCATATTACTTCATTTATTTATATGTTTTCAACATAAAAAATAAAGATATATAATAAAGATTATTTACATAATCTTTATATTATTTTTATAATATATAAATATATAAATATTTACATAATTAAATAAATAAAGATTCTAGTGATTTATTCATTGAATTTTGAAATGTACACAATGGAAGCTTTGAAGCTGTTTCACCGGAACTAAAAGTTTTGTTTACACATTGTTTACGCATAGATAATATGGCGGAAAGTAAGCACACGGTACGGCAATCAAATTAAATATTAATATATATGTGCTGGTGAATACATGAATTCAGTTACATGCAAACGTTACGCAAGAGAGCCACGACAACGTAAACGATTGCCTCTTTCATCGCAATATATTATTTGTCTCTGCGCTTCATATACAGGCAGCAGCATGTTGGTGGATTTTGAAAACAAGCCACGTAGCTCGATAAGAACACGTTGACTTCAGCCGCTCGCATTTTAATATTCTTTAAACATGATCTATAGCCATTCTCTATGTTTCCTCTTTATTATACTTTATTTGCATATACTAAAAACTTGGTTAAAGGTTTTTAGATTAATTTTATATTAATAATATAATTATACAAACTTATTAATTGTATATATAACTGTACAAAGTTATTAAGCCGATGATTGACAATCGCATAATTTCTTTGCCTTGTAATTATTCTCGAAATTTCATTTTCACGTTCTAATTCTCCCTCCGGATATATGTTAATGACATCGCGAATCTCGATTTACGTAATGCTTCCCATATATAAAATCATTCACCGCATTGCGAAAAACAATTTCTGGCTGTCACGTGAAACTTACAGATTGTCGGCTACAAGAGATTTCCGGTTTGTCGATGCGGAGGGAACAAACTCTGTGATTAAAAAAAAAAATAAAAAAAAAAAACAATTTTACGTGGCCGCGACCGAGGTCAATCTCAGTCGAAAATGTCATACAAACGTACCAGGCCGCATCCGTTCCGGGAATGTTACAGAATTACACGTTCCCGGCCGCGCGCGCTCGCGTAGATAGGGGACTTTGTTTCCCAGAATGGGTGACAGTTGGGCCAACGGCCTCCCCCTAAAATACAGCGTACCTGGCGCAAAAGCGGCCGCGTGAAATCTGTCGATGTTAACGTTAATCCTACGCGGAATTCAATTTGTATCCAGCGCCGCAGAAAATTGGACTACTTCGTAATCGGGTTCGTTCGTTCTATCTGTCTTCCTCTCCTTCTCGCCCCCGCGGATCTATCATTCTCTCAGGCTCGGTTGCGTGATAGCCGCCGTGCTAGCCACATCGTTCGACGCCAAAAGAGTTGGGTCGTTGGTACATGGTCTATATACGAGTGCGTATATGTATGTTCAGGTTGAAGAGAGACGAACTTGTTAATCGATCCGAAAGTAGGTATCTCCATAGAAGATACGGTGGGTCTCGATAAAGTGGGATCGTTCTCATGTAGGCGGAGGCGTATAATAATCCATTAGTCCGATGGACTAAATTGAGGGGTGCTTTTGGGGTGTATATACGAGAAGGAAGGGAGAGAGAGAGGGGAGGAAAGGACCGACGCAGAGTGATCAGAGAATAGAAAATTTAAACGTGAAGAGAACAAAGTAGAAAGAGAGAGTGGACTAAGTTTCAAGGTGAGTAGTGGCAAGTAAATTTCTCTCTTTTTCTCTCCATCTATTTCCGCTCTTCTCGCACTTTTTCCACTCTTTTCATTCATACACTAATGTATGTAGTTTATATTATACTTAGATAGAATATGTTTATCCGGTCCGAGTAAATAATTAATTTACGAGTCAAGGTTTTGCTCTGTGGTTCACTTCTCTGTCAATGCGTTTAAGATTGATTAAAATTTCCGTCGAAATTTGAGTCTTCTATCTATTTTCTCGATCGAGCATTAGTTCTACATTAATGTATGCGTTCCACCTGTCTTAATTTTTTTAAGAAAAAATTTATCGGGAAATTAGATAAAAAATTATCAAAATAATAAGTGTGCAATTCAGCCGCCCGCCGCGCGCGCTCCCGCCCCGCTCTTGATAAATTCTCTCTGTTATACTTCACGATTCAAATTATCTATCATCGTACGTCCAACAGCTGATATCGATCGGCCTATCTTGCGTGCTTCCTTTTCACGTTGTAATTTTAACATTTATTATCAGATGCATCGTAATTGCGTTCCACCTTATTGCGATATTTACCAATTACTTTAATCCTTAAAGCAATTATCAGGTAGAAATCAGCGAGGACCCAGTATCGATCAAACATTCACGGCGCTTCCTCACCCGCAACAAAATCACTAGCCCCGGGGCACGCATAATTCCTCGCAGCTCTTATTATAAACCCCATCTCACAGACGTGTACGTAATTATATACACACGGCTCACTTACTCTCGCAAAGTATCTCTGGCGTTAGTTCCTGCGGAATACGCGGGCTCGTAGTTAAAAGCGTCAAAGCGGCGCTCGTGAATTCGCGAGTGACGTTACCTCAATATCGCAGTTAACACTCTGTCTCACGACGCTCACATGCTCATGTGTCTCCACCACGTCTATATAACGGCACACGCACACGTAAATCGACGTCTGGTTGTACCTGGACACCAGATCTGGGTTACGGGCCGCTTGTTCCATGGCATTATCCCGACGGCCGTTCGGTCACGTAGACGTCGTGCGAGTGCGGACAAGGGATGCATCCCGAGTGCGACGAGGGGGTAAATTTTGAGTACGGTCATGCGCCCGCACCTGCGGAAAATAGCGTCTGGTGCTGTGCTTCGTCGGACGAGCGCGCACGTCATTATCCACTTCATAATTATGGCGCGGAATGTCGACGGAAAATCAGGCTGACCTCTTTCGAGGCTGCGATTCTTCCCAGTTGCACGCGCTAATGGCGGATAAGTACATCCGATATCGTTTTGTCGATACATACGGGTGACGACTTCCAGCTTCTATTTCTACTCGACGCTAGCGATCGATATCAAGCTACTTGTTTCCGCGGGAAACTGTTTTCCGGACGCTTTACTGTAACTGGTATTACATCTTCGATCATTTCTTTTTCATAAACCTATCTCTGTCTTGTAATAATAATAAGATAGTTACTGTATAATTCGTGAGAATTTCTATTTCATATATACAAATAAGTATGTCTCGCCTTCATATTTCGATATATTTGTTCTCGTAATTTTATTCTAATATACAGGCAAAGATGCTTAAGATTTAAGATAACTTTCTAAGAGCTTTCCTTAAATTCTGTTATTATTCATACTAGCATGACCCATTTAGCGCCGGTGTTGCTGGCTCATAAAGGAAATACATCACGGCAGGACCGCGGCTGCAGCGTGCTTGCAATACCTTAATTAAGAAGAGCGTCATAATGCCAACGCATATAATGTCATATATCAGGAAATTTCAATGGACCGCTTTACACCGCTCGGCTTTACTACGTTATTAATTCAGGAACAGTGGTGGATAAATATTCGCGGCATAACGCAACCTTATCACGTTAAATAACTGGCTCGATAGTATATTATTTTGATACCATATGAAATACGTGATTACATCGCACCTTTTATAACGCTTGTAAAATTGTAATTTTATTCTTAAGGATGTTGTTTTGTCGACACGCATCTGATTTTATTTAGAATTTTATTTAGAATCTATAAACTTGAATTTGTTTCTTGGACACACCTATTTGTATTTCTTGCTCGACCGAAATAAACTGATAAATGTTTATTATCTATTTATTACTCGATTACCGCAATTGGTCAAATTTCTGTCTAGGGCATAGCATCATTAAATCATTGCAAGTATAATAATAATTGCAAGTTTAATTGCGTTCAGCCGCAAACTCGTCGACGTCGAAATGTGACCCGTGATGGATACGACTTAATCACTCGAGCTATTCGTCCACTCTCGCCGGGGTGATGATGAATCATCTCTTGCGCGCGGATCTCGCGGGAAGCCCTCGATTTCGCGTCCCTTGCGGAACAGATTCCCGTCGCGAGTAGTACGGACGCGGAGTGTTTTCTGACGCGACACTTCGATCGGAAATGGCCCGGAAGAAAGGGGGTTGGGACGGGGTTTACGAGCACCGGGGCACCGCGTCGTTCTTTTCAGCGCAGCCATCGAGTCCGCCACGCCGTGATTCATAGACATATCCTACGAATTATGGAGCCGACGAGAGCACGCTCGGGAGACGCCGGCGGAAAGAGAGCGAAACATTTTTATCTCTCGGCTCGTCTGGCCGGGGAGAATCGGGCGCGTCGCGGAAATAAAGCACGGTTAATGCGGACGTAGCCGGCACGACGTTATAGTCAGCAGTGGCGCGCGAGGGAGTGGGAAGGGCGTAGATGGCGAGGGATGTTATTAAAACTGCCGTTGCTGATTAGATGAGCTAATTTCTCGACGGCACGTGAAACTTTTAAATTCGCCCCCCCACGCTCGCGCCAAGGACCGGCGTTTGCGCGTGTGCGCGCTCTTTTTGGCGTCGATTTTTTTTATCCTTCTCCGCCGTCCCTCGACAACGAGGGTGCCCAAAGGGTTTCTGTCGCCCGCGGTTACCCCTTTGTGCAAGACGCGCCCGCCCCGTTTCGACCCTTCGCGCCGCTGCGTCCCCGCCCACGGGGCTCCGTTCTTCTGTGCATCGAATAAAGCTTCCGTGTCGGAGGGTCCACCTCGCTTTTTACGGGCTAATTTGTTTAGTCGCCACGGTAACGACATCTCATAAAACGTCCTCTATTTTCGTGCGCGAAATATCTACCGTGCGCTCGGTTATCCTAAGCCGTCATCAGCGTCGCACTTCGAATGTTCAGTCTTTACTTTCTTTGTTATTTTTTCTTTTTTTTTTTTTGTAGTTTCTGTCTTCCCCCCTATATTTCTCAAATGGTAAACGGTAAATTATCCGTCGACAGGAAGTTTGTTCGGTACGAAATCGTTTGTTCTCTAACATTCGACGACTTGTGAAGACTTCGTGGAAACGATCGTGTGACTCCTGCGTTTATGGGGTTTCGAAGAAATTCGAGCTACGGGAAGTTGGCAATTGCACATGGAAATTTGTTGAAAAGTCCCATTTGCGACTGCGTTTTTATGAAGCGCACGTGGATACTTTGTCGTAGTGAAGTGATGAGCGTCAAACGCATAAAGTCGGTCCTGAAATACTCACGATAGAGTTGACATGAAGTACCTATCGTGAACAAAATAGTTCGATGCCGCAAAATTGCTCCAATATTTTTTGCAGGCGAATGTATAATATAAATGTGTCAACCGCCGCGCGGAATCGTAACGTATGCACGTTACGTAAAAACGTGCCTCGTTCTGCCTAATCATACGAACTTATCGCGCGTAATTTCACACGGTATATTCGGGCACTTGCGCCTTGCGCCCGGAACCCGTATTACTGTAACGGTTAACCCGCGACCCCGGTAAATGATACGGAATTATCTCGGTGGCCTATATATCCCGACAACTTTCGGGTCTGAAACACCCCGTTGCGCGATTCTCATCGTGCATTAACGGCGCGGCGACTGGGCACGAATTTACCTTGAAGCACGTTAAATACAGACGCTCGGGCAATTGTGCATATCGCGAAAAATGCGAGAGCGCTCACGGCGCTATCAACCGCCTGCCACCCGAATGAGGTGCGCGCGCGCGCGCAGGCGAGAAAGGGAGATAAATCTGAAAAAAGAGAGGGTGCGAACGCCGCCAGTGGTTAAAATGCATCAATTCCCCGCACCGCCGACCCCCGATGCCGTCCCGGCGGCGCACCATCTCGTTTCTACCGCATCGCCACGTATCCTTCTCACCCGCTGCGGGGGTATTCTTTACGCCTCGCGAAAATTATCGTGCGTCGTAACTTTCGCGCTCGCCGCGCGGGAATCCTTCGCGCTTTTGCGTACGATGGAAATTGTTCGCGGAGAATGATGTACGGATTCGTAGCACGGCGCGTGCGGTCTTCGTATTATGGTCGGCTTAACGAGCAATTTCTGTCGACATTTATTCTATCGGGTATAGCGCGTATATTTCCGCGGGGAGAATACTCCGGAATACGTGCAGTCCGTACCTTGAATGAAGGTATAAAATCTTGCGGTATTACAACGGAAAACATCGTGTATCCTTCTGTGATGATAAAGATGCGTTATTGTAACCTCTGGAAATATAACAAACAGGACACTTCGAACGAATATCTCAATAAATTTATAATTTTCAATTAAATTATGTGAACAAGCATTACGTTTGGAATTCTCATTAACATATTTTAATATAGGAGGAGACATAAGGTATAAAATACATCGCTGAGACTGTTGAATCAAGATCACATCAACTATGGCTAACATTCATTACACCGTTAAACACTACCTTTTGTCTCTTGTCGCGCTTTTTCATCCTTTTTTCGCAGGACTAATTGATTTACCTTCGCTACTGCTGTGCAAGCACAATAACGCCGAGCCGCTCGCTGGCTCTTCGCTACCGTACCGCGTCTACATCGCGACAGTCATTTTGCGTCGTGGCGCGGCCATTAGCGCGCCGTTGACGCGTGTACATATTTTTCACGATAATTTTGTCTGAAGAGTAATTTTTCGCTTAGCGCCACGGCTCGGTCGAATAAGCCGCGACATCGTGTAACTTTGCCAGCAATCGCCGTCAACACGTCCGTATATTAAAATTAAAAATTTCTGCCATCGCAACAATTTATTATTTAATGTAATTAGCGAGTGTAACAGATGACGACAAGTGATATTATAATTTAATTTAATTTTGAATTTACATAATTTGAATGCTAGTTAGTTTGTTTACTGTAGTAAGTTAGTTAAGTAGAAGACCAAATCGTTACGAAACAATGCACGAACTGAAATATTTTATTAGATTCATCTCGACATTTACAAAGACACTTACAAGCTGACGACTTCCTGCACTTTATTAGACGCATGAGAACGAGCTCGACTTATTCACTCTTTAGAATTATAAGGAGCCTACTGGCAAATCGACAATATCCGCTCGCCCGACCTACCTCACTTTCGGCTGCTCTCGTGAGAATGCATTGACCTACTGCGTTCATTATGGTGGCGTTTCGCGTGATAAGTCTAATTGCATGAAAAATGAATTGAACTTCAATGACACGAAGCGGGGTGTGAAGGTGGAGGTGTGGCGGATGCGCACGATCGCTGGAAGACATCCAAGATGCGGCCTTTCGAGTGAAACGTGCGAGATAACGGGACAAAAAGGGATTTTGCGCGATTACATCCTCCTACTTTGGCGAACACCTCCAGTCGACGAGCGAAGGAGCGATCGTAGAAGAGTTCGTGTGAAAAAACGGATCTGATCGACAGTACAAAAGAGACTAGTCCTTGAATCGAATGGCCGTTCGGCTCAATGCCAAATTATTTTCTACTCGTGGAGCACTCGACGTGGCGAGGTAGGGACGAAGTGGTTAAGAGTCCGAGTCCGACGCGGACCGCAAGTTTCCACAGGCTCTCCACATCAATCTGAGATATATGTTCAATGACTTGGATCGGGATGCTGCGCGACCACTCTCAACCTCGTTCCACGAAAATAATCGATTCCAGGACTCGTGATGGATTACGTACCACGTTAGGCTATTCCCTCTCAAAAAGATTTCGATAGGTACTTGCCACGGTGACTTGCTGTCATTTATTTCTCCCACATTCTTTACCGACTTCGGATGACGTTCCTGTGGTCATTAAGTGATTTGTTTGGTATACGGAACGAGAGCAAACAAAACGGGATACTTTTCGAACGCTGGATGATGAAGAGAACTTTTGTGTTCGGGTTTGAAAGAACGGAAACTAGAATGCCGTTGGAGATCTGTTTCACTCCATTTCGTTTCATTTTCTTCCGTTGAGTGCCTCTAAAACTACTCGAGAGGTTGTTAATCTTTCTTTGGGAACTTGGATTGTCCATTAATCGTTTTAAGGCCATTGTCCTACGACCTTTTAACGATAATTATAGTATAATTTATTTTACACAGTATAATTTATTTTATTGTTTATTGTTGATTATAGCTCTAAAACATAAATGCTTTTAAAAATATTTTTCAAAAATACATAACATGATTAATAGATATCATTAGGAAATATTTTTATATTGATACATTTTTATCTGTCTTTACAGCATATACATACATGTACAATGTACATAGTTTGCCATATACAAGACTAAAAGACAATATAGTACATTTTACAAAAACATTTAAACGAATTCACGGACCTTTATTACTGATTGATGTGCTTAATAAATTTCGCAAATAGAATTCGGTGGAAGGAAAATCAATCGATGCCGGGGTGGCTCGAGATTCTTATGTAAGCTAAAAAGAAAGGAAATAGCAAGGACTTTGTTCGGAAGGATCTGCTGCACCCTCGACTCCGTCGTATTTCTTTCGTATTTCTTGTCGAGAGCTTATTAATCCCTCTTGCTAGAGCGTTATATTATTCGTTGCTCACTCTGTCGCCTCTCCTTTATGTGCGACTCAGAGGAAACGATTACCGGCATAAAAATTGTGGGCCCCTTTTGTCCCTGTTCCCTTTGAGCGTGTTCTTTCATTTCACGTCATTTGATTAATGAAAGTGCGCTGATTGTACGGAGAACAGGCTTGGACGTGGAGAGCATTTCTCTCTCTGTCGAGCGAGTCGAGTGAAACGATAAGATTATCGCTTATTATAGCATGTTTTATCTCTTCGAATCATGGCGATATCGCTTTTGAGCACCTGTTAATTGTTTAATGTTTAATGTTTTAAAAAGACGGTCTATTGAAGTTTGTTTCATATTTGGCATGACACAAAAGTGGACCTAAAATTATACAATATCTACTTTTTTTTTATCGAAACAGCATTTTGATGATTAAAGTACCTGATATTATGTCTTATATTAAGCATCGCCATAAAATGAGCGCGCGTATGGTCTATCGTAAATTAAAGCGCGTTGCGTATTAAAAAGATCAAGAAATCTCCGACTTAATTCCACGCGTTTGGCGTTTATTTCGCGGCTCTCGATCGACAACTGCGCATTACTTGGCACGATCGATGACGTCTTGATTGCAAGCTTCGAAACGGCGAGACTCATTCACCGCGCTATATTTATTGTCTACCTGCGAGACAGAGCGCGCGAAATCCCTGTAACGTGCGCGCTCCGATGAGGGAAAAAGAAATAGGACGAGATGAAATAGGAAGGATCGTCCTGCCGACAGCATATGGCGTGCAGTAACTCGTCATCGGGCGAACGATTATATTTGCCCGACTGCGAATTAGCATAATTGAGCGTTACCCGCGAAAGCACCGAATTGGCGGCGGATAATGACTTCCTGCCAAGAAAAGAAGTGCGGCCACGTCGCCGGTTAATTACACGCTTTTCTGGCTGGCCGACGTTGCGGGACGTTCGCTCGTGAAGTACCGAGCAGTCCGGGGTAGAAGCAAGCTCGGAGGAACGAACGTAAGAAGCAAGAAGGATGGACGATATCTACAGTTTTGCGAGAAGATTAACGAACCGACTCTCTTGTCGGCCGTGCTTACACCTCGTCGCCGATATAACGATCCATGGGCGAATAACCTGGCAAATAACTGAGTGAGTGGGTGACTGTGCGCCGATCGCGTTGATGTATTAATTATCGCTATGCCATAGTCAGCGGCTACGATAAATTCTGGCATCTGTCATTATATCCTGTTGCTTGTAGCATGCGCTATTGACATGTAGATATCAGTTATATTATTATCGTTATCAAGAGATGCTAATATCTCCTGACATGTTAAGAAGTCACATTTATCACCGTTGGTGTTTGATTTAATTTACCGTTTTACCATTGCAATCATTTGTCTCGTATGTTCATGATTAAGCAGCATCGTCTACATTGTCAGTAAACCGTCGTAACAGTTTCGCCGAAATTATTCATCGGTTTATCGAAAAGTCGATTCGCGAAATGGATTCTCTGTTCTCAAAGTACAAATGGCAACCCTCTGCTATAGATAGGAAGTCAATTCTGTTACATAGATAGTATCCCGAAAGTTCGTTCTGTACGGAACATGATTTCAATGCTCTGGCGTTTTCGATAAAATTTCTTTTTTCTTTCGTATCGGCAGTGATACTTGGATAATATTCTGTACAAATTGCGCTAGCTGTCGATATAGTCTTCTTTGTCGATTGCGTACCTTGATGCCTCGATAGTGCGCACTCGCGAACCTCAGTTCGCGAGTAGGGTTCTTCTCTCTTCAGTATGTAATTTATTACTCATCGAGCAGTTTGGCGCACACTGATCGATCTCGCTCCTTTGTACAAGGCTGATGAATTAATTGCCAGTATCAGCATCCTGGCAAACTGTGGCAGTACACTAGGTTATTACGTCACGATGGTATATGCGGTACGCCGTATCTCGTTCGTTCGACGCCTCCGATTACACGATCCAGCGACGTCAAGTCGTTATCGGCCTCATCGTGAGCGGAGGCAACAACCAACACCACGAACGCAAACCGATCAGCGCTCTCTCATCGTCATAAGTTATAACCTTATGAGGATACTTCGCTCCGTTGTCGATCGATCGATCGTTGCCGCCGTTGCTGTCGGCGATAGACGAATTAATTAAGCGGCACTAGCACCTTGGTCAGCCGTAATGGTCGGTAAACCTGACAAGGCTCTGCGGTCATTAGGTCACGTTTTACATCGACCTGTAATAGCTTCTAGCGAGCCTGACGGCGTGCTACCGTGCCGTTAGGTCACGTCTTACATCCGCCGTAATATCTCTCCCTCCCTCCCACCCTCTCGCTCCTTCCCTCTCAAGTTCCAAGTGTTCCAAGCGACTGCACGGTCGGGGCATTATCAATTTCTTCGTCGGCGATAAATGAAAATCACTTCGGCGCGGACGTGGCTGTTCGTTGTATCGCGTGCCCGGAATGCTCAAGAGGGACTCTTGTTGCAGGCTGCCGCCCCATCGATCGGCTCTCTCCTCTCTTTTAACACTAGTTGACGAGTTAATTATTACCTTTATCGACAAATTCTGATACTACGGCGACGATGACGGCGTCGCCTGTGATACCAATGTTACCTGTTGACACGACGTTATCTTGTCCGCGGCTTAATGCAGCTCGATTATGAAATCTAATGACGCGGAATCCTTATACCTATCCGGAGATACGTACTCGATGTACTATCGTACACTCCCGCGCGAAATATGGTATGCTCTCGAGCTTAAATGCACGCATAACGCGGTGCAGCGCACCAACGCTCGACGTGGACCGCATGTGCATGTGGATTATGTGCGACGACACACAAACACGTTTCTGCGATCGTATGGTACATCGACGAGGATGCGTGTGGGTATTATGCACGTGAGCGGCGGGTATTATGCACGTACAAGTGGCTGATATAATCTCGGCCAATTTAGTAAACATATTAAGTGCAGTCTGAATAATATGCTCGTGGTTTAATGCCACAGGTGAGGACCGCCGATGTCAGATAGACCGCAAAATATAGCGACACCATTACTGCCGACCAGTGCGAATAGCGTAATCGGCTTTCCGTACATTTTTGCCAGTTTTCAAATGTATAGCGTGCACGTAACGCTAGTCATTCCATTTATCTGATCAAGTCGAGATCGCGACTTTATCACGATTTCTAGATGGTTAAATATTTTGTTATCGAAAAAACGCTCGGGTTTAATTAAATTAAAATGTTCTCTTTTATATCGATTTCTCGTCAGTCTATGGCATTCATTCTCCAAGTGCATGTTATATTACACAGTTCGGAATTACGGTCTCGCTTAATTCATACGCCCGCACATTTTTCGTGTGATTTCGAATAATCCGTCATCATTACGCAAGCCATAAGTGCAAGCGTCGTGCGTTCCATATTTACATTACCTTCTTAAATTCCGCCTCGCGCCATTCCGTTCGGTCCACTTAACCACCGACGTTCTTCACAAAGATAGCAGCAAATACCTGATCGAGATGGAATGCGCGACGAGTCGAACGACGGCGTGAGAGATTTTAGCCTTCAGTGAGACATTCCTTTGCTCGAGAGAGGGCAGGGGATGAAAGAGAGAGAGAGAAAGAGGAATCGTAATCGATTGTCCGTCCCGGGCGTCCCGGCATGATTGCTATACCAGCATTTATCGCGAGGTTGGCAACCGAGGCCGAGTTCCAGCACAAAGTGCCGCCTGGCGACCTATAAGCCCGGCTTCTCTACCTCTGAAATAATCGAGTGGTGACAGAAACCCCGCGGTGATGCACCGATACGCCAATAAGGCAACGTGCCTAGGTCGCGTTTATCTAGATGAAGAAACTTTTAAGTTAGATCACACAATGAGAAGAGTAAGAGGATGAGTCTTGATGGGAGGAAGAGGAAGGTATCCGCGGATAGAGAAAGCGAGAGAGAGAGAGAGAGAGGAAAAAGACGGGAGAGTACCGGCATGCTGAAGCAGGGATAAAATTGGTTTGTACTCCTATTGACGTGTCAGGACGTCGGTCGGGGTTAAGATAGTCGGCGATTACCACCCGTACTCTCGTTTCCACGGCACGGTCGACCGGCTATTCGCGACGCCAAGGTTACCGCAACACGGCCAATTGAACTCGGCCGCGAACCGCAAGATCGCGAGCTGGCCGATCGTTATCTGAAAACGTATTGCGCTCGACGAGAAACGAGGCATTCCTGGCATCGCGGCTACAATTTCGATTGCACGCCACGGCGTCCGATTGTTTAGAGCGCTTGTAATGATGATGAACGCTCACGCGCGCGCTCGCCAACTGACGGGAAAAGCGGTTAACCGAATTGTTTAATCTTCTTGCTTCTAGCACTTCCAATCATGACTGTATTAGTTTTTTTTTCTCTACGATACAAAATGTAGTATTTTATTTTCGACGAGAAATGCTACCCTCGCGCACCGATGAAAGAGCTGGGCATTTCGCGAATGGAATCGCGTTTACTATTTCGATCGCGTGTATTTTGGCGCTCTCATTTACTGTCCGACATGTACAGAACAAGCGGGAGGAAATCGTGAATACGGGGAGAAAAAAGAAAAAGAAAAAAACGTAGAGATATAGAGAAACTGTTACGGACATAAAAAGAAGTGAGAGAAAGCGAGTGGAATTCAAGATACGTGACGTGCCTCGGTGATGAAGTATTCTTTCTCTTGCATTCGCAAGACACTTCCGCTTCATCGATCTCATGATTCTGTTGAACCGTTGTCTCTTGTCCAGATTTCCGTGTGAAGGTAAGATATTCGCTCCTCTGAACCCTGCTGCTTTCCATATTCCATTGAACAATGCCGTCTGCTTTAATTTTACAGTAATTCTATAGCGAATAATTTTCTTACGGATTTTTGTTGAAAGAGTATACGATCGCAATCGTTTCCTTTCAAAAAGAAAAATTTGCATTCTCGTTCAATCAGTCTTGCGGTGCGGTTCCTAAATAGTGGCTCAAACGAAATACGTTAAATTGGCTAATTCCCGGCTCGTTGATCAAACAGTTTGTTGCGTGCGTGCATTCAAAGTTGATTTTAGGGAGCGATTTATCAGCCTATTGCAAAATCGTTGACCGTGCCAAAACTAACTTATAAAGGGCTCATTATGGAGCGGCAGTCGCGGGATTTGAATTTTAAATCGCGCCGTACGAATGCTGTCGGCTCGAGCTAATATGCAAACCAGTGTCATATGAAATCGTTACGAGTATTAACATGTCAAATAGAAATGGATTAATCGAGTGTATGGGTCGATGTCGATGCCTCTCCTGACGCATCGCGCGTGTGTACATTAAATAAATTAGAATCGAGTCCAAAGGAGCGGGACACGCGGCGTGTCCGCGCCGCGTTTGCGCCGCTGTTTTCATAGATAACGATGTAATCGAGTGCCGGTTATCGAATCTGGCGTAAGCGATGGTAAACATAGCGGCGCGTTTACTTTCGTAATTACCAATGCAGAATACGCGGTCGCGGATGAAACGCGAAATGTCAATGGAGACTGCAACGTGCCCCGTGTGCCGCATCGTGTGCGTCTTTGTGTATAGATTTGTTCACGCTCGACCGACACGTCGCGCCGCCCCCGACATTCACGCTACGTGGAAAATTCGGTTGAACGCGCAATGACAAATTAATATCGCTTCCGCAATAATATCGAGCGGTTATTAATTGCGCGCCGCTTTCGGATATTTGGTCGAATATCAAAGGGGGAAATGAAGGGTCGGTTTTAGGGTGGCACGGTCGATTTAAGTTGCGTGATCGTCGCCACGCGTTTTCAGCGCATTGTGTCGCGCGATGACCCACGAAACGATCCGTTCTGCAGTGAACTCGTATAATACAATGAATATTATATAAATCTACTACCAAAAATGATTGCTGTTGGAGTCCGTTTTTTTACCGCGAACTATTATGTGTCAAAATTTTAATATACTGGCATCTTTTATTGAACAGAATTTTATTTTTGATTTTATTGTCTTAAGGATGCATAACAATATTTAATTTACACGGTGTTTGTTATTGTTTAAGTATCGAAAGTGTTTGCGAAACATTATATCTATGCATTACAAACTTCATTTAACGATAATTTCATTGATTTTAGCATTACATATTGGTATAACGTTATTTATTTATTTTAGTTACACGATAGTAATAATATAGTTCGTTACGAACGATATATTACACATCGAAGAGTAATTAATATTGCAATTACGTTTACAAAGAGCGTGTTATACATGTACCGTTAGAAATTGCTTTCATGTAATAAGAGTAAAGTATTTGTGCGGACCCAAGCCTGTTCGCCTTTATTTTTGTAAAAAGGATACAAAGAAGTTGCGCGAACTTCTTAAATAGCTGCGTCGATCCTATTACAAAATTTCTTGTTCAACAGTCAAGAACTTTCGATGGATATCTACCTTTTTTCTTACCTCGAGTTTCTACCCTCTCTACGTATCCTGTCAGTCGTATCTAAAACTAGATTGACAAATTTGATTATAATAACCTGGCCTCGCAAGACGAGGCTTTACCTGAGGGCGTCTATCAACTTCCCGACGAAGAGCGACATTATCGATCGCATTATCGGCCTCGTAAACTTCCACTTTGGTACGTGAGATCGTCCGTAAATGTCGATCGTAAAATCACACGGCGGGGAGCCGAAGTCATTGGTCCGTTTCCGGAAGGGTTGCAGCCCCGCGCACCGTATTCGAACGAATAAATACGTTTAATCTTGTTTTGCGGATCGAGTGCGGTCGCGTCAACAATTCCTGTATTTGTCGTATGTTTTTCCGTGTTTTTGAGCAACACGTATTTTATCGTATATCGAGTCAACATTAGCGTATATAAATATCATGTTCATCTTCACATTCCCCCAAAAAGAGATGCTGCGAAATCAGGAGTTTTCGGCGAGGGCGAGCAGACAAAATGAGAAATATGTACGGTAATATAAGTAGCGGACGTTATTTCATAATATGTCCAATAGTTATCATGCTGTTCGTTCATTACTTTTAAGTAATATTTTATAAATTTATGAACTGGAAGTAGCGATTAAGAAACAGAAAAAAATGAAAGAGAGGAGAGAGTACGTTGTTGTTTTATTATAGTTTTACATTAAAGATGAGAATTATGTAGAAATGATGCGCGAACGATATTTCATAAGCGTTTCACGAAAATACTCTCGGACCTTTTAAGAAGCATTACCGATAATCGGATGCGAATGAAACGGAAACGTGAGTAGCGCAGACGGCAAAGTGATCAGCGGCCTTCTCCCTGAAGGCGATACTTTGTTGCCTTCCCGTCCTTTGCGAAATGATGTTTTCGTAAAAGCTCTTTCTCGCCGCAGTTTCGGTCCTGAAACCGGATATCTGTCGGTCTAATTGCTTTAGTCTTAAGCGTCCGTTACCGGTTACACGGTACATTTGAAGGAAAATAGATGGTAGGTTCCGGGCTTAGACAAAATGCGAAAATGTGAAAGGGGGAACAAAGAGAAAGAAAATCCGGCAGAAAGGTGCGGCCCCGGTTAGAAGACTCAACGGACAACAAAACTGTTAATGGATCGTCGCGGCAAAAAACTCCGTAGCAACGTCTTGGATTACCATCATTTAGATAAAATACGAAAATAATTATCAATATTTCTTATTGTTATTGACGATTTAGATAAATCCTAAATTAAAAAAGAAATCTTATCTTTGATACTATTAAATACAATACAATTTGAAAAAATAATTCGATAACATTTTTTTAAGAACTTGAAAAAACAGAAAAAATATCGAAGTTAGTTCAGTTTTATCTTGTAAAATAGAAATTACACAATATATGTATCTTCTTATCGCGCGCTATTTTTAATCCACATCACGCAATTCGCTTGCTTTATAATATCCATAAATTCGAATTCAATCGGGTTTCCGAAACGACCTAATCGCGTTCAATCAGTTAGAAAGTGCCGCAAGACGAGGGGGAGAGCGACCAGTGAATCTGATTACTCAATCAACGGATCACAGCGATCGAGTCTAACCGAGGTGAATCGTCGACGGAGTTAGGCGAGGATAGGATAGTCAGAGAAGCGGTGGCGAGATTGGAGGAATAGAAAAGGAAAATCGATGAGACGGTGAGATAAAGGCGAACGGAAGAAATGAAGAACGACGAGGAACGAGGAAACGAGAATATGAATGAAGAAACGGCCGGGAAAGGCGACAAACGCGGAAATCGCTCGTGTCCCAACGAGACGTTCTATCGCAATTCGCGTAAATGCGACTCCATCTCGAAACCCGGAACCAGAGATCTCTGTCGCGGAAGCCGATTGTCAAACCAGAGATCCGTGAGATTTAACTGACGATGAGAAGCGCCAGGTGCTTGTTTGTTCTCGCAAATACCAGCTCGCTCTTTCGCGCCTCTCGTTCGACTTTCTTCCCGCTCATTCATTAGCTATTTTTTGCAACGTTGAATGCACAACTGCAGCGGCATCCCTCTGTGAATTTCCGAATAGCAAGGATAACGATGGGATGACACATGAGAATTCTACGAAAATGTCTATATTGCGGTATCGTCGTTTAAACTCTTATGATTATTATTTCGTCGTCTTTACCCGAGCGGACATCAGAGCGACGCTCTATCACTTTGCTGCGACGTAATTACGACGTAAATGTCCGGGGCAGCACGCATGTGCGACGCTAAAAGCATGAACAAAGAGGAGTTCGTTAAACGAAACCACATGTGGGATGAATTTACATTGCAAAGTCTTCATTATGTCGATCTAGGTGAATATGGGATCGTTCGCAAATGCACATTCACCATAGCTTTGTGCTACCTTAAGAGTATAAGAGTCGCAATCAAGCTCGAGGAATCATTTATGTGTAAACAAAATTTCGATTAAGAAAATAAATATTGAAAAAATATATAATTGACCTTTATAACCAATCCTTATGATCGAACAAGAATTTTTTCTTTATGTGTAATTGAATTCTCTATTATCTATTATCTAACTTTGTAAAATCTATTCACTTTTAATAAAAAAACTTCGAAATCTCTAAATAAATCTTTTAACAATTGTTTTGTAGACATAATCTTTAGGTTAAGTATTTTACCACTTCACAGATTTGTCAACAATTTTCTATGTTTACTGCACGTTTGTTAGTATTCTCTGGAGCGGCCTAGAGTACGATTGGATACTTCGCTTAATCCGTGGAAGACTGTTTATTTATTCACGACTCAAGGAGAGAGCTTCTTATCACCTTCAAAGGATTCACGAACACTCGGCTTTTCTGCAATTTCGCTGCTCGTCAGCGCGCTCGACGAACATTTCTAAATGATATATATCGGCGGGTTAAGGCGTTTCCGTGACTTCGTTCGTTCCCAGGTTGCTTTTCCACTTCGCGGCGATCTTACTTTTATGAGGGCGCAATCAACTTTCCGTAACGTTGTATATTTTGAACTGTTTAACCCCGTGATAACGAACCACTCAATAATGCTCTCAGGCGCAGTTTCACCGTCATTCGGAAGCGGAGTTTGGGTGCGATAGAAATCAAACATTCGTGCATAACTATCCACTAAAAGCGATTAATCAGCCTTTCCTTTCCATCCGACGGCTGGGAATGCTGCGAAAACAAGGATACGAGGCCCGCTCGAGAAGGTACTCATATCCTTGTGTCGAGATCATTCCAAACAGTAGCATCGTAGTAACTTCCCGTCCTTTCCTATCGACCCCGTTTTAGCAAATTGTTATGACAGAAAGCAGCACTTAAGTCTGAGTGTGTATTGTTACTCGTTTATATATTGTCTTCCTGTCTTCGTTTATCGCTGAAATTTTACTGCTGAAAGTGTGTTACGCCACGCGATTTTTAATTGGATCAGAAAAATTGACCATTCGGCGAGATAATCTCTTCTGTATAAATAATTCGCGAGGAAACCATTCGAAGATGCTATAGGACGTTTTAGGAAAAACTCGGTCGCTTTGTTACGACTCCTAAACTGCCTTTACCCGTATGTGTTTCAAAGTCATGCAATAAAGTGGCGATAAACCGGAAGTATCCCAACTTTATATTTTACGATACCAAAAGCGCGGCTCGTTTCTTTCAACTGTCCTGCCTTGCATCAAAATCATTTGCATGCGCGTGTGACGCAACTTTTGCACTTTCGCTCGACATTCTGAGGGCGATAAGGCCGATAAAATCAGATGTTATAGGTTTATGCCGGTATTACCATAGGCGAAATTGTCCGCAGGATGCGTCCACTACTCGAGAATAATTTTTTCGAACGGGCTCCCCGAATTCGTGCGAAACGATTTTCGTGAGCCTCGCGATTTCCAACAGCAGTTGTAGCACAAGCCTGTATCTTATGCGCGATAGAAATTAAAAGTTACTGTTAGAGCCGGAACTTTGTACGCGCGGCTTGTGCACAGTGTGAGAATACACTCTGCCACGTTCCTGCGATTGCCGTAATCGCGATTATTGTCGCAACTGAGATTCAAATGCGCCATCGTCGACTTTCCCTTCCAGCTGTACAATGGGAAAGTTCAGGCGCCAACAGAAGTTTTCCTCTTTGTCGGCGCGCCAAGAAACGCGGTAAGAAACAAAATAACGGAGGAAAGATGAAAAAGTTGATAGGGCGCTCTGAGAAAACAGCGGTGCACTTTCGAGAGAATATCGCCTGCCTGATGTTATCGCGACGGCCCGAGACGAAACTGTGGACGGTAATTACGCGCTGGACGTCGTTGTAAGAATGACGTATGTCGGTATATGGGATAACGTAACGATATATCAAATCGTGATGGACGGCCCTATCGTTCGAGTGAATAGTAGCATCAGATTATTGCCAATGTGATTACAACCGTGGTAATTACACAGTGTTTGCTATTAATTGCATATTGCTGTTACTACCAATTATATACTTTAGCTGTGCTCAGAACGCAGTAATTAGCAAATACAGCTCCGCCGCATATGCAGTTTACAGATCGATATCGTTTATTTCAGTAAGACATCAGATTGCCGACGTTTTTAAGATTAGAAGCCAATTGTGAAGAAATTGGAGGAAAAAAAAGGAGCTACAATAGAATATAATCTCGTTAATCAACTGTCCCCAGTTTTATTTTTATCTCGCAACTAATCTACCCCGCGATAATTTTCTTTTTTCTATCGTTTCTTGAAGTCTCGGGAAGATTAAAAGGGTACACTTTACGGGTCACCATTAATCAAAAGTTTTGATAGGTACGCGTATAAACGTCGTAAATTCCGCATCGAGTTTATCACGACAAAGTTCAGGGATGACAGTTAATCATTCACCTCAATATATCATCTATCAGTATAATTGTGAGGATCTGCGCCTCTTATTAGCGTAAATATCACACGGCTATACAACGAGGAAAATGTGCCTCTTTTCTCTAGAATGATTTCCATTCTCGCAATCTCGACTGAGGGGAGGGCAACGCCAATGGCGGCGATGGCGGCGGCGGCGGGCGACGGGCGTCGGTCGTCGGTCGTCGAGCCTCCATAATTCATTCGGCAGACAACCAGAAATCCTGGAAACATACATTTATGCGGCGAGTCGTCCCAGAGGAGCAGCAGAGACCGGGTGGAGGGGTGACAGAGCAGCCCGGGTTGCGGCGTAGGTTGTAGGTACAAGTGCGCGAGAGGGGAACGCAGCAGTAGCACGGTACGACAGGCGGTACAGTGGTGGAGGAGATGCCGCTAGGGGATGAGGGACGAGATGCGAGGGTGAGAGAGACACCCGAAATCAGGATGACAACCGTAGAGTTGGCGCTGTGATGCACGACGCGCAGATACGCGCTATCATACCAATAACCGTTCAAATAATAGTCCGCGAGCTGGTTGCGGCCAACGCGTCGCGTCGCCTCCGCCGAAACACAACCGAACACCATGCTCGACTCCGAACCGCAACGACACGGGTTCGAGTCGATATCGGTCGGCGGGGGGCTGGGTCGAAGCGAATTTCAGCCGTGATTTCGGACTCGAAATTGCCGGGAGAGAGGTAGAGTGGCAACGCGTACTCGAAACCGGCATTTCGACTTGGCAACTACGTTTTGATTCGCCCGCGGATAACGTAACGGTATCACCGCAGTGCGATCTCGACGTCGACGTCGTCTTGGACACCGGAGACAACAACGGTATCGTCGTAGTTGCGCCGCTTTAACGACCGCGTCTCTACGTTTATGTTCTCCATGCCGAGGCATCGATACCGGAGGTGGCACTAATGTCTTTGCAACCACAAGTACATGTGCGTGGATCATGAAATTGGGCTGAGACATACGGTAATGTATTAGATTGCAAGATTAATTTCCGTTTGATCATCGCGGTAGCTTGGTGCACGTTGCACCGTGATCGCAAGAGAAAGCTTGTAGTCAAAATAAAAGGTTTGCTATGTTACTAATTAAAACGCCGAAACGATACGGAACTAAGAATAAATTTTAAGAAAAAATGTATAAGGCAAGAAGCTCCTAACGAAAGAAAAGATGAAAACGATACTAATGACAACGTATTCTACAAATCGATGCACGAACATGATTGTCATAGAGTTTCTAATGAATTCGCGCGCGTTTATCGCACAAAGACGTTAAATCTCTAAATTCATCAGCTCCTCTTGCACGGAATCGAGTGTACGCAAATTCCTACTTCTGGGCCTATATAGAGATGTACCCCTTCTGTCGCTCTAGTGAATAGAATATCGTGTGTATACTGTACGCTTTGCCTGAGAGACGAGCGGCGTTTCGGATAGATCACGGTTGAAATTCCAGTCGAGATCAGAGTTGAAATTACACGACGCCCAAGCTGCAGCAAATTCTAAATCAGATTACTTGTTTAAATCTACCTCACTGCATTTTAACCCCCTGTTTGAAATATTTCCTTGCGAGAGATTTCGCCATTGACAAATTAAATACCGAACGTCTATTTACATTGGAAAAGAATGAAACTGTATGATTTATTTTTTAATTTCTCTCTTTACCGTCTTTTTAATAAAAGATTGAGTAAAACTGCAAGAACATATCGTAACGGTGCGAAGACGCGTAACTCGGTGCAGTTTCTCGTTACAAAACTAATGTAATGAAAGCGGCGAGCCGGGATGTCGACGGCGATTTGCGGCACAAAATCTGATGAATCTACGATCGCTCCGGTTACTCTCCGCGACGCTACGATGTGCGCAGATACCTTAATAGACAGGAGGGGGGGAGAAGAGAGAGCAGCGTACATCCCTTACATAGTGGTTACGTAAAGAGGATGAGTGTCGTGCAGGATAGGCCATAGCCAGTACGAGAAGCTGCTGCGTTGTAGGGTAAAGCAGGGCTTTGACACGCACTTAATCACGCCGCGGTTTCTCTATCTCCGATCCTCTTCGTCTTATTCTCTGTCTTTCGTCTCTTTCCTCTCTTTGCCGTCTCTTTAGTGAAAGACTGAGTAAAGCCGCAAGAACAGTCTCCTATTTGTGTCATTCTCTTTTCCCTCATGTCTCGTGTTCATTCTTCTTCGCCCTTCTCTCTCGCGTTCGAAAAATACTTCGTTTGGCAACATAACGAAATGTTATTTCCACTATTAAAATACGTTTGTAATATAATTAGTCCTTTGTACTTTATATTTGTATAGTTGTAAGCCAGATGACTCTGATGTCTCTGATTTAATTTTTTAATTTTATTACTTTAAATATTAACTCGTTAGTAACAACGCTACTGAAATCCGTTCAAATCGTCGCTCGTTGAAGTAAATAAATTACAATGTTGCACGTGCGCGTCTTTCCGTTGACACGATTAATTGATCGGTGACGAACGACGGTACTTCACATACGCGAAGAAATACATCCATTTCACGTGTCGCAATTCGTTACTGCGACATCGCGTAAACACCCTTAATACATTACACCCGCTCTGATCGTAATGCGGAAGGAACGCATCGTAAGCAGGACGATAAAGCGCCAAAGCAAACTGTCGCCGCGTGGTACAACCGGCACCGTCGATTCTCGCCTTTCAACCAACATCCCTCGTTCGTGGAGAATCAACAGCCTCTCGCGTCAGACCCCAATTTCCGTAGCAATAATACCGGCTTAAACAAAGCTCTGTGCGTGCACCGTAGTGCGGCTGCAGGGGACGTGCACTCCAGAAACATTTCCCTCTCGGTAGCCGGCTACATACGCGCGTGTACAAACAGGCAGTTCGATGCAACGTAGGACCACGGTCTGCCTCGCCTAGATGCGCGACCTCCTCTTGGCGCTCCTGGATCCCATTATAGAGTTAGAATTCGAATTTAGCTGACTGGGCTTTCATCTAGCTACGAAAACGTCGCCCTTACACCTATAATCTGTGTGCGAAATTACACTGTCGCGAGAACAGCATTTTCCCTCGTTTCCATTTCGCTCGCGCCTCGCGGAGATTCGTGTTAATTAAGATATCTCACGTTTAAATTGCTATATCGCGATGTAGATTCGATTTAGGGACGAATAAGCCCCTACTGAAGTTCGACTATTTCGGTGGCGAATACAGCGAATATTCCTTTATAATTTTATTCCTTATCAGATTAGTAAGCAATAATGAAATGTCAAATTGCGCGGAAACAAAAGACGATTTATTTCTTAGGACGAAAGACGATGAGACGCAAAAGAGTGAGGTAATACTACTATGACTTTAATAAGCGTGGCATTTCGCAACGTGCTCAGCAATAAGGGTGTCTGAAATCTGGCCATACCTCTAATTACTGTCTTCGGTAGCGTATAATTGGTAATTACTCGTACTAACTTCTTGCAGGGCAGATAGTTCGCACTGCGTGTTGGTCAAAGTCTCTTAACGGACGATTAACCTGTAACCAGGTACCATCGAGACTCTCGAACTTCGTGGAACAGTGCTCCACCGTGCGCTTCGAACACCTGAATATGCTCTCAGATGTATTATAAAGTGTGTTAGGCGATGCATGTGGCGTGAACTGATGTTTCGGTGTGCGCAAGGGCCGGATAACGCGCCGTAGCTATTAGAGGTATACCAAAATGTATTCGAAGTGCGCGATTATCCTCTGGAATCGCGTGAGCGTTGCGACCTGTTTACAACGGATGATTAATTTGCGTTATGCGGTCGAATCGAATCGATATTCTTCCAACATTTGCCGATAATACATCATAATCATAAACAACTGAGTGCATTGATTACTTAACAGCACAGCATTATGCCAATAATATGATTGCTTTATTCAATTAGCTGAATGCTTCACTGGCAAATTATCATAATCACGTATTTTGCAATTTCTTGCTTATCATACCGTGGAAGCACTCCAATTAACAATGCAGAGTCGATGAATTACAGTGAAGCTGTCGAACGTTTTCAAAAGGCATAATCGTGATTGAAAATTAATGGTAATATATTTACTAGAATTGCCCCGGCGTGTAAAAACAGAAGAGAATACATTAATCCAGATTTTAATTTGCAATTACTCTTCTTTGATCATTTCTACCTTGCTATTCGGGCTACACTCCGAGAGAGAAATGGCACGGTATTTGTTCACGATTAAAAGCAAACTTCTACACGAGGAATCTACTCTTGCGTCGATTTGTGACAACACTCTCGCGTTCTCACCAAATCGGCTTTTGTTCGCTCTGCGACAATGCGCGGAACTGGGCCAAATTCAATCGATCGTAAATCCTATATTTGTGAATTAAACGATTTTAACCGGCCGCGTAAAGATAGACGGCATCTCGCGTAATAAGCTATACGTTCTCTCTGTCGTTGTGCACGCTTTGTTATCGGTATTCCGACCTTTCCGCCGTTCTTCGTTCGCATGCCCACGTTACTTTCTCCTTCATTCTCTTCCTCCCCGTCCTCTTCTTTTCCTCGCGATTTCCACTTTGTGCGCGTACTTTTTTATTGATTATTCCTGCAAATCCAGTGGCCTCGCACTTTTCACGATGCCATAATTACCGTTGTAATAAGTAGATTCAGCCGGTTACTCTCTTACAAAGTACTTAACGTACTTCGATCAGTTTCACCAATCATTCGCGAAAGCGGTAAGTGCCTTTAACAAAGGATACTGTGGTGACAGAGATTCAATAGAGTGGCCACTTACGTGGGTGAGACTTAACAAGTAATCAAATTATTAATTATTCGATGCAGATTGTTGAAAATCGTTGAAAAGCGATGGCTATATGAAATTATATACGTGGGAATTAAACAATTAATTTTTGTTTGGGACATAAATCATTGAGAAATTATGACATACCTCTAATTATGAACAGACAATAACAAATATCGAAATATACATATATATATTCAATATAATTCCAATTTGTTCCGATTCTTGACTTTCACATAGATATCACTTTAAAATTTCGACACAATTTTTAAGTATCTTATATCCCGGAACGTACATAATTTTCCCTACTTTGAGATTACCTCATCGTGAAAAGCAAACGAGAAGTAGTGCGTAAACGACGCATCGGGATGTCTTTTATAAGAGATATATCTCGCAGACGTGGTGACGCGACACACGACGTGTCGGGACAGAGCGTTCTGCATCTCCCTGCATAAATGCGAAACTGTCGTGAGAGACAACCCGGCACTCTTTGATCAACCTACAGCCAAGTCGTAGAGAGTCGTAAGATGCAGTTACCACGTGCAAGCCTATCTGCATCGCGATCTCTCGAAAAAGGGGGGTAAATAGAGCTAAGACGCTCCGGCAAAGATTTCTACGTCCTCGTCTCATTCGTGGCTGCGGCTTCTTCGTATCCGTGCCATGCTGTAAACCCGATTTCCCTAATCCTTCGGTAGGCGGATAGTATACCCACCTATCCGTCGTCGCTCGGAGCGGCTTATTTTGCAATGAAAACCGGGTACGGGCTTCTACCGATCCGGGCTTCATCCGGAATGGAAGAAGTTTATAAAGCGCTATCGCTATCGCTGCTGGCTGTGCTGTTGCTGCTGTCGCAAGCTACCACCGTTAGCTCCGTGTTGTTACAGTCGTCTCATTCTTGAGAGAGAGAGATACGGAGGCAGCTTTAACGTGGCCACGATATTGCATTCGGGACACGATGCGTTCGCATTATCGTCGACGAAATTTCATTAGGTGCCATCGTTTCCCCGTTCCGCGGTAAGTTAGGAGACCTTTAAGGGTTCGACGAAATTGCATAGATCGATGATATATGTGGCTATAAGAAGTACATTCTATTCCCTCTTATATTTGCATGCTTATATTGAGAGACATTAATTAAAATTACAAATTATCGATTCCCCACGGAGATAGCATTTCGACGTCATTGTCATTAATCAAACAAATCTCGCGCAATTGCGAACGCGGTGCAACGGCGTGCGCCTCGCAAAAATAAATCATCGCCCATTTTCCGTCCCCACGTTGAAATCAGCGCGCTACTTGCCGGAACGTCGGACCGACAACTTTTTTCGATCCGCGTGCCGGTAAATCACCGATTCGATACAGCCGATAGTGGCGCATAATACCGTCCCACCTGATTTCCGCCAACGTGTCCCGTATAATCCGGTGAATAATGAAAACATTATCATGGCCAGCGAAGTGCGGCGCTCACCCGTGTCGAAGCACCAGGTAGCGGCACGACACTTTTTCGAGAGTTAGGGGTGGTCGCGGGGAAGGACGAGGAGGCAGCAGGAGGACGGAACAGGCAGATACATTGTCGCGTCGGGTAATGAAAAATTGCTGCAGATTTCCCGGTGGGGAAAACTGCTGGTGCGCCATGGCCGCCAGCACGTAGCTGCGGACGCCCGCAGCTACGTGTTACCATCCCCGTAGAAGACTCTTGCGCGTATCGAACGAAAAAAAAATATAAAAAAGTGAAAATGCGAACGCAAAGAACGGAGGAGGAGGTAAAAATGGGATGAGAGGGCGAACAAATAGCGCTGGGATAAATCAGCGAGCCCTCTGTCGCGTCCGTTTAAAACTCGACGATCGAGCTAGCGCGGGGACGGACGATCGCACGAACGCACGCGTATGTCCATCCGAAGCGAACGGCCTATTTTGACGGTGATTTATGCCCATACTGCGCCGAAAAAGTCGCCGACGATCGTTTTCGCCCTTCGCGGGATTGCCGGCCGAAATTTCGTCGGCGCGTATAAATGTATATGTGCGCGCGCGAGGTCGTGTGAGGCGACAGATTTTTGGGATTACAACGGGTCTCGATCGTCCGCCGTGCGTTTATCCAAAGCCACGGCGCGCGCTGTTGTTAATTGCGCGGCTCTGTTTCGTCGTTGAAACAATTAAATTTTGCGTGCGATCGGGCAAATTGCGCGCGGAGACAAAAAGAATATTTCATGCCGAGCGGGACATAATATAATTTGTTATTCGAATTTTGGCGATTCGTCATCCAAGCTCCCTTCTTGCTACCGAATTAATTGACGTATCTGAAACCCGCTTCATAATAACGAAATTATTAAAATCCAAACTTATTCATCAACTTCTTCAGAGTCCATCAATTGTTTTTCATCAAAATAATTATTAAATTGTTTAATTAGCTTTAGAGTAATTAATTGTCTTTCCTTCATCCTAAGTCCATTTTAGAACACAGTAACTCTAATATTGTTGAATTTTTAAATTTTTGCATTTAATTTTATACTTAATTTTTGTTGCTATTCCACGTTTATTTCTATAAAGAAAATGAATTTATTTCTTACTATTTGTATTTCATTTATTAGCCCAATCAGCATGATACGATTTTATTTGATTTGGAAATGTGAGTTTGGCTATCGCTGAACGACGGACACAGTGATTGGCAGAACGTGCCCGGCACTTATCTCGACAGATTTTCCTTGAGCGACCAGCACGCTCGAATTTGATATCTCGATTACACAATACGTATCAACAGTTTCCGTTGCTTGGGTTTAATTTAATGGTTAGTTTACTTAAAGGCTGATCTACAATGTGCTCTTTGCTTTCTGTTTTTTGCTCTTAACCTCTTTGCGACTATCTCGTATTTCGCAATTCCGTCGCGTAACGTGCTGTTTCTTGTCTCTTCTGAAGTTCGTCAATTTTTATCTTAGGCGACAGAGAACAAAAAACATTTTTTACGCGACGCAATTGCGAAATACGGGATAGTCGCAAACAGGTTAAGGGCAAAAAACGGGAAGCAAAGAGCACATTGTAGATCAGGCTTAATAGATCTCTAAAATATAATCGTGAAACAATAAAACATTTTTCTTAATCCACATATTACAGAACGCTTTTAAACTCTTAAAAAAATGTACGCGAAAAGAAAAACAGTATAATTTACGTTAATTGCAAGATATAACGCAAAAAAACGCAGTTTATTCTCTATCGCAGATAGTTAAAAGATTTTAGGGGGAAATTGCAAGAAAGAAACGTTGCGCTTTAATTGATCAAATTGAAATAAAGGAGTTGGCCGCAATGGGCAAACGAGAAATTGCATGCATGAACCATGTTCGCCGATAAAATAACCGGTGGCCTTAGGATTTAATCTCTGTAAACGGTTTTAAAATCCACCGGTAATTGTTGTTTTTATGAGGGCATTTCGACTGCAGCCGTCCCGATAATTCCGATCTATAGCTTGAGGGAAAACTACACTTAGCGGAATCTGCATACGCGCTGCCGCTCACAAATGTGCGTTGAGGGGTGTACGCGATTGCATATTGTGATCGGCGTGTACGTGGTCTGCGTTCTTCGTGGCACGCCTACGCACGTCGGAGGGCCATATCAGCTAATTGAATTGTTTCTAAGACCGGCTTATAGCTACGGCATTTACCGTGTGCCTGTTAAGGATACCCAATAACACCGTTTCAATTCTCGCGACGTTATCGTTAGGAAACGTAAGGAATCCTATAACGAAACAATAATTGTGCCTGGATGTCGTCTCGAGGTCGTGTAAAGGGAAAGAGAATGTCTGCAGCGGCATGAAGATTGTGGCACATTATGTTAAGCAAGGAATATACCGCGAAAATTGCTGATATTATAATGAAAATAATCGCTTAGTCGAATTAATTAAACGCAAATTTAGATATAATTTTAAAATATTATTTATAATAAATATGTATATGTACACACATACAATATATGAATTCTTTGTCATCCACAAAGAGATGTCATGTAGAAAAATTGCATTTTCAAATGTTTCATACGTATTGTTAATACGATTGGTTAAACAATAGAAATACATAATAGGTATCGAAAAATTTATAGATGTTATGCTATTTTTTAATTAGAAGATTATTTTCTTGAGTATGAAACTTTTTTAATAAAATTTTTCACGTGTATACATTATAAATATTCGATACTTTGAAAATTCGCTTAATCGCAAATATCTAGCATGCCGATGCAGAATTATGGCACGTGTCGTATCGGATGCCGTTCACATGCAATGCGGCTATTGTTAATAAAGCTTGTGATGTTCTTGCAAGCTTCGGAAGGTTTAATCTCCAACCAACCGAAACTATGTACTAACTTGTGAGCGACGATGTTAATATATATTCGCGCGCAAGGTAATACTATAGTAACTAATTCACATCGTTAATGCCACTTTTGATAGATAGTGGCAATTACATATTATCTCTTCATACTACTATATTATAATTATAAAGCTACTTTTAATCGTTTCGGCGAGCCTATTAAGATTTTCGTAATTTGACTCCGTTCTACTCATGGCGCTTAAATTAAATATAATATGTCATACAATAGAAACATCTCCATGCGAATGATGATTAAACAACTACTGTTGGAAGAAAATATAATATAATTTAATACAATATAATGTATTTCATAAAATATAATATATATAAAAATATAATATATTCGATAAAATACAATATAATGAAATTTAATTTTGATTAAAATTCAGATTTCATTATATTTTAATTTCAATTAAAGAAAATCAGTTAGATATGTAGATATGAAAACTCATTGCTGGTTTTTAAAACAGCTAGCAATTTTTTAATCGGAAATTAAAATAAAGACACTCACAAAAGCCTGCAATATGCGTTTTAGAATTTGTATGCGCCCGACGGGGAGCGTGTCGCGATGGTAGGGAAATTCGTCGATCTCTCAAAGGGCATTTAATTTGGCAGGTTTCGAAGTGAAGTACCGCGCGCGCCAACAAATCGTTTCGGGCGGACGCTTTTAAATTAATGCGACGCTCGGCGGATTAATTCCCTCTTAAATTAATACCATTATGTACGCGTGCGATTTTCAATGAAATTACGCTTTAACGCGATATATCCCGCGTATCGCTGACGCCCAGTCTGAACGCTCTAATGGCCATTTTATATTGATTGCGGAGGCCTTAATTATTCTATCACGGAAACGCTGTTTACGATAAAAGCACTTGGCGTCCGCCCCGCTCGCATAATTTATCCTACGTTACGTTTCTACATCAAAATGTGCATTGTATAATACGTACGTATCAGACTTTAATGCTCAGGAGCGTAAAAATATATTCGCGTAACGCATTCATCCGTAAATATGCGTTAGCTCGTTAAGGCTCAATTATATTCTATCGAGATGCGTATAACGTCATATATGTATGACAAAGTTGAAAAAATAATTACCAAATAATATATTTACAGAAGACTTTATATCGAGAAACGCATGCGTTGTAGCAATTAATTATATCCATTCTTATACAAGAGATTATCCTTTCGCATAAGAGAAAATATAGTGCGATATTTTTTCTATACATATAAGCTTGTTCTATTTTCTATACGTAATAAAACGCATCGAGATATCTTCGCGTATAGACACGTGATTTTCACGAGGAGTACATATGGACAAAGTCAACGTAACGTAACGAGCTTCCGCAATATACTCTGCACGTTATGGCTTGATACAATGCGCACGTCCAAGGCTACGTATGCAAGTGACGCCTCTTCCGCATGATCGCAGTACAATCCCATGCGTCGCGTTTCGCGCGATAAAGGCCGGTTCAGAGGAGAGAAACTCGCGTTTTCGGATGCTCTCCGAGGGCGAGCTTCGGAAAATATGAGCACATTCACGGTGAGTCGGTTAATTTTTAACGCGAAGCTACAATCCGTTGACGTATTCCGTCCGGTTCAACGACTGCGGTCTATGGGATTGTACGCTGGAAATTTGTGGAAAGCGATGAGGGGGGAGAGAGAGAGAGGGGAAGAGGGGGGCGAGGGAGAGAGAGAGACGGAGAGAATGATAGCACGCGGGACTAACACGGGGCTCGTGAGGGGTATGGGGTGGGTGGTGAATGTCGAGGAAGAGGAGGAGAACGTTTGTTGGCGAATGTCGTTCGCTATTGAGGCCGCCGGGTACCAGGGGTCATGAATGCTTGTCAACGGTGAGATATGATGCGCGGATTACCCCCAAACTCCGACATCGGAATCTCCCCTTTTCAACCCTTCCCGTCTCCCAGTCTTTGCATCGAGCCAACGCCGGAGGCAGTCGTTCGTAGCTCGATTAACACGATGTGAAAATTGGTAGAAGGCGGAAGAAACTTGGCAATATATATCATTCACCAACTTCTATAGGTTGCTCCGTGATACTTTGTGTGACTATTAAAGCTATTTTTATTTAAACTTCGGTGTAGTTGAAATTTTTTGCGTTAATTACACATCCTTTTTGAAAGCTTTTTCTTTAATTTTATTATACGTTTAAGAAGAGAGTGCAGAAGATTCTTATTAGAAGTTTAAATTGAATCAATCAATAGAGATAAGGTAAGAATTTCACGTGGCTTACGATGTTATTGCTCCAAACCCTTCAATTCATTCACTACACTTCGCCCGGTGCATTCCTTTCTCTCTTCTCGATTCTATTTCGCGTCTTTCTACCTATTCATCCCAAAGTGCTAGTCACCACCCATCGCGCACGTGTTCACGAGAACGTCGATAGACTGGCGGAAAGGGTTTTCTCCTGTAAGACGAGTGGCAAAGGTCTTTCTTTCAATTTCTTTTCGAACCTAGCTCAAACTCGTGGAAATCTCTCTATCGTTGCACTCTACGTGTGTATTCGTTCTCTGCCTTCGATACCGCACGCTTTAAGATCGTCTAGAAGGCAACGTGCCACCATTCGAGTGGCCATTAGAAACGTGAGAGATAGACGGTGCGACTCGATGAAAAGCAAATACGCGAGAGTGCGTCGAAAGGACGTCATGGGCCCGTGCGGGAGGATTGCGCGGACGGAAAAATATCGTAGAAATTCGACAGCTTAAATGGAGAAATAAGCGAACGTTTTGATTGATACCGCATAAAAATAGGCAATAGCTATGTGTTATGTACACTAAAATACAAAAATAAATTAATTGTTACAAAAAGATTTTCCATTCGACGTAAAGCTAAAATTTGCCTGCTTTCTCGACACAACGAGAAAAAGATAAGATTCTTACTGCAAACATGAACTTATCAGAGAGCCTTGATACACACTACTGTTCGTGATCGTCTTACTAGCGAGGAGAGCCATTTTCCCAAGAGCGCATTAGGCGGAATTCAGATGAAAGCAAACACGCGGAAACGCATTACGCGCAAGGCGCAAGAAAAAGTGTAAGATACGTAGTGACAAGGAGCCAAAGGGCGAGGGAAAAGCCGCGACGTTGAGAGACTACGTGAAAGGGGTATAGCACGGGGTTTAGGGAGAGGGAAAAGGAGCAGCATGGAGGAACTTAGTAGTCAAGGAATGTCGACGCGGAACGGAACGCGCACGAGGTCGAGGAAGGAAGGAAGGCTTTCCATCAGGCAAATTGAATAGCATTTGCAGGCTGTTTCGCCGGTAAACAGGCGGATGATAGATGATACCTCAGGTCCCCGTCGTCTCTTCTTCCGCTAGTAACTCTCGGTACACCTTTGCTCTCACGATTTCTCGCATCCTTCTCGAAAACGACGATCGTTTTCTCCTACCTCTTTATCCTTTCGACAGACGACTCGCGCGCAAGGCTGAGGAAAATGCGTTCGTTCCGCCGTTCTCGAGATAACTCTGTGGCCGATCTGACAACCTATCTGGAAGTGTCATCCGGAAGAAACCATTCATCAAGCGACCGCAAAAGAACTTAACGACAGAGTGGAAATCGATCGCGACTCACGATGCTGCGCCTTTACCGTTGCGACTGCTTCTTTTACAATATTATAACGATCAAATTGCTTATTGTGTAAAATTCTTTAAATTTGATTTGTATTTTAGATTTTATGTGACGAATCAATTTGGCTGGAAAAATTGTTAAATGAATTTTTCCAAATATATTATACGCATATGAGATGCAACCACACGTGTTTGAGAGATAGCTAAAAATATATTCCAAAAATTAATACGAAAAATTTATTTTAGAACAATAATTTTATCGACTTACGAATAAATCATGAGCGAAAACTTTGTATTTTATCATCGAGATAGAGTTATTTTAACGTTATCATTTTTTTAACTTTATTTGCTCCAAAATTCGTTTTACATGCACGTCTATTATAATAATTTTTAAAAGCTGGAAGCTGAAAGAGTCATGATTCAGCATTCGTATTTAATTTACGTTTTCTTTTTAAGTACAATATGCAGCGCTAAAACAGTTCAGATTGGTTTATGAATATTCCGTGGATGAAAATTAATGTATTGAAAACATATTCTTTAGTATAATCCTTTTGTTATAACCCGCATGGCATTTAATTACAAATCATGCTTCTTGTGTAAAAAAATGTGTCCATAGGCCTTTACTATTCATAAAATTTTATTTCTTTTTTATTGTATATGATTATAACACACTAAGAGAGGCGAATAATCTGAAGGTAAATTATTCTTGCGAAATTTATATTCGCATTATCTATTCTGTGTTATTAGATGCACGAAAAAAATAAATACCGAAAATCATGATTCAAAATAAATTATAAGTTAGGAGTCAAATGCGTTACTGAATTAAAAATGTTACTTTGCAAGATACAAGAGAATTCAATGTTGTGTCGTGAAGCAGTGTAAAGAAGACGAACAGAAAGAGAATCATTATATAACAGATAGTCGATGTTCCACTTTCGAATAGCGATAGTACAGTACAGGGAATCGAACGTATAAATATTGCATCAGCTCGCCGAACAGATTAAGACATTGCATGTTCTTGAGATGTAGCAAGGCTACAGGAAAGTTGTTCTCGTTTAATTAACTGTCACGAACAGCTGCAGTTCAATCTTTCAATTTATGAATGTCGACAGCGCGGGGAGGTCGTAAAAATGTAAGCCAGTTCCGCGCGACGAAAATACCAACCAGGAACGGTGTCACGTATTAATAATAAAACGAGGAGTTCGGTACGCGAGACTCAGTAATAAGGTTTCTAGGAGAGTACGCGATATTACAGTGTCACCGCTTTTACAATGCACACGCTGTAAATTCATATGTAGTTTGCCTTCGATCGTAAAGGGCTATACGGTGTAACGCCGTTAACAACACGTCGTAGTTTATTTCGTGATAAATCTCTAAAGTAAACTCAGGAATTTCCACTTCAAAATGAAGTGCAAACCTGTACTAACCCGATGTATTTCGAGTGTGACCAGTAAGCAGATAGCATAATATATTCTTCATATGAGAGATACGCGACATGGGCATACCGCGAAATGGTGTTTACGCGGCCGGATGTCGGCGTTGCAGGCGCATAAACATAAGGTATGCATGAACATGCTGAGTTATACCATAGTCGGTTATGAAATAACCATAGGACGAAACTTGATAATACACTTTCTATCCGGTACGTGGTACGAGCTACGATGTGCCGAGTTCCTTTCCATTTACTGGAAAACTTTTAAAATGCGTCAAAATTTTTTCCATTTTCCGCCTCGGGGATGACTGGCGCGCCGCGGCGATACGGTTCACGAGTAATCGGAGTCCTCATTATTTCCCAGTGCATGTATTCTTGGTGCATACGTAAAATAGCTTTTCAATATACAAGCGAATTACGAAAAGTGTTTTTCCGTACGGCCCTTCGGAAAGTATTTTTAACATTTTTGCATTACTTTACTACCGCAATTTGCATTGCACGTTTCCATAATCTTTCGTTATGTTTTGGTAATCTTCAGGATGGGAACACCTTATGCGAACAAGAAGCAGCGTTACAATAAAAGGATATCCTCGAAATGGCGCAGGAAACAAGGTGGCGCTAAGTAACGATGCTACGAATTTTCTAACGAAGTTTTCTTCATTGCCCAATTATAAAAGTTGTTCATAATACAGGAATCCGATGGAAGGTTGGGTGGCTACGAGAGGTAGTCGCCCTGCCTTCGTGGTAATTCCCAAATTAATTAAAAGAAAAGCCCTCTCTCCCTCCTCTTCCCTTTTTTTTCATTCTACACGCCTTTTCTTTACTGGAAGTCTAGAAATGCGCATCCTTAGTTGGATATAATTTACACTCATTAAATTCTTATTTCTATACCTCATTCAACTATCTGTATTTAAATTAATAAAAATAAAATACATATTAATATATTAGAATAATACACCAAATAATAGTCGCTCCTTTTTGTATGTTGCAGGTGAGTTTTTCTGTCATATAGCCGTATCTGGTTTCTAGAAATTAAACTGAATAGACTAAAGGTGTGGTAAGTGAAAAGAGATTACTCATAAATTTTATATTATCATTAAACCTAATTAACTTTGGAAACTAATGTAAAAGTTTATTACTTAGAGCCACGAAAAAGTAGGACATAAAGCTTATTACTTTTTTAATATCCTGTTTCGTAATTTATCCATAAAATACATACATTTTCGCAAACAAGTTTGCATTATAATCCGTATTGCATTTTATACACAAATGTACACATTTTTGTTGAGTATTATTATTATAATTAAAGTTAAAAGTAATGTACCAGAGACGACTCTCTCGGCGTAGAGATATAATGTTATCTGTTTGCGATGTCTTGAGAATCAATTATTTTAATTGGTACGAGAAAGAAGCGAATTTGTCCAGCTTTTTCCCCCGAGGTTGCACCGTCGCACCTCGATTCGATGAGATGCCCGGCACCCCTGCAGGAGCCTTGGTGTCTGGGTGGGCAATCGATTTTCCACTGACGCCTCCGTCCCCGCCATCGTCGCTGTCTGGTTGTTACTGACGACGAATATTCACGAAGTCATCCGAGTCATTGACATCCACTAGGCGATGGCGATGGCGATGGCGATGGCGATGGCGGAGGTGGATGAAGTGCGTGCTGTAAGGCGGAGGGGGTGTGAATCTCACACACGCACGCCCATCAAATGCGTATCAGTTATGTGCGCGTGCATGACACATGTCTATGTCTTCTTCGTGTTCGTGAAATATCGATGACGATATCCAACAAGAACAGAGAAAAAGGGAAGGGTTTTATAGGGATGCGGTTGTTCCCGCCCACTTCCTCGACGATTGCAGTATCAATGATTTCACTGATAGTTTCAAACATGCGTTTTTTACGGAACATTTCGTAATTTAAAGCTCCGTTGCTACATGTCATAATAATTTATTTCTCCGATCGCTATCTTGTAGAAATATAAATCCATTAATAATTAGAAAAATCATTAGAATAATTAGAGTAATTAGAACAAATGGTAATTAAAGATTACCAAGCATTTTTCTCTCTTGCGTTTTTTAACTAACGGTTGTTGTTAACAGACACCGCGCAATCGTGTCTTTTTCCGAGTCTCATAACATAACTGTTCTCGTATACTGTATCTAAGCAACGTGCAATACTTTCGAAAAGCTCTCCAAAAATAATTGTGGCAGCACAGTAATTCCCGAGTGGTAGAAATGGCAGAATTGGTAAATTTTCTGCGGTCGTTATTTCGCTGTGCTTCAGTTTGTTCGCAACACGCGTTGAGGTGCGTTCCTCTTATCGACCCACTCGACAGTACTCAGATATGTTGGTGGCAGTATTGCCACGGTGTGGGGAAGTACACAATCGTCAGACATACAGCCGACTCGACCAATCGCGCTCGTTTTTCGCTGTGTGTGCCGTGCTCCTACTTGAAGTGGCGAGACGGATCCCTCACTCTAATTTCTACACGGAGGAACTTTCGTGTCGTGACATAGGAAGAGGATGAGGACGTCGCGATGAGAAAGAGGAAGGAGGACTGTAATATTCGTTCTCGCGTCTCGAAAGTATTATTTTCTTAATACGCGCTCATTTTTCACAGACAAATCCAAAAGAAGAGCGAATGTCGTTTGTCAAGAAGTTCCAGAAAATATATCGTAAAGAACGAGCATAAAGGACGGTTTTCTTAGATAGATATTTATCGGTATTTGATTTCTCTGTAGTTATTCGCTCACGCATGAATTTCTGATTTCCATAATTGTATGAACGAAATTTTACGAAGTAATTTATCTCGGAATATTATGCGATTTGTTATTATTATTTTTATTCCGTAACAGAGTATCTCTAATATCGTTTAGGTCGGGCAATTGTTATAAATGATACCTTTTTCGTAAAACGAAACATTTCTCCAAACGCTCCCTCGTAAAAGCCTTATCGCTCGCCCCCGTGCTTTCCCTTCTGCTTAACAGTCTGTCATAGATAAAACAGCCTAATAATACGTTAGTCACGAGCAAAATTCGGGGGCCATCCGTCTAGGCAAGCGAGGGTCCCCAGGAACTCGGGTCGTTTCCTCTTATAGTTAGTATCATTATACACCGTCGTTGGTTCTTTCGTTCTATTCAATTTCACGCGCAGAGAAACACGCGTCTTAGAAGAGGAAGGGAGGTGAGGGAGGATGAAGGGTGCGTACGTTTAGGGCGTTTAGTATGTCTGCCCGACTTCCGGCAGGCGCAATCACCGAATCTCACCCACGCAATCTCACCCACGCCGCAAGTTACACGTTTTATTTTGTATAGCGCTCATACGGGAGGAAAGGAACTTCAATGATCAGACGTGCGTACGCCATAGGCGGATATAGATTTTGTCTGGGATTATTAGATGTTTGGTTACCTTCCGATAATTACTCGTGGAATTGCTTCAGTCGGCGCGTGTGCTATAATCAATATGCGCGTTACAATCGATACAGACATTGCTCCGACATTCGCATGTACGTATGTTTGCATGTATAGGCCACTTGTACGGTCCTGCTACGGCCCATTCTGTGTATTTCAGTGGATTAGGTATCCAGTGGATTCTAATTATCAGATGGACGAAATGATATTGGGCACGTCGCACTTGCGTCGTCCTCAGAAAAATTGATATCGATTTTCTCTCGATGTCATAATATTTCGTTACAGTGGCTATACTGGCTAATGAAAACGGCTTCTCCACTTGCTGCGGAATCCCGTAGTCCGTCCTCGTCGGATCTTCCGAAAGCGCTTCTCGTGTATCGATCGGCACAATATTCAATAAATATCCGATGAGCTATTATTGGATAGGACGGACAGGAATTTTTTCAAACAATGAATCGAACTAATTAAGGTATATTAATTGTGCGTGTCGCGGTGAAAATCGGATGTGCATAACTAATTGTGAAACAGTTGTGCCAAAAGGTTTCTTCGTGTACGTCGAGATATTGAAATGCTAATCGACTCTAAAATAATATTGATGACTAAATTGTTAAGCAATTCGAAGAACAACTTGAATGTTCTTTTGCGCAATGGACGGATGGACTTCACTAACTTATTCTTTGAAACAAAATACTGAGATACATGAGGTATTCTCCGTCTTGGGTTCGACAGGTAGACACAGAAGATTGAAGCGCGGGCGGACGTGTTCGAGCATGGCGAAGCGTTTTTCATCCTGTCCGCGTTTACGCTTGACGCCGTTTGTTCGTAACGCAACAGACGCTAACGAGATTGGATTGGTGAGAACGGGTGGGGTTTATTTGCACGGCAATAAATTTCGGGAAACACGTGTATAACGACAATACGTAGATATTTATAAAGAAGAGAAAAAACATATACGCGGGAGAAAGAGAGACACGCGATGCCGAGTTTGAGTTAAGCGTTGAAAATTTGAACGATTTTATTTGATTGGCGTTTGTTAATTACTTTCGTCTATTTCATGTGTGTGTATACGACCGTATACCTGGTATATATGTGCGGAACATGCCTCAGCATGACTGGCGTTTATTTAATTTTTCTTATTTGCGATTCTATAACACCTCTTCGTCTGAATCTATCTCGGCCTCGAAATATACGAGATGGGCTTTTCGTGATGTTTCAAACCCCTTCGCGAACACCATTTCAATCTGATAACGCGATAGCTGTTGTAGGAACATGCCACAACAACCTGGTAACACGGGTCTCCTTTACCTCGTCGCGCACCCCATACGCGTTCTCTATATCCCATATTCAACCATCCTGATACAATGCCCAGATGGCATTGTTTGTATGAGTAGTCGAAATCAAAGGTAGCGAGAGAGAGAACAGAGATTTAGGTAAAATCAACAAGAAGAGGTGGGGAAGAAGGTGGTATGTACAATGCAAGCGTGTCACTTATACTGATTGGCTCGTAAAACCCGCAAAACATAATTATAAAAATTAATTATAAGTGGTAACAAATAAAAATATTTAACTAAAATGCCATATTCATTGCGGCAATATTTCATGAAAACATTTTTTAATTGAAAATTAATAAATGAAGAATCGTATGCAGTCGAGTTTGCTCTTTTTCTGCTTGTAAATTTTTATAAAATCAGTTAAAATATCCATTATCTAAATTTAATAACGTTATGGATACGATCCTTCACACGCAACGTTAATGCTCTGATTGTTTGCGTACGTTTACATAAAGTTCGAAAAACGTGAGTAAATCGGACACGGTAGTTCTTATAAGCTCTCGAGTTGTCGAAGCGCATTTTTCGCTCTCATACTTCCCGATGGCCATTACGATATACTTTGCACGACGGGGTACGGCGCTCTTGCGGAGCAAGGAACTCCGATGAGGAGGTTGTTCCACTGCTTTATGACGCGTGAATATCTGGCGGTCCTCTCCTCTCCTCCCCTGTTTTCTCCTCTCCCTGCGAAACCGGTTCATTTCTATAGTTTTAAAGCCTGGCACAATATAGCTAGAGAGGTCCTCCTCCCTCCTTCTACATCTCTTTTCTTCTTTCGCTCGGTAGACGAAGCGAACCATTCTATCGCTCTTTCCGCTCTTCCTTCCCAAACAGCGAGGAAGAAAGAGGAAGGGAGAGAAGAAGAAGAAGCGAGAGTTTCTTAACAGAAGAGCGGATAGAGTTTCGCTTTGGATCGCCAGCCGCGGTTAGGTAACGTTCGGATAACGCCTCAGGTTACCTCGCCATCTCACCTTCGGTGCGCTACCAAGGATTTCAGGGAGGCCGAAGAGGCTTCAACGAGCCATACACGGTTCCCGGGCGACAGGATGACGTTACCGCCATTAGGATCAGCTTCTACTTTCCTCGCTTCTTCCTTTTTTAACACCGTACCAGTGGCACTTTCAACGAACGAAGCTTGTCGAAGCAGTCATTTAGTTGATTGTCTTGGGGTCTTTCATCGTGATACTTTTTGAATGAATTTTCAAGCTCTAATCTCCGTAAGTTAATTCTTAAAAAGTTTAAAATATAATATATATATATATATATATATATATATATATATATATACATATATTTTAATTTTGTCTTCATGAAATTGTTAAAAGCAGATCCTCGCGATATAAGTTTTATAAGTATATCTGTAAGATATGAATTTTTAAAGATAATTTATTTATTTCTTTTTCTTTCGTGGCAGTAACGCTAATAATTTAAATATAAATTCCCGCAAAATTACGGTAAGTCTATTCAGCTCTCCGGGGCACTTTATACGGAAAACGTATATATTTTTCGTCTTTTAGGTCCTCTGGGAGACTGCGATCTCTCTACGTTGACGAGACTTGGTACCCACTTCACCTATGTCTCTCGTACATCCCTTCCTGCTGCCTTTTCGCACACAGAAACGTAGCCTGAACGCGCACGCGCGAGTTTGTACGTATCTGCGAGTTTCGTTTCTTTAGATAAATGACGCCACTTAGAGATTAGGCGCACGGGGACTCGGCTAGAGTGGCAGAGAGGTATTTTCCCTGCCTACGTCGCGGAAAATGGCACGAGTAAGTTTCATCTTACCCGGTATCCGTCGTCGACTCTTTCTCCCGAAACAAGACCGAATGGGTCTCAACACAGATCGCATTCAAATGATGACATTTTACGTACTCTTTTAAACTCGAAAAATTCATGTATAAAAATATGATCTACTAATATGAATAAAGAGATAGCACTCGGATAACGCTAAACAGTTTTTCCGTCATGTCACAAGATTAATTCTAAGAATGAATAAATAATGATATTTTCACTGAAAATGGGAATAAATTATTTCTGATTCCCAATTCTTCTATTCTATTTGATCCGGGATTACGTTATTGAAAAGGATTATTTAATTTTGAATTACTTGGCGTAATACTCATACAAAATGAATTTGATTAATATTTAAGTTAGTTTAGTACGAATCGGATTTTCCGATTTAATGTTGTAATAAGAAAATCCGAATGCTCGATCTCTTCCTATCGGTATGCTCGATTGACTTTCCGGAAACGAGTGGCTCGTGTCAGCCCATAATTTTCGTAGGCAATGGCGCGCGTCGCACGACACGAATCGTTCGGTAAAAATTCCGTGAAACTTAGTCGCACCCGCGCCATGCCGGTGCAGCGCGTCGTGCCACTAAATTCTCCCTTGCAGACACTACACGTGCATAACACCGGGTGGAATTAGCGCGGCGAGAGGGGTCAAAGTGGAATTGTGAGGAACACCGAGCGTGCGATCCGGGAAAGGGATAGGATAGCGCGCCAATTTCTCGCTCCACCACGGGAACAGCGCAAATTCTGTATGCATACAGAGATATGTGTGTATATGCGCGTGTAAATGTCCCGGGATTGTATAACGCAATGAGGAGGAATGCGATAGGGGAACTGCACATTGCGCGATATCATAATCTCGGCTTACACTTCTTACGGAATGAGCTGCAGAATTTTCCTAACGTCGCGTTTTTGTATACCAAATTCCTGACTGCTCTATGTATTTTCGCAAGTGCCGTGTTAATTTCACTGTTACAATCTTGTTCTAAATAATACGAAGATTTAAAAAGATCTTTCGCGTAACACCAAAGATCGGCGTGTATCTCCTACAGGAGAATATTCTTGAATAATGTTGAATTCGCATTTAAAATGTATATCGTGAAGTTCAAGTTTGGATATACTTTTAAGACAGAACATATTTATGCACACAAGCAATCGTGGCACAGAAACAGGATGCGGAATAGGTATACTCGCGACAAGAAAGCCACCGTGTGAGAGAGAAATTGAGATAGATCACAAATTTCTCGCACGAAGGTGGGTTATCTACGCCCGTATACACGTGGAAGTTTCCGGAAACTAGGATATTACCCAAGATAGGAGTTGCTGTGGAAGAAGATGGAAGACACATCTCAATTTCTTTCTCAGGGCACGTGCATATTTTCAGTATTCAAACTCCCGGATACTCCCTCTCATGTAATAACACACACGCTCGCGATGTTACGACAAGATCGATATCGCGCTTCTGATTCGCAGGAAGATACAATTTGCAGGAAAATCAGAAACCTAACGTTTGACGCAATTGTACCGCGCGCAAAATTAATTTCGAAATATTATTGTTAACGTAACGCGATAATGCCTCTAATGAGAATGTCTTAATTTATGATATAAAGTATCGTACGAAGAGAGCAAAATAACATTCGCACGTATGGTGCGCGAGAAGAGGAAAGTAACGGAAATTGCCGAAGCGTTGCGAACGGAAGAAGAAGTCGGGTGAAAATCTAAAGCGTGAAAGCGGAGGAAATAAGACAGGAATGAAGATGAAGCCCGCGAAATTTTTCGCGCGGGAGTGGACTACCTGGGCGGAAGCTTTTTGGAATTGCGAGCCGTGACGACGAGGAAACGCACGCTGGAAACGAAAGAGGTGCTGCTGTCTGTTTCGGCGTTGTACTGCATTTCGTTTTTAAACATAAACATCAGAGCTACTTGAATAAATATAAAACTTGCTTCGTTGTGTAAGAGTTCACATGACATACCGTATAATTTATATTTATAACATTATCGCTTAGATATCGATATAGGTTGACGTCAATTGACGTCAAAATGACGAGTGCTTGCTACCTGGGTAAATTGTAAATTGCTTTTCTTATTTATTTTTTAATTATTGTTTTTGTTATTGGTCTTTTTGTTTTCTTTCTGATTACGTAGCAATTTTTATTATGCAATTTATTCTTTCCTCAATTCTTTCCACAATTTAATTATTTAATTGTTGTTTGCAAAGTTGCTGTATAAGCTGCCAACTGAAAAATTCGCGAGTTTTCTCTTACAGTCCTTAGAATCTAATTCTAAAATGTGATATATGTAAGTGCTCCTATTCGTCGTAGAGATATTTTTCTCAGTACGCGCATTATGCAAGCATAGTGTATTACGAGAAGTATATTAGCTAAATCTTGAAAACTGGGGTCTAGGAGCTGGCGCGACATTCTTCAGATAAAATAGTAAAATGTAAAAGTCGACTGAAAATTAGACAGAAATGAAGATAAAGCAGAACTCTCTCTGCGCGTGGTGAATGCACGTCGTCAAAACTACAAAGCGTAGTTGGAGAAGAGACGTGATGAGAACGCACGAGCTGCATGCTTTTTTGTTAAACACGTACATGTTTCTTACGGGATGAATTTAGAATAGCTTTATATACACACACACACATAAAAAGAATTCACTCAGCACAGTCGTAACGCGGATTTATAAACTGTGATACGCATAAAGAATATTCGGATAAAGTAAATGCAAAAGTATCACGTATATTTCAACGTTTGCTTTTACGACTACAATTCTTTCTACGAAACTTTCCCTATGAAGTTTCTCTCATTTAAATATCGACATGTCAAGAAAAATTCAGAGACTCTTAACTATGGAAGATATTTCAATTTCCTTACTATATTTTTATTTTGCAAATATAAGGTATAAATGTACCAATGCCTTGCATGGACACGTACCTATGTCTGGACATTTTTATCATTTTAGTCCTGAAATAAGTTATAACGCGAATTAAAATCAAAGAGTCAAAGATAAAAATATTTTTCTTGCATTATATTTTTATTTTTGCTTTTAATTCGCTTTACATTTATTTACAAATTAAAATGATAAAGGTGTCCAGACATATAAGGTTTTAAGTGTCCCGGCATTGGTACATTCACCTTAGCTGTAAAAGAAAAATCTTACAGCCTTAAAAGGTTCATGAAATTAATGAAATATGGTATAATCTTTCTATTTCGTCACGGCCGACGAAAATAAGGTAATAGTTTTAGGGCCCGAATGGAGTAGGCTAACTGGGCATACTGAACCGTAATTTTACATATATAGTTATCAATCAGGATACCGGAGAAGCCGCGATCTCATTCAGGTATCACTGAGTGCGCGTAACCTTGTGTAATAAAAAGTCGGCAAAGGATTATAAATTGTAAAAATATTTTCTATAAGGCTTTAGAAAAAGAGTCTGTCCATTGCCTCGACATTGAAACAAAAAAAAATAACTCACCGTCCGATGCGCAACAGCGGAGTTGTATGTCGTAACCCTGCGTTGATCTGTAACATATAAATATTTTTACATTAAAGCATTGTCCGAGAGATAATCAATATTCTGGAAGTAAATAATTTTATCACGCCCGTTAAATTTGTAAAACGTCATTTTATCAGATGTTGAATGAACTGATTTTACAATGCTAATGCAAGAAACAATCGCAGCCGCCGCAAGCGACTGCATATTTCCGCATTAACTCATTCGCATAATTAATCCGCGAAAAATCGTGCAATATTACGAGCGTGCGAATAAGAGAGAAACACAATGTTCACGGCGTAATATCTCTTCTCGTGTATGACGGAGATCGAATTCCGGTGAAATCGTGCCGGAGTTAAACCTCGAACGAGTAATGAGTATCACGTAATGGTAATGGGCGAATCTCAAGTCACGCTTGAGAAAGTGACGGAATCCGCCACAGGACAGCAAAATAGTAAACGAATTACAATTACTCACCCCACGGATGCCCCGCTGTCGCCCGATGCCTCCCAGGCCTCCTCCTCCTCCTCTCCTCGAGCCTCCAGGTCCTCCTCCGTTGGTCCGTTGTCGCATCTCCGGTCGGCGCATTCACGACGCGGCGACGTTCACGTCTGAAAAGCAAGGATATCGTCGTTTATGATCGCGCGACACTTTGCACGGCACTCCCGGTATATTAATCTCGCAACGCGACGCGTACTTGGTTACATGGCAACGAAAGAATTACGAGGGAGAAGCTACGAACGACGCTGTACGATCCGCTTGACGCCCGTGAACGCTTGACGTCCCGCAGGTAGACGCTAAATGGCGGAGAGAATTTCGTAAATTGCGCGGCCAACTTCACTCGCCAGGAGCAACCGTCGCGAGGACGCTACTTGTTGCTTGTGAAGCGTCTTTGGTTAACTGCAATTAAATAATCGATTTATGGACACTGTCTATTCTCCACGATCGCCAAATATCAAAACTCAAAACATGAGAAAAACTTGAATACGAAGTTAAACGTACGACGTTAACAGAGACTGTGATCCCTGTTCTAATTAAACACGGCGCGGCGTTACTCGATTTAAGGTCCGCTCGTATCTTTTATGCGCGTTCCGAAAATCACGGCAATTTCATTCTGAAGTCGCGCGACACGACGCGAGAAGCGAGAGACGAGGGGCGAGTCAAGTTGACGCTTGAGAAAAGCGAAACCGATCATCCGAAAGTAGGTGTGTAATCGAAAGTTAATATTACCGAATGTGATATACCTCGGTATCCACATAAATTCCGCGAAGCACATGTGTTAAATGAACATTTGATATATCAGTTTTCTGTAATCTCAATTGTCGCTCCGAATCTAGCGACTCGTGATTACTCCGCGTCGCAGTTCGGCGCAGCGGCTCGGCACTGTAGTGGGGCAGTGGGGATAGAGGGGCGGTAGGCTGACTTCGCATACCGACCGCGCGCCGCGCGGCGCGACGTGTCTAGTCGTCCTACCTCCCCCTCTAACTATGTTGCCGCGGCACGACGCCCGTGACTCCGTTCTGTGCGTCTCGGGATAAAGCGCCGAGTGACACACGAATCGCCGGATCCGGCACGGTGATTGAGATTATGGAAAACTGGGATAAATCGAATGTTCATTTAATGCTGGCCACACGCACACTGTCCGTGAGACGTACCAGTAAGGTTTCGACTAATCGCGTTGCTCGATTCTTACGGTTAGTTACGGACGGCCAGCATTGCACATGCTTCGCGGAATTTATATACGGCATGCATTTCGAGGTATATCACATTCGACAATATTAACTTTTGATTACGTTCTTTTGGATAATCGGCCTGGCTTTTCTCAACGGTCAATTTGACTCGTCTCTCGCCTCTCGCGTCGTGTCGCGCGGCTTCAGAATGAAGTCGTTTTCGGAACACGGATGAAACATACGAGCGGACCCTAAATCGAGTAACGCCACGCCGTGTTTAATTAGCGCGATCACAGTCGCTGTTTAACGTTGGAGTTCGATCTCCGGCACACGTTTAACTTCGTATATAAGTTTTTTCGTGTTTTGAGTTTCGATATTTGATATTAGATCGTGGGGAATAGACATATATAGCGTCCATAAATCGATGATTCAATTGCAGTTAACTGAAGTCGCTTGACAATCAACAAGGGTAGCGTTCTCACGACGCGACGGTTACTCGCGGCGAGTGAAGTTGGCCGCGCGATACACGAAATTCTCTCCGCCATCTTAGCATCTACCTGCGGGACGGCCGGCGCGACGTCACGGGCGTCAAGCGGATCGTACAGAGCTTCGTTCGTAGCTTCTCCGCCGTAATTCTTCCGTTGCCGTGTAACCAAGTTACGCGCCGCGTCGCGAGATTAATATACCGGGAGTGCCGTGCAAAGTGTCGCGCGATCGTAAACGACGATATCCTTGCTTTTCACGCGTGAACGTCGCCGCGTCGTGAGTGAGTGCGTCGACGGAGATGCGACAACGGACCAACGGAGAAGGGTTCGGAGGATCGAGGAGAGGAGGAGGAGGCCTGGGAGGCATCGGGCGACAGCGGAGCAACCGTGGGGTGAGTAATTCTTATTCGTTTGTCATTTTGCTGTCCTGTGACGGATTCCGTCACTTTTTCAAGCGCGACTTGATTCGTTTATTACGTGTTCCTCCGTCGAGGTTTAACTCCGGCGCAGTTTCGCAATTTCGGAGTTCGATCTCCGGCACGCGAGAAGAGATATTACGTCGTGAACATCGTGTGTCTCTCTCTCTTATTCGCACGGTCGTAATATCTACTTGCACGATTTTTCGCGGAAGTATGCCGATTAATTATGCGAACAAGTTAATGCGGAAATACGCAGCCGCCTGCGGCAATCGCGATTGTTTCTTGAATTAACATTTTAAGATCAGATATCTGTTAAAATAACGGTTAAAAAATTTAACGAGCGCGATCAAATTATTTATTTCAAGTATTGATTATCTCTCGGACGTTGCTTTAATATAAAAATATTTATACGTTACAGATCAACGCAGGGTTACAACTCCGCTGTTGCGCATCGGCCGGTAAGTTATTTTTTTATTTTAATGTCAAAGCAATAGATTTGTAAAATTACATTATAAATGTAAATAACATGTACGTAGAGAAATGAGATATTAGAAAAGAATCTAATTGCCTTGCTCTGCCGACTTTTTATTACACAAGGTTACTTACATGAATACATATTTCAATATGAAAACTTGTTAAAATGATGTTTAAAGTATAAATCATAAAAAACTAAGAAATATAGGCAATTACCACTTTTTCTACAAAATGCTGTACAGAACAGTCTATGCTATGCACATCTTTATATAATTAACTCTTTAAAATTCAAAAATGTAATTTAATATTTGCATTGTCTAGAGTCTAGAAGAGTCATTGTAGAATATCTATCATTCATTGAAGGGAGAATCCTTAACTTTATCTGTCAATTATTTTAAAAATTATTGCTTACAAAACAGTAAACATTTCGATCTTAATTTTAAACTCTCTAAAAGAAAATATTAGTAAATGATATAAAATAAAAACAATATTATTTGTTAATAAGAAAATTATTTATTATTATAGAAGGAAAATAATTAATCTACTCTTAAAATCATATTACAAAATGTATTGGATATATGTTACACATGCACAGTCCCACGAACTGAATTAAGTACCGATTACATTCCGAAGATTAAATGTCTTCGTCGGGAGAAACCTGCAATTTTAATATAAACATCAATCCTGCTTGATAATAGCAGTGCTAAAATGTTTTCGTATTCATCGGGCTTAATCCGCTGCCGCACGAAGTTTTTCACTGGCTCGGTTACGAATAAAGTTAATGCGGCAAACTTTTAAGTTTCTCCTCGCGTTTGTACGCGATGTTGTGTAATCGTTATTATCTAGTTAGAATTTTCTACGGAAATTTCAACCAAGTTTCGCTGAACTTGCGTCCTGCATCTTTCGTTTGTAGCATAAATGTTATTCGCGTGGCGATTTAAATAGCACGAAGCAATTTTATTTAATAAATTGAAGCTGTACGTTTTTAAAATTTTGCAAGTAGAGATCATCAAAATCAACCGTTCTCAGCGCTTTCGCGTACAGCACGTTAAATTTAGAAATCCAATTTGAAATTTCGGACACATGCCGCATATAAAATTAAAATCTTCGAATCTCCAAATTGACGTTTTCGTGTAAAAAAAAAATGTATATTCACAGTTTCGTGGCTATGGAAAATAGCGAGCCGCGCGCAGTGTGCGTAAACAAAAAGAATCGAGCTGCAATGTGCGTTCGCACAATACAATTCGACGCCGCTCAATGCCGCGGCCGGCCGGGTATCGCCGACGACCTATCTCCGGCTTTTATCATGTCGAGAAATAATTCGTTAACAACGCGTTATAGGAGTACGGCATAATTATCGGGCTACTACACCCCACGGTAAGTCTGATGTGCGCGCACGCGGCGATTACGAACGGGCGAAGGCTGCCTTGCGCCTATCCCGCTGATTTACCGTGATTCCACTGCATGGTCGAGGCGACGCTCTAATTACGACCGCGATAACGTTTTACGCACGCTTAGCTATAACTCTTAGGGAAAGATCTAGCGTACTTATCGTCGCGCTACCGCTCTATAAAACAGATCAGGTAATTCACGGGAGGGTGTGTAAACGTTAAACGGACACACAAGCGATAACCGGGACCGCTGTTCTCCGGCGTCGCTTCCGAAGACTCGGCAGACTCGATGCTCCCGTACCCCGTGCACAGCCTTACGCGATTCGCTACGGACGATAAATTTCCGAGGTTTAAGTGGCTGCGTAATTTGAAAGCCACCGTCGGGGCACGTAAAACACGCGCGTCAGCCAAGGAAACTTCGCCGCGCCATTATCGCAGCCGACAGCCGTCCACGAGTCCCGCGCGATTTAATGGTTTCGGATGTGTTGAAAGCGTATCGTTATTCGAGGACAGTAAAATGTGGCGCATCCTACGATTCCAGAACGCTTTCGGAAAATTGATGAAACCGTATATCTGCCCTCCTTCGATTTTAATATACGTTCGAGATCGTCGACGAAATGCGCTGATGTAGATACCTAAATTGTAAATGCATTGCACAGACTTGGAACACTGATGGAATGGAAAATCGATAGAAGCGTATAACTGATTCCTCCGACATCGTCGAGAATGCGAATCCTATTAGAAGTATTTCCACCCGTTCAACTTCGAATTTTAATTGTATCAATACACTTATATGTATACCAGCAGCATGGATAGTATTTGAGATCTGAAAAGTTAAATTTGCAAAACTCGGAAAAAACAAATATTTATAAAAAGCAAAAATTTCAAAAATTTATTGAATTGATACAATATATTATTTTATTTGTTCTGGTAGTTGTATTGTATAGTAATATTCGAACGTATATCAATATCTTTTGGAAGTAATTCAAAGTCTCTCAAATTGAGTGTGTTCGAATCGTATGTCGAGTACGTAATTCTTTTCAAACTGCGAATATTTTTCGCCGACCGGAGGAATATATATACGAGAATGGTGCGCCATAACTATCTCCGGCGATTAGATGAGGATCCGTTGGCGGAAGCTCCGCTGCCTGTTGAAATTTACTATGTCCGTCTAATTATAATCTGTGCTCTCCGAGAGTGAGACAGATCCGACGATAGAACAAGTCTATAATGGATTCTGTAGGGGCGGAAACGATTCTAATCACCATTCGTCACTGGGCAAATGGAAATTTGGCTCCCCGACCTTACCGCTATTTAACACTGTCGTAAGTTTTCGAAACGTTTCATTACCATAATTTAACATCCCGTTCGCATGATATTAACGTCGCTATGCGCGGTATACGACGCTAGTTACCGGGAGCACGCTCATACTCGCACGAGCACCGATCGAGTCGACTTATTAAGAGAGAAACGGACGAGCGACCGCGCTTTTTTCTCTGCGCGCGCGAGCTGCGTTATCCAGAAAAATTCATTATCTGCGGACTTAATTAGACATACCGGCGGGACGACAGGATTTTAAAATCACGACGTAAGCCATGCACCGTAATATCGCCGGCGTACAAAGAGAAGGAACAGAGATAATTTATCCCGCTCTCTAATTTATTAAAGTTAAATCAGCTATGTGTAGGAGCTAACGTTGACTACTAAAATGCGATACTGGAAATTGGTTTAACTGTTATCACCGGTATTATGTCGTGGCGTCCGATACGTATAGGAATAATTTCATATAATCTTTCTTTTTACATAAGTTTTTTTTTAGAAATAAACTCATGACGTAGCGCGTACAATTCAATATATTACTATCAGCAAAAATTGCGTTAAAATTTTTATAAAAACTCTTACTGTGTAAATATAATAATTTTTAAATAAAACTAATAACAGACGGAGAGGATTAGCCAACGCGCGAAAGGTCAAATGCATTTCGAAGGAGAGCCGACGTGATTAATTTCATCGGCGGGGTAAAGTTTTCGATTGCAAATGTAGCAGATACGTATACGTACCTGGCGGGGATAGCCGAGGCGATCTCTGAGCTGCTCTCGCCGCGTCAGCATTTGGGCGATTGCCCCGTCCGAGCGGGAGCGAGATAGTTTCTGGAAAAATGCTGGAACGTGCAAGAGAGATTGCGATAGGATAGTAACGATTGCTCGCGGGCCGAGGAGATAGGTGAAAGAGGGAAAATCGGTGGACCAGCGAAGCGCTTGAAAGAGATAAAAAGGGAAAAGGAACGGCGGAAGAACGTTTTGCGAGATAGAGTGAATGAGGATAAGGTAATACGGATGGACTAAAACAAACGAAACCTGGTCGGTTAGAGCTAATTTCCTTTTCTCGATGGACGGTCTGCTCAGGTCTGCTTTGATTTGATGAAGACGTTAGGATAGCACCACATACACGTATATACACACACAAGTTGACATACGCATCATAAAGCTAATAAATTAAATGGGAAAAGAATTACTCGCTCCACAAAACTTCTTTAAATAAAATACGTATTAGTTGATATTTCATTATGTTGTTGAATTACATCGGTGTCTACTTTCTTGCTGAATATTACTGAATTGTAGGTACCTATTTATACAAGATAAAATGCAAAATTTCTATTACGCTGTCTTAACAAGTACACGACAAGGAATCAGAAAACGGTACGAACTAGTTAGACGCAATGAACTTTAATTAACGATTGTCTGGAATTTGCTCTGAGAAACAAGAGTAAAAGTTTCACTGTCTACAGAGTAGACAGGTAGGTAGAAGCGTATATATATAACTTAACTGAGACAGCAACATGTTAGAGTTTTTAATGATAATTCAATAAGGATAACGACTACTATTGTGCATATTACACTATGACATTATGACACTGAATATTTGTTTGGAAACATCTATCCATGTTCAAACTAATTTTTGTACGTCTCATATAAAACTGTATTGTAAAAATATGAAGAAAGTACTCGTTAATGTAGTCGCTTTCAATAGTAAAAACAATTTTAATTATGCGCGGCACATGGATACGTGTGTACGCATCCATGTCTCCACGTACACGCGTGCAAGTACGGTTCTACGTGCGCGACTCACATCGCGCTGCCTACTACGGTGAGTTAACAATGTAGGGGTTGCAACCATGCATGATGAATTCTGTCTGGAGTGCTGGCACGACAGGAAGGTAGTAAGTTCGCGCAGGTACGCCCGTGGTGTACAACGCGGGATATGCTTAAGGTAGCGCGGGTCGAGAACTGGTAGCGGAGGCGTCTGTTTTGACGAGAGGCGGCGGAAGAGTGACAGTGAATGAGGAAAGAGGGGTTGAGAGACAGGGATCGGGATCATGAGGCAGCGAGGCGAGGCGCAGAACTTCCTTCAATAATGACGCAGTCCCCGACAGGCAGCCTCGTTCCTCTCTCTCGCCTCCCACTAGTTACACCCTTACGGACTTACTACCCCTTAACGACAGTTTTCAAATAGGCGTCCGACGCCTCAAATTCTGCACGATGTTCGTCCATCAAGCTTCTCGCCGAGTGACGACATTGTCTCCCTTCCATGCTCAAACAAAATCTATTATACGTTTTAGTGAAAGGCTGTTGTCACTTCTCTCTGATTAGATGAAACTAATACGTGCTGCGAAATAAATAGTTGTAATCATAAAATCTCTCAGATGATATAATATTTCCGAATTTACACATATTACTGTTTATAATAATTTATGTTAATTATATCAATTTGATTAAATATTAATATCGTATCTAACATCAAGCTGAATAAAAGAACTAAGTTTATTCTTTATCGGAATAACAGTAATCTATAATATATATCTTTATAAATATAGCTATAGAATACGTATTTTTATTCAAAGATCATTTTTAAAGAATTATGAACTATAGACTATAGACTATAACATTAAAATTTTCAAATATTGTATAGAAAAACTCGTACACTTTTGGTTTCTACTTAAACGTATTAAAAGAAACGAACCCCGAATTGTGTTACATTCCAAACACGTAGACAATACTTGAGAGAAGTACTGTCGGAGTATTCTGGCAGAGAATATGTAATAGGTTCAGCCGGGCGCGTAATATTTCTATTATATCTTTATATGGATTGCTATTATACATTCATGACTTCAAATTTTGCTTAATAATGACATTATAAATTTTTAATTATATTTCTTGTTTTCATGATAATTATATTCCATAAGATATATATTATATTTTATTAACTACAAGATAATTGATTATTTTCAAAATTGTCCTCGAGAATATTAATTACAACTCTTATTTAATGTCCACTATAAGTATCATTCATTTTTTGATCGATGAAAAATGTACGGTACAGAATTACCATAGTTGATCCGCAATTACATAAAGATAAATTAGAATTTTACAATAGAAGAAAAACATTCTCAGTGTTACATAATTAATGGTTCAGGATTAACTCAGTTGAATAATAAGGGGGGAAAATCAGGTGCAAAATGTAGAAGTACCTATTAAATTACTATCGACTATTAGCGGAGACGTGACGTTCCGAGTGTCACAGCGACAGGGTGGAGAAATCGGTCGCGAGGGCGACAGAGAGGATATTGTGGCGATAGGTCGGGAAGGCGTGGCCTGTCGGGGCCGAAGGGAACGGAAGAAGGGTGACTTTGACCCTCTCCTCGCAAGCGGAATCCTTACGAAGGTATCCTCATCCCTCCATTTCGCTTTCTGCCGCGTTCGTACGTGTGACTTACGATGCGTGATGCGACGACGCCTGATGTGTGTGCACCGTCGTCGGCTGCTGTGAGGTGGAACGTATGTAATACGTGCATACATATGTATATGTGTATGTATATACATGTCTGCTCGCACATCCACATTCTACACACGATGCAACCTTGCCGTCCGTGTATTCACTAATACTTTCAGGACGTCCCAGTAGCGCGGTGCAACGTCAAAGGGTTGAAGGTGTGGTGCGAGAAGTGCGAGCAGGGGCTAGGGGAGATCGGAGCTCAGAGGGTGCAGTAGAGTAGGAGAGTGTCTAGACGGGCGGGGTGGTTAGACTGGCTGGCTGGATGGCTAGATGACTGGGTGGCAATTGCGGCGGTATGCAGAGGCCTGCATCGCGTTGTGAGGATGCATTGCGGAAGTGGAGGGTTGAAGGTGGAACTACTTCTTCAGGCAGTCTATCTTAAGTGAAGACTGGCCTCTCTTTCGTATACGCATCTTACTCGCATCTGACCGTTCATACGAGCTGTATGAAACTATAGCTGGCGGAGGAAAAAAGCAGAGCCTTTTCTTTAAATCGCAGACCGAGCATATGATAACCGCGAATAGACACCGACCGCGATTGGCTGTAATTGAAGGAAAGAAACCCCTTCGATCGTCTTTTCCCTTAACCGTCTAAAGATTGCGATAGATTGAAACACGAGCGGTATTTTCGTTTTATATCGTTCACGTCTGAGTGTTACGATTGAAAACTTTTGTTATTTTTATATTATGAGAATACCTAGACAGCAGGACAAAATATCTGAAAGCTGAAGAGATAACTGGAAAGTAAATCCGTTAAAATTTCTGGGGACGTATAAATGCAGAACTTCATATCGCTACATCAAATTCACATATAGTGAACATATCGTAATCTTCTAAGTGAACTTTAGCTTTCTTCGATTAATATCACGAAGAAACGACGTGCACGATCGCGTACTTCGTCTTGGCATTTCATAAAGATATTCGTCCACTATCTTTTTAAAGTTTGAAAGAAATAGTGAAAGTTTCCAAAATTAAATTATTTGTAAGTACGTTTTGAATGGTAAATTGCGTAAAATGCTAGGTCTGAAGAAATTGGAAACGATATTCATTGATTATAATGCTAAGTAACTTTGATTAATGCAAGCATCTATACAATGAAAATAAGTAGCATTTGAATTCCATTTAAGTGAAATAAACGTGATCGTGATACGTTATTGAATCCGAAATTTTACAAATATTCCCCTAGTTTTCTGTAATTTCTCGCAAAACATTTTCTGATTTTGTATGATTTTGATATTAGTATGAACATTCATATTACAATTGTTTCGCTCAGCGAGATCTTATAAAATAATTATTCCATGCGAAAACACAGTGCGGTATATTGGAAAAGTCATATGCTCGGGTATTTCACCTCATTAATTTTGTACCGAGTCCACAAATGGCGCCCAAGTGACGGAGCATCCCATACATATACGCTGAGCGAATTTCCATAAATTACACATCATACTTGCATAATTTTAATTAAACAAACACGTACGAGCTCCGGTTCGACGAAAACGAACGATATTTCCGATAGTTCATTTATTGATCGATCGTAACGCGTGTGCGATGGTATGTATTATTCGCTTGTACTCTACGCATACCGAATATCTTGTGCCTCGCCAATTTATTCCATACATTTTTTAACAAATCGTCCGCATAAACAAGAATTTAGCTTAAGAATTACAACTATCATGATTCTGCATAGATTCAGCTGCGCATATAATTCAAGTACAAGCCACTCAATTTTGACGTAAGTTTTCGAGTGTTATCGAATGACCAGTACAAATGACAAGATTAATCAAACTTGACTCGTTCAACGTGATTAAATTTTGAAGCAATTTAAACAAAAGAAAAAGAAAAGAATTTGCGAATTCAGCTTGATGAGAGGCATGTAACACAGCCTCACCTTTAATGGCAAGCGAAGAAAGATGAAGCCTTTCCGTACCACATCATACACGACTACCGTTTGCTTCCTTAGGTTGGCATTAGCCTTTGCGCTTCATATTCGATTTCAGTCTTCAGCCGGCCGTCCCTTCAGGGCTCTTCGACGGGGCTACTCACGCACGTACGACGTATCGATGCACGGCAAGCGCCGCCGCTTCCCTGTTATAGCTCCCGTTTCGGGCCTGCGTGTCTCGTCTTCGGCAACCGGATATCACGATCCTTCGCGTGCAATATATAAATTTGCCTCCGTTCTGTACGACAGACATGCGCTGCCCGAACTTGAAACGGACTGGCGAAATTTATAAAGTCCAAACAGAACATTCGTTTAAAGATATTACATGACTTCTGCCGTGAGAGAAATGTACGAATCGGAAAGATATTTTCCCTTCTGTTAAAGTAAAAAAATAACATTATATAAAGAAACATAATGCAACATAGCATAGAATAAACGAATTATTTCCTGATTCATATGAAATAAATATAATGCTTTCGCTACGTTAATCAGATTATTGGAAAAGTTTACAGAATAAATAGAAAATAGATATAGGAAATCTGCAAAGTGTATAAACTATATCCACCGTGGATATAATTGCAACGAGAACAATATGAATGTGAATGAAGGCATTATAATAGTATTCACAAGAGCGTTAAAAGCGGCAAACGTTAACTCGTAGCATATGCACGAACATGAGCGGAACGAACATTATGAACTAATTCCTATTTCGATCGCGAGCTCAGATAATCCGATAATATGAGTTAATTATTTCGCATAACGTACACGCTTGTCCGATTGCCGTGCAGGATAGATATTAACAATATGAAACGTCTTTTTCAATGTACGATGGGTATCGGGCGCTTACAAGCAGAAGAATGAGTAAAAAGTTATTATTATCGGCGGGGCAGGTGCATTGGGACCGCGAATTACCCGTACTGGGTTTGAAGCGTTAAGGGCATGAAATTGGTATTTTGAGCTATAAACGGAGAGCGTTGATAATTCGATAATATCGGATATTCGGCCCAGCTCGCGTACAAAGTTGTGCCCCGAGCTACGAAGTCAGAATGATTGAATTTATATTTATAGACCGAGAGCCAGCAACAAAAATCACGCATGACAGGCACCACGATGAAGCACGATGAAGCGTAGTTTTCGCAAATACATTTATAAAGGGGGCAATTGCGTCAACTTATTTTGTAAGGCGAACAATTGGTCCTCTTATCGTAACACATAAACTAGGACTTAAGTTAAACAGTGAAAGAGTTAATTATAAACAATAGATAAGATACCAATCGAAATTAAACTAGTTTAGATTTTAATCATTACTTATTGACATTAGTCAATTTTATCAGGCAAGTGATCTCGTATTATACTTTAATACCATCACATACAAATTATTCTACATATTGCAAACTCTACCATTTCATTTTGTCTTCATATTTGCGGATACATACGAAAAGAAGATCCTTTTTCGTCTCGTGCGTACGCATCGCAGTGGCGTTAGAATAACGTGGCGGCAATTTTATTGCCCTTTTAAGTGACGTACCGACTGTTATACTGTCTGACGAAAAATTACGGTGGCGCAGCTGCGGAAATGGACTAGCTGGAACCTATATACTTAATATCGCGGAAGTTGTGATTAGACGGCATGACGTGTAACGACGCTCGTAAACCACGTAGGGGCCACGTCGTATCGCGTGGCTCCTTTGGCGTGCACCTGTCTGGCACGATATCAACACTCGATCGATTGGCGTTTATCGCACGAAGGTGCCAATAAAAGTTATCGCGACGCGATTAAGTCGGCTGTCGCTAGCCGTCCGCGATTACAAATGCAACTGGTGCGATCAGTGGATCTGAGTCAAGCTCACGTTGCCATTAACTTTGTCGAGATTTCTCTATACATATATTATGCGATGTAAATATATAGACTGAGTCAGATTGTGAATGCAAATCGAATAGCACGCTTGAAAATGGCACTTAAGTACTCGGCGATCGATGTATCGGTAGATCAGTGATCGCATACGGATAATTTAGTAACTGTATAATTAATACACAAGATATCAAGGACCTTTCAGATAACTCAACCGTTTTTTTTTTAACCAGGTGACTTTATGAAAATTATCGTAGCAAATTTTATACTATAGCATTTTCGGAGAAGTCAAGGCGGAAAATGGGAAATCGTTACCGCCGCGAATCCAGCTTAACGAAATGAAATTGTAGCGCTCGTTGCAGCCTTTCTACTCTCACGAGCTGCCTCTCATGCACGAGGATTTAAAAACTGTAGGAAACGAATCGCGGTTTTTTTTTATCAGCAGCAAGGTTTGATGTTCCGCTTCGACGCTTCCGACGCATGTGCTCGCGCGGCTGATCACGTACATGCGGCAAGTTAAACGCACTCGCTTGCCCTTAAAATAATTAAATCGTTCGCGTGTCGAACGAGTTGGCGTCGCGCGCCGTTTGTTGCGGGCGACCAAAAGGGGAAAAAAGAGAATCGATGGACGAGTTTTTAGTTCATCTCGGTGTACCGATAACACTGTGCGCATTACAGATTCGTTGCGGTCCGCCGACGCGATCGGCGCTCGACACGACCGACGGGCCGATCGGCCGTGCGTTTCGGTGTTTTAATGGGTCGTTATTGTCAATAACGATTGGTTTTATGGACGAACAAGTGCCGCGTTACGGAGAGCTCTCTGCATGGCTGTTCGCCTATGCAGGTATGACGTTTCCGCTGCGCCTCTAGCGAATTGTCCGATCGTGGAACAATCGATTTTTCGTTTTGTCACTAATCACAATAGATATGCTGCCGCAAAGAACACATCTCGCTGCTCGAATGTGAAAGTAACAAATCGTGCTTAAGTAGCGAGACGACTCGCCATATTTGACCGGATAAAATGTTGGAATCTATCACAATGAAAAGCAAATGCATTTTTCTTTGTGATAGATTTCTGTATCTTCCAATTATATGCCAGAAAGGATTGCTGGTATCATTTACCAGTGACAGAAGTTACGCGGGAATACTACTTCGCCATACGGGCATTAAAAATTAACTTTAGACAGTCATTATAGTGAAAGAAAGAACTTGGCAATGCTAAATAATGCTCCAGACCGCGTCCGACGTTATTTGAAAAAATAGATTCCTTCTTCATATTGCATATTTGATGCGATACCATCTCTGAACGTACCGCGAACATAAATTTCCCATTTGCGATAAAGTCTTCGCTTGAGTCGTGCCTCGGACGAGAAAATATATAACCGGATGTGCTATCTATACAAGCCGGTGCTGTATGGAGGCACTTTTTCGACTTCGCGTGTACCGTCTTCTCGTTCCCTCGGCCACGCGTTCGAAGGTAATCGTGGCAGCGACATCGTGATGGCATAGACGGGACCCACGAGGGCCTTTTCGAAGGACGCGGCCCGCGCCTACAGCGTGAAGAATGTTAACAAGCCGTGGTAGCGCCGGCGGCGCGCAGATACTACCCGGTTTTTCTGCGTTTCTCCGCGCGAGTCGATTGCATCGGAAAGTCCTTAAGCCGGCGGGTAATAAATGTAAGGATAATGAGAGGGTTGTGTTCTTGAACGGCGGGGATTAGGCCCGCAGATAAGGCCGCGGTTTCTCGCGGCGAGAGAGCGCCCTGAGAAACAATACGACGACGCGCCCGCGCCATGCTCACGATATGCACGGATACAGGGAGGTGAAGAGCGTCGCAATAACGATGCATCAGCGACGTGTATATGACAGCCGCTTCCGCCGCGTGACTGACTGCATCATTGTTGCGCATCCGCCTAAGCGGAAAGTTTCGCGTAAGCACGCTTACTTCCACCTCCTTGTATATGTAAAATGCGATGACACTGCGTTATTAACAACGAGTAAAACAAGATCTTCATAGAGGAAATTTAATGTTATTCACGGTTGAGTGCGTACGCACTTGTGTTAATAGACATTCCACTTCAACTTCTCTTAGCGTCACTTATCCAATATCTTCATAAGGCTGATGTACGTCGCCTCGAATATTTTAAGGTAATAAGGGTATAATAAGCCTGTGATGAAATTCTTCGAAAATCAAAAAGATCGCAACGAGTTAGTAATCATGTAATACCTCTCGCGTGATAACTATGGCGTTTATACATAAAATACAGTGCGTCAAGTCGATGAACAGAGCAAATATGTGAAACTGTCTCGCGTGACCGACTGCGTTCGAGCTGCACGTTGTAGCACGTTATAATAGCCTTGCAATTCGTTTAAGATAAACATTATGATACCACCTGCATATACATGAAAGATAAGGCAACACAGAAGTTCACTGTAATTTTATCGAACGTTGCTCTATTAAGCTTTACTGTGTAATCGAGGTCGGCACAAGTTTGATCAAAATTATTGCTTGAACGTCGTAAGTTTCGGTGATGCGAGTTTCCAGTAAATTTCCAACGCATGAACGAGCGATATTAAGGAAATATCGGCGTAAACTTTTTCTCGCTTGGTACCTCGACGATGACGTTACTCTTCGTTACTCCTCAGCATAGAACTCGGGCCCTTATGACGCAATGACTTAATGGAAGTTTGCACATTACTCACGACTTCCAGAGCGATTATGTTGGACCGCAGCGGTGGAGTTAGTCACGCAAGGTGAATACACGTAGCGCGAACAAGGAGTTCCTCGCCGCGAAGATGGATGTTGCTGTTTTGAGAAATTGAGACAACGGCCACTGTCGCGTAAGATGAATTATAACCCGCCACCCTCGGTAAATTGGATTTCATCGAAAAAATGGCGCGCCATCGACATAATGGCATAATTTTACATGAAGCCTGGGTTGGTTTCGATGATAGATGATTGTCTCTCACGCTTTTCACATTTTCTGAAACAATTTGCTCTGCCCACGGATATATCATGAAAAAAGTTTTATAATGGATTTCTCAGATTCTTTCGGCATGTATACCTACAAAATTATAACATATACTTACGATATATTTTGCTATTATCTAGAACAAATTTTCTTAGTGAAAAGGCATAATAATTTGTCTTAACTTCAAATCTCAAAGAAGATGCAAACATTTAAAAATGCAAACGTTCTCTCAATTAATCTGGAAATTATATTTATTGCATATTATGCGACAATTGCATAACAGGTCCTTTCGGCCGCCAATTTGTAAGCCCGAAGTAATCCTTACGACGGCACGCCTCCAGCAAATACCTGGATACTTGGATTGCATTAATTAATTGCCCTAACGATAATCTTATTCCGTATTCAAATTGTTCCGCCATCCAACCCTTGTTATGCTATATCAAGTGGGCGAGAACTCGCATCGAATTGGATTAGGTCAACTTCGTCCCTTGCTTCCTTCCGCCCAGTCTCATCAACTATCTCGCTCTATCGTCAGGCGTTGTCCCCGGTGTCCGGGAATGACGTGAAATCCAATTCCTTTACCGGACCATACGGTAATATCTTGCAGGATGTCGTGCCTGTCTCATTCGCACGTACTCGTTGGAATTACCTCACGATCAAAATACTGAAAATACAAATAACGCATCGTAAATTGCATTGACGATACTTCCAACGATGCAAGCAGCGAGACATTGCACGAATCAAATTTGCTGAGTGATCATGTAAATTGTTTCTTTAGGCAACACAGCGATCGTACGTTGCACGCTACGTATACCTGATGACATTACTTCATCGAACGCTTGCAACTCGTGTATTAATGTTTGACAAAGATACCAACGGTGTTGTCGTTACCTATCGATATCTTTTTAAGCGTTTATGTTATGGTTCACCGATAAATTGAGTATTAATATTTATGTAAGTCTCCCGTTCGCCATAACAAGATTACAAAATAAATATCTGTAGTAACGATTATTCTTTCTGCTACGTTTTTTTTAAGTTGCACTCGCTCCGTATTATGAATGTTGAATGTGGCAATAGTTCGATGTGTGTATATGTGAATAAATTCTATGTTATATGAACGCGCGCGCACAACTATAAAAGTACTAATTCTACTATAAAGGACTGTTATGATCCGGCCCCAATTAGGAAGATTATCCAAGCTTTTGCATAGAAGAACGATCACCCTACCATCGTTGCTAAATATCGAGCATGTAAACCCCGTTGAAAGCATCAAACTTCTACACCGTGCGGCATTTAGGGAGGATTGGAAGGGGTCGGGATTAGTGTGCTCGTTAGTCGCCATCTGCCTCTCGTTGTACAAGTATCACCGTTGTTATCGTATCTTTCCAACTCTGTTAATAGTAAATCGTTTTCGTCAATAATATCCCTGACGTGCTTTTAATTGACAATTAATAGCAGCAGCCATGTGTTGCGCGTTGAATCGCTTATATTGATTACAATAAAATAGGAATAATTGTCTTTGGTTCACAGTTGCACAAGTTTCTTAATTGATAAGCATAACATTGTCTTCACGTACATAAAAATATATGTTTAACATTGTAACGTTTTTAGATGATACAATGTAAAATAAATTAATATCACGGAGATGATGGTAATCTTCATGAAACAAGTATCAGAAATCTTCGGTCGGCTGTGGTTGACAGGAGGCTGGGGGATGGATTACCCACCAAATAATTTTAATTAGCGGCCCCCGAACCTCTCCCTCCATCTCCCCGTCTTATCCATGGCCGAACTACCTGCCGTCTCTTCATCCACATCACAACCTATCGACTTAATGATCGGATTATACCCTCGAAAGAGGTTTTCGCCTTGCTCCTCTCTCGCCGCCTCCACGTCTCCGGGAGATCTTGAAGATAGTAATAAATTGGATGTTAAGCGGCGAAAATTGGCCAATTAGGGTAGGATGGTCGGCTTTTCCCGCCCCTAAAGTCTTTATAGGAGTAATCGACCTCCCCGCGAAACGCGAATTAATTGGTCTTTCGGTGTCTTGCTCAGCGATCCGTCGAGGTTTCATCGTGAGGGGGCTCCGTCCAAAGAGATAGTTCCTGTATACCGTCTTATCGGATATTAATCCCTTCGTTAGCAGAGGTCAATTAATCGAAGACGTAATCTCGAACGAAATCCCGTCGTGTTCGTTGTAATATTCTCGTTCTCACGAGGAATCCTGAATAGTTTGACTACATGCGCGCGTCTATATACGTATTGAGGTACGCGGTTTATAATAGGCCGTAGGAGGCAACTAAATTATTCTATAACACGCTTAGGGTCGTCTACATTATAATCAGAGTAGATTAGAAAATTATGAGATTAACGAGGCACGTTAATATTTGATTGAAATCAATAGAACTAGCTTTGCTCTATCGTAATTTCAAATCGATATCAATAATTATTGTAATGCTATGGCTGTAGTTTATTTTAATGATAAAGTTCTTCTTGCTTTACATTTGATCTTAACGATTACATTTTAGTCTCTATAATAAGAGTGGAAACGTTATTTTTTATTTTGCACGTTGCAGGTGTGTGCATTCGGCATAGAAATTTAGTACAGAGATTTGCGGTTTTTTTATTTCCATCTATTTTTTTATTTTTTAAAAAATCAATTTTTGTTGCACAAAATTGTGTCACAAACACACAAAGGTCTTTGTAAATAACATTATTATTTGCTAGAACGAACATAACTGACATTTCGGGAGTTGATTTTATAATGCGATAAAATGGCGCACTCTTTTTTATAACGTAACAAAAATCTTTTCGAAATAATACAATTTTGTATCTAACGACTAGCAAGGTGGATAGCTAACAATATGACGTTTGACGTTTGCGAGTGAAGGAGTTGGACCGATGCCCGGATGATGGGCTTTTGCCGCTGCTAGTATAACATCCGGCGGTGAAACGTCGTTTCACAAGAATGAGACCGACACGGTCGATTACCGCCATGCGTAGAACACAACGGCGCGGAATAAATGCAGTTATACACTTGGCGATTTTCCTTTCATCGTGCCACGCACAATGCGTCCGCTGAAATCCATTTTGGCCTTCGCGTTTCTGCTTTCTAGTTTCTTCCGCGTCGCCCATGTATATGACAGCAACGTCAGTTTCTTTTACTATTCTCGTTACTTTTTCGTAAATCTGCTTTTTCGTAATATATCGCAATATGAATTTATGATAAATATTTAAGTAACATTGAGATGAAGCTTTGCTCATACGACAGCTTAATTTCGCATGCACGGCGCTCCGAGTAACTCTGCTTTTATGGCGACCGCGTGTGTTAACGTGCCGCGTGAATAGAGGTCAACGTACGTTTAGTTTTCTCATTACCGCGGCTGTGGTTAATGCGAAGATTAGGCCGTCCAGCTTCTCGTGCAATGTACGTCGTAATTGTCCACCCCTTCTGCTCCCTCAGCCCGATCGTCAACAATACTTAGAGGATAATATTAATGAAAATATGATGCAGGAAAACTTCATAATCTGTGACGTTAAGTCACAGTAAAAACAAAGATAAAGAAAAAATAGACCTCATCACAGTTTCCTCTTCAAAGTCACGAAAAATATTTTTAATTACATTTAATATACTATCTCATAAATTATGTGCAAGAGATTTCGTTTGGAGTATACACAGGAGTCAAAGTTACGAGAAATGAAACACCGTTAGTAATGCTCAATATTTGAGAATTATAATTGAGAATCAAGAACCTGCGCTCGCAGAGTTCAATCGAAGGAAGAATCAAGAGCAATCGACTCTTGATTCTTTCTTGAAGAAACTTGCCCAGGTGGAGCACCCATCTATAGCAATACGATCGATCTGTACTGTTTGCACGGTAGTCACGGTAAAAATCCGTTTTATTACCGTAAATACGTATGCGATTACAAATGTTTCCTTCGCTCGTCTCGTAATGAACTGTCGACGGCACAGCGGGCGCTCGCGGACAAATTCGCGCGCCGAATTAATTCATATGCGAGATGATAGAGCAGGAGCCATAGTGATTGCACTTTTACGATGTCCAAGCCCGTTAATCTGCCGCTGCCGTCGTGGTAACCGTGACTGCGTACGTTTGCTCGTTTTGCTCGCGTCGCCGTCGTCCGCGTCGGTCGGAACGGCTTTTCATCGCGGCGCGACCGCATGGCGTGCTGGTTTGAACGTAATACGGTTGCAGGAAGGACGAAGGCGACGAAATGCGGAAGGAGGAAACGATTCATCGGGCCGTATGCACGTATGCACGCCGTGAAAAGGGGCGTGAGAGACGAGGCTTCGTGAGTAGTTTGTACGCGCACCCTTGCTCTATTCCGCCAAGACGGCTACGACCGCATGTGTGTCTAGCGTGTCGCCGACCCGCGTGGAACCGCAATTGGACCAATCGTCTAGCCACATTAGGACATTGGACGGCTTCCGCGATTCGCAATATTTGATATCGCTCGCGCACAATCCTAAGATTCCGTCGTCGTTACTAAACATTTTTCTTTTTCGAACAATTAATTAGACATCTTCCACAAAATGCATAATTCTATCTACTTCACTGTAATTATAAATGCTATTTAGATTGGGATCAACAAAAAGGTGTCTTTCAAATGTATAGCTGAGAGGAGTAAAGAGCGCTTTTTGCACATGTGCAAAACTCATACATTCAGAATACACGTTAACTTACAAACACTACATACTACAAGATCCTAATTAATTAACTTGTATCAAGTATCTAACTACGTTATAGATCAGCATGCCATTTCTGCTGCAATTCTTGCAACGAAAAGTTCTCCATTACGAAACGAAATTAAGTTATTACTGACTCCATTCGAAGAAATACGTAAGCGTGTGATAAGGCCGTTAATTAGCTGTAGCCAATTTACGCGCGAAGCGCTCGGCAGCGCGCATTCTCGATGTTGAAGGAAAAACAAAATCGAAAACCAATACTCTACTCGCGTTGCGGGCGGGCACGACCGTTTATTTTTGCGATTTTAAACGGGCGATTGATTTAGGGGATTGATTCGCGACGAAGGTTCCCGATAGTCCGGTTCGTTGAGTTCATACTTCGATCTTGATATCGAGTGTGCCGACGTTATTACTTCCTCCTGTTTGTGCCGCTCCGTCTCGATCGATATTAAAGACAAAGCGAGGGCACTTCGTGAATTTTCTCATAATAAAATTTAATATGCAAGGTGTAATTTGTGACTTTTTGAGAAAGATTAAAGCGAGGTACATATTTCGAGAGCATCCTTTTGCACCCAACAGAGAAATTGCGCGAGATAGTAATCTAAGTAAACTCCGCAGAATGCTCAGGGGCATCGCTGGCAGTTGTTAATCCATGTCATAATCAAAGTTGATTCAAGGACAGTTACAACGTGTTCTGTTCCAGTTAAATCCAGGATGAGATAGGAGAATCGCTGGATGCAAGCACAGACATATAATAGAGCGGCTGTCCCAGATTTTAATCACTAGAAATTCTAATTTTAATCGTGAAAGTTTAATACAATTTACGATCAAGCTTTCATTCCCACGTAAAACGAAATAATCACCGCTGGAGCCGAAGGCTATGATATACGGAGTGTCCACGAAGTTCAAACGATGGAAAAAGCTTCAGACAGTTTTTTTTTCCATGTGCGTGACAGTCGGATTTACAACTATCATGCATTGACTATTCAGCAAAACTAAAAAAAAGTTCCCTTCCCCGTCTATGAATATCATTACGATAATGCGATGCGCGCATTTACGGATTTTGCGGCATTCCAAAAGAGAGATTGATGATGTTACAAATAATGACAATATCCGCTTGGTTTATATTCCATCCGGTATTATTTTAATATTGTGGCAAGAGAGCGCGCGAAGCTACAATAATAGTATTATTTTTCGTCCATGATGCGCGTAACGATATGCGAGGCGTGCGTATATATATGTGCGTGTATTTTTTTCTACAAGCTCCAGTAAAGCATTCGCCAGTTTACCGCACAAATCCAGTATGCGAAAATTCATATGCCGCGGTGTACGGAGGCGGTGTGGTCGCGTGTTAAAACCTGTCACATTCCATTAAGGGTTGGTTGATCGGTAATGCACAGCGCGCGCGACCCGCTGTCCTCTATTATATTTCGCCCTTCGTCTCTTTTCCTCTTTGTTATAATTTAACGCGTTTACGCCCTCCTCTCCCGGGCGAGCTCTGGAGGATGGATCGAAACGGAACGGCAGTGCAGGGTCGAGAGAGGCTGGCGTGTGACAGGCAGCCAATATTTCATAATTATTGATATTCAGTCGATTCCCTGCGGAACTACCGAAAGGACACGGTCGCGAGTGATAATATATTGCTTCAGAAGTTGACGTTCCTCGGACATTCACGACTTGCACCGGAATCGTGGGTAGTGGAAACTACACCGGCTATACTTTTGCTGCTGCTATATAACTTTATAATTTATGGATTAGACACAACAATTCACAAATATTCTTCATTTATTACGATATTATTGTTTGAATTAAATCAATGTTGTCTTACTTCTGCATGCACAGTAATGCTAATTGATGCATTACTCACAAATATAAAGAATTTAGTTAAGTTAGCATCTGTATCATTTTTTATAAAGAGATTTTAGTAATCGGGGATATAGATCTGTTATTTGAAGTTTTTGTGATCAAATATTTTTGCACGAAGGGGAACAGAGAGGAGGACGATCGGAAAAAGACACGACGAGAACTTTTATCGGCTGACAAGCAACCAAGCCAAAGCCGTTAATGGCTACTCAAATATGCGCCCCTACAGCCACAGTCCTATGGCGTGGCTTTCGAACTTCATTTTGGAAAGTTTCGGCCCCCCCGGGGATTACTTTCAAAGCCTGCATTATTTACTAGAATCGCGACAGAGGGATGGGCAAAATTCGTCACCAAAACGAACCGCTGTCATTCCCGTTGATATTTCGATATAGGATTTTCCGTTAGTAATTAAAATTTCCGGGAGAGTATTAATTAGGCCGATGCGCGAAACGGCGTGATACATTTATTATGTTATTGACGATGGACAAGTTTATCCTTTCATATCGCGACGTATGTAAATTTAATATTAGTCATGTATATTATTTAATTTGGTTAATGGCAATATTAATTAAGAAACAGCCGCAATATTGAAAAGTATTAATGATTATTTCCTCGAAAAATTAATTTTCTCGTAAAGTAAAAATTATTACAGATATCGACGTGTTTTCATTTCTTTACAAATATGCATAAATTAAGCATATTTTTTCTATAAAAAATAAAATTTAATTAGTTCGCCTATTGATTATATATAATACAAGAAATTATAAATTTTCTCTTTAATAATTTCGTTATGATATATAACGGTGTCAACAAGTACAAGTGTTTTTTTACTACTAACGAGATCAGTATCATACTGAATAACGCTTTTTAATATTTTCATCGATTCTCAGATGGGTCTAACAACAAACCATTAAGTTGGAGCAATTAGTAAGGGGTACCAGGCAATTACTGTAGCAAAGAATGATTGCTGGAATACCATCTCGGTCGCGGTCTTTCGCTCTCTTCCGGCCCGATAAATCTTGACCAGTGTGTAATTAATCGGGCGCGAGGCACTCGAAACACAGAATCCAACTGGTATCCGATTGACCTACGGTCACCGGCGTAGGAAACCGGCCGCGGGGGAAGGGGGGCGGTGTCTTCTCAGCGCGGCGTTTTGTATATACGATAGCGGACATTATGGTTAGGTAGCCGAGTTTAAAGGCGGTATCCACACTCTTGTTTTCTCTTTCTTCCTTACGAACTTACGTCCTTCTAAGTCGCTAAGGGAAGAGCGGGGAGTGAAGGACCTCGTATCACGTCGCGACAAAGAACGCACAAGCCAGGATCAGACATAATATACAACCACCAATTAAAATACCTTATTAAAGCGAGACAATACGCGCAGCGAAGGGACGGGATTTGAAAGAACGACGGCGGTAGTATTTAAATAGGTATTTCCAAGCGCGCGACGGCCAATCGCATCGTTATTGTCGACCTTGTGAAAGCTGCTGCAGCAACTATGAAAGAGGGAAACACAAATTTGCCATTACGGAATTACTTTCTTCTGCACTCCGTACGCTACGTCTTTTAAGGTGCGAAGGGGATACTTTCAATTTATCGATGAATAATAAAGCGAAGGATAACAAAAGAGAGAAAAATAATATAATAACAAGTATGACCGTTAAAGCATTCTCCCGTTTCAACTTACATAATATCGTGGCTGAAATCGAAGATGGTAAAGGGAAGGAACACGCTAATTGCCATCCAACATCCAACTCCAAGCAAGCAAATGTGAATAAATTTACCGTCTACTTCTCACTGATCTGTTCTTTCGTCCCACCTGCGATTTTTGAATCGTGGCTACGGTTGCTGCGCAACCAGCGCGGTCCCGTCAGGATTATCCGTCGACGATTTACGAGCAGGGCAAAATCGTCCTCTTTTCCTCCTCTATCCGGCTTGAAACTCTTCGCGTCGATTTCGCATTTGAGAGAGGCACGCAAAGTGAAATTGTCCCGCCTGGAATTGAAGCCTCCTATCCTTATTATTGTAGCATTGCACATTCATTTCCATAAAATTCACGATAAAATTGCGATTTTTACAAGGACGGATTACTTTTATCACGAATGAGTGAAATTTTATTCAATTCGTGACTGTTCTTAAAATTATCATAATGCCGGTGAAATTATCGTTAACATTTTTTATTTCTAAAAAAGCTAATTTTATTATACTTATAAAAACATTTTGATATTATACAATCTGATATATATATATATATATATATATATATATATATATATTTACAGATATATAGGAACCATTAAATTAATTTATAAATTTGCTATAAAAATGACAAATAATGCGTTTTAATCAAGCGAAACATATGATTAAAAAGGACACATGTATGAAATATGCTCTTAAAATATATGATTCATACGACACAATTTTCTTGTTGATTTCCGTCGTTTTCTATCGCTTGATTTATTATATATCTCATATTTTTCAATAGAGCGAAGAAAATTTCTCGTTTTTCATAAAAATCGACTTGCAGCTAAATCACATCTTGACATTGCGTTTCTGCCATTGATGTAGCATGATTTAAAAGGATATGAATATCGTAAAGTCACTTTCATATAACGCCATGCGATGAAAGAAAGTCAATGAGCTGTTTCCCGTTTAGTGTAACGAGTCTGTTAAAAAACCGATTCACATTTCGCTTTTCGATACGAATTCCATGTCTCACATGAAACCGGTCTCCAATAAAATGTCCTTATCTTTTACGCTGCTGTGGAACAAAAAAAACGACCTGGCATTTTATTGACGCGATATGCAAAAAGCTTTCGAATAATTTTAGAAGGAAATTTTTTTTTGCACTTTTTCGATGCAGATGTGACATGTATATTTTTCAGACAAATATTATGTAAATCGATTATTTCATTACGAATCTTACAAACAAACATATCCAATTCTTGATAATTAATTATATTTACAAATTTAATTAATACGAACTATTACATGTTAAATTACATCATAGCAATAGTTATTATGATATATCAAAAATAACTTTTTGTGATTCCTGAAAAAATGAAAATGTCATCATAACATCTTTGAACGATAGCCTCTATTCAATTAAATTACTTTGAGCAACTAACAATATTTGTGTAATTACAGAGCATAATGGACCATGCTTAAACATTTTGCCTTCCATCAAGTAATACGTTACGCTTCGTCCGTGCTAACTTTAACGCTTGCACGACTATGCACATGCAACACACCCGTGTCACACATGCGTCCAGAACTGATATGGCTCTATTTGGCCGTTTGCTTAGTTAATATCAACGCTATTAAGCCCATGCTGATAGGATCGTGCCATCATCACTTTCTGTGCTGCGGCGTTTGTACAACCAGACTAATTTGAATTAAAATACAATGACCACGTCTCGCAGTTTTCGAAAAAAATTAAGTATAACTGTTATCACGGGAACTTACCACGGGTAAAAACCAAGAACTGATTTAATGCGGTGATCCAGGTGTAAAATTTGTTATATAAAGAACGAATTCACAAAAAAAATTTGCGTGATCGATTTGTCTGGGATTTATCAAAATTTGTTCAAATGTCGATATATGTTAGAAATATATATTATGTAAATTAATACATATATATACATATATACACCAATTAATTTTATTATAGTCACGATTATTACTATATACACTGAAAAAAAAAAATACTTAGATCCAAGAAAATATTTTTTCACATAGTACCAATGGCTTATTTACTTAATATAATCACATATTTATTTAGAATTAGATATTTTTACTTAATTTAAGTAAAGATATTTTAATTTACTTAATTTACTTAATTTAAGTAAAGATATCTAATTCTAAATAAATATGTGATTATATTAAGTAAATAAGCCATTGGTACTATGTGAAAAATATTTTCTTGGATCTAAGTATTTTTTTTTCAGTGTAATACCTATTCGCAAAAAGATTATTTTAATGCCATTTAATTAATACATCGAATGTTACAACGTTATCTTAAACTTCTCTGAGAGCAATTTCTTCCATCAATCAAGCGAAAAAAGAAATTATTATTAGCTATTTAATCATGCTACTTGTTATTCTATTTAGTCATCGCTGCATATTTATATTATTTATTCCTAGAAGCGCATTTATATATATATATATATATATATATATATATATATATATACAGCTGATCTGAAATTAAATTTGTACACTAGTTTACTTTTATATCAATGGCGAATATTCTTTGTCATGTAAGTGCTGAATGCTGTTATTAACGTCATCATTAAAGCGGAGAGTTACTAAGGGTGAGGGCTCGAGGGTGACATGGGATTGGGATAAGTCGTATCAATAATGAACATCCTTCAGAACGGACAAAGATTTTTCTCCTCGCACTTTTTCGGCGGTCATTGATTAAAGGAAGCCCCTTGAAGACGACATTCGAAGCGCTATGAAGACACAAAGGGAATATAATTGAACGCGTAAATTCGATAGCTTAATATCGAATGTACGCGGAATTGCTCGAGATCGGAGCGTATAATTAGCATCCAACAACGATTAAATGGTACGTTTGCTCACTATTGGATGCCACACGAGAATAATGCAATTATTCGCACGAAATTTGGGATAGATCGAAAAGGTCTGGCTCTGACGCGGAATGCAATCATTTGTTGAATCAGGCGTGCTGGCCCGACTGCACTGTAATGCATTGAATATGGAAATGGAATGAACACAAAAATAAAATTTACATTGTCCGCGTTTTGATAGCGTTATTATCTCAGTCTTTGCTTTTGTCCGGTCTATAACCGGATATTAATAATTAATGCACGGATATAAGGTATATGTATTTATTGCATTTTCCTTCCTTTCCTCCCTTCGTATACTTAAGGGAGGTCTTGAACATAAAATATGTGCACGAGACATAGAAGGAGAGAATTCTTGCAACTGAACTGCTTACGAAAGTTTTTTCTCGATGCGCGTTACTTGGAAAGACGGTCACCGTCAACCGTCCAGCGGGACGCCGCGCGCCGTAAGGACGCCAACAAAAAGGATATTTATCGTCGTCGCGCCCCCTCTTCTCTCTCCTGGATCACTCTCGCTCTTTCGGTAGCGAGGATCAGCATCGATTTCGTGGCTCGCCGTAGACGCTGATTGATTAACGATCGCTCCTTGCATAAAACTACGATCGCGTCTCCGAATATATCCTTGCACCCTTTCCCCTCCGCAATTCTACGAGCGCGTTTTACCGCGTGCACCTCTCGTGATGAATAGTTCTTCTGTACCTTTAACGTCCGTCCTCAGTCGCTCTTTCGATTTAATTCGTCGCGCATTGCATTCGTCGCCAGTGTATACGACCGATACTGCTTTTCTTCACCCCGCGGGTCCACTCTCTCGATGTTCCTCGATCAGCCTGCCAGATTGTATTAGCAATAAAAGTCGCGTACGTACATCGAGACCGGCGCTCTGTTTGAGAGCGGTCGAAATTACTCGAGTGTGAAAAACTTGCCCTCCGGACCCTCCGGTGTCGATCGCATTCGGGACCGAACGATGCGCGTCGCTCGCGGTAACAACACGGTGCGGCGAATGGACACGCCGCCCAGAAGCGAGCCGACGGCGACGACGGGAGTTTATCGATTAATTAATTCGTTCTTCATTATCTTCGATAATTAGTATTGCGAATCAAGTGAATTGAATTATAATTAGTTCGGGGCTAATTCAAGGAACGTGCTCTCGTCGCCGATTCAGGAGAGTGTAAATTCACTGACGTTCGATAATGTGCTCCACGAGCGCAAATCTATTTTCTTGATTTCGATCGTTACCGCTCGAGTTCGTGATTATTATTAATCCGCGAGCGTTTATCATGCGCCGAGAGATCGTAAGCATCAATATTTGCATGTGCATTTTTAACTAGATACCACGACCATAGTAATTAATTTATTTATTTTTAGATACATATATGCATTTATCACAGTATATTCTGAAGAATTACAGATGAAATTGACCTCTACGTAAAAAAGATATTTTTTATACGAGTGCAACATTTATATAATGCAAAAGTCGAAAATTTATTTGAAATTATTGTTATTCAAGAAACAATACAGCTTCTTACTCTATAAAATTTCAAGATTCTAATTAACATGTCACAAATGAGTCGTGAATGTATGCATATCGGAAATGCATGCTTATAGATGATCGTGTTTTATCTTTCATTATTAATGCGTGAATTTTATTGCTCATATAGTCTATATCTCGGATACAGCTAATAAACTCGTAATATCTTGCGCGTCTACGTACAAATGCGAGCGTTACGAAATACAACGTCAGGCCGGACTGTTTAACGCCGGAAGGAGCAATTAATTATCGATCCCGACTCGCTTAAGATGAAAACAATGGACAGGTCAAACGTCTGTTGCAGCTGCATCGCCGCACGGTCTTGATGTAGATTATATCCTAAGACGTTCGGGCATTAATGCACCTACGCGGGTACCCTCCGCTGCACGCACTGTGCGCATAGGCCATTATACGTACACGAGTCAATAGATCGCGAAGCGCATTATGGATATGCTCTAATGCGTTGACGCGTAGGGGGATTTATCGGGTCATTATATCGATCGACCGGCACAATCTGGAATATTGCGTGCGATCGACACCGGTAAATGTTCAATTGCAGACAATATTCGCGCTATGAATTTCCATTATGCATATTCCGTTATGCATTAATTCACGTAGCTGCATATATTATTAAAAGAAATACGGATCTCTTCTGAATATTATACAGCTAAAGAAAAGAAAGTAATCTCGATATAATATTTTAAATTTTTATCTTTTATAACACATTACATAAAAGGCACATGCAATGTCTTAGGCCTAAATGCCTGAGTTAGTATTATTATCGATTGCGACAACATCAATGGAAATTATTTATAACGATGAAACCTCTTTTATTTTTTTTGCTCTGCAACGTTTAATCTTTCTGGTTTAGATCTATATATCATTGTCAAGGCTTCAATAATTGAAACGGCGATGTACGACAAGCCGTATTAGCACGCGACAGTTTAATGAATCGTTCGATGAGCCGCGGCAGCGTACTTTTATGGGACCGTATATCTGTGCCAGAGTAGCTGTACGTAATCAAGCGTGAATAAGACTTCGCCCCAGGGAGATCGACCCTCGTTTTCGTATCGACCATACGGCGACGAGGATGTTCTCGATTATTGACGTATTTTTTGCGCGGTACAAAGATCACCACAAGGATGATTTTCCGCACTTCCCCTTTCTCCTTTTTCCGCACGACACGTGATCGCGGAATCCTCGCTGACGTTGTTTCATAGTCTTCCTTTGCCGTCTTCCGGGTGGAAATGAATAAAAAGAATGGCGGGAGAAATACAAAGGGGTGGAGAGGAAGGGCTCGTTTGGAGTGGCGGAAACACGAAAGCAACCAGTAGAAAAATAGAGTAGAAAAATCTCACGGATTGTTGAGTCGCTCTGAATTTCTCAGTTTTCGCGATCGGGAGCCGGGACGACGTAATATCTATTGAAAAGAAACGGCGTAGTCGAAGAAAGGAAGCTGAAAGCAGGCAGGCGAAAGGGGTGGAAGCATCTCGGCGAGGCGTGGGACGGAAGGAGAGAAAGAACGGACGCTCAATCGGGTTCGCAAAATCACCGACAATCGCGCCAGGAAAACGAGCCGGCATAGCTGAAAGGATGTAAAAGCCAAAGGTCGAATGTCGTAAGCACCCCGACCTCTGATTGCTATGGGAAAATGGAAAAATTGTCGGTTCCCCGGAGCACGGGGAATGTACCGGAAATAGATTTCGCCGCGAGTCGTTTTTCTATATCCATCGTCGAACTTCGGAAGGCAAACCTGACGAGTGTAAAGCCGTCCGCTGTTTTTCGGATACATCCGTATGTAGATCGCGTCAGTTTGATAACGTATCAACAGGTGTTAATACGATTGTTTAATTCACAGTGAGACACGTACGCGAGACTTTGCTGAACACTATTTCATGCTATCATGATCTTTTATGATCATAGGAATGTTATTTTTTAGCGATTTAGAATGAAGAAACTTCCAAATTATATAAAATGCATTTTTAATATTTGCATTTTAATAAAACTATCAATAATAATTTTTTTATTGTAGTATTTTTATCGTTGCTTCTGTCCCATACTTAATAGATTTAATGTCATACTTTTTTATTTTTTAAATTTTGATTACAATTGTAGTTTGTATTCACGCTCTGTATAATTTACTGGAAAAAATGCGTAACGATATTTTTTTAAATCAGTTGCTGGGACACAGGCAAACTTGTTCTTCAAGGGTGAACATAGCCTGGCGATTTTGTAAAAATAATTAATGGCCGTACGATTCAACGGACGCGGGACTTTAACCCTGACCGAACGGTCTAAACACGGACCTTGTTAAAGCACGCGGACTTGTAACCCGCGGTAACATATATCACAAGCGAACCATTGTTTCGAGAGGGTGGGAGTACTCCTTTTTTTTTCTCTCCGCGTACGTAATATAAAACGGCTCGGTTATCCCGGAAGCCGTCGCGAACGCGGCTAATTAGGCGAAATTCCACGAGTTCCCACAAGAGAATAGCCGCCTGATGAAAAAGAACACTCTCGTCGACTACATACGTTACAAGAAACTGCGGTGATTAGTGCCAGAATTACGATATCAAAGAAGTCTAGGACCTACCTATGGAAAACGTCGAAGTTCCTTTATTTCATGGAAAGAGAGACTATACAGACTATGTGCGTTTCATACAGACGTCGTTTACATAAAAGGGGAGGCAGGGCATGAAAAGATTTTTCTATAAAAAGATGCTGTACGTGAAATATATTATATGCAAATATGTCAGCAAAAGCTTTTCTCTTTCTGTTAATTTTTATGAACATTTCCAGTAAATATTTTCGCATGTTATATATTGCCGCTAACGTTCTTTTGATATTAAATCATCATTTAAAAGGGTTAATGAGCAATTAGTCTAATCAATTTAATAACGTCACGTGAAACATTTTTTGCACGATTTGTTTGTTTATTACACAGCTAATGAGTTTCCAGTTACTTCGCTTGCGATGCGAAGTACGGGCGAGTACTCAGTTTTAGCTGCGGTATTATACGTCGATTATTCAAGACTTCTTAGCCCCGATGGCTGCTTGTGTTAATAACGGCAATTGTCGTACTGGCTATTAGATCATTACCATCTCTTATACTCCGCGCTCGCTCGAGTGCATCGGAGACAGTGACGCTTATCCGCGTCGTAAAGGGCGGAAGCAGCACGTCGCGCGCGTAAGGTTCGGCTCGGTGTATCGATTTAAAAACATTTAAATTCCATAAATATCCAACGAAACGTTGAATAAGGCATGCGCGAAGCCAAAAGCCTCTCGCCTACCAGGAAGACGACGAGAGCAGAGATAACGTATGATAGAGTGCACTGTTGCATAAACCAAAAGCAGAGAAACTTTCGATAGTGGCGCGAGATAGTTCGAAGTAATCTTCGGGCAACGCGAGTAACATCGCAAGTGGCCCGTCACTTTAGTCGCTTATTATTAAAGCATAGCGGATTAATCCTTTGGACTTTTTCTCTACTACACACAATATCTCGATTGTAACTCTAAAGTAGTAAAATAGTAAAGCTTCTTTGAGTCACCGCGACGTAAATGGAAAACAATTTGCAGAAAACTCAAACGAAAAGAAAAACGTTCAATTGGCGTCCAAATAATATCGTCAGTGTTTGTGGAATCCACAATTTTTGGTGGCTGTTAACTAAATATATTTTTTATTGCTCGATCGATTTAAACGACAAGTGTCGCTGTGACTCGAAATAAATTCGCGAGCAAGAATAGTCTATTCGTATGCATTGTCAGGCGGTAGCAATAAACTGCTATCAACTATTCGAGAAGCTATCCGATGCACGCGGACGTCATCGAGCAGGCATTAGGGCAACTTGATTGGAAAAGTCTATAACTGTGCCACGGGCTCGTTATCGCGAACGAGCCTGTCAACAGGTATAAACGAGAAATCGCGGAGCATCGGAACGAAAAAAGGGCAAAAAAGGATGATCGGAAGGAGAAAAACGAGAAGCGCGGAGAAACGATTCGTCGTGTAGTAGCGAGGGGGTGGCGAGGCGAGCCCGAAACGACCAGTAAATACGACTGACCCACGATTCGACGATGGGTGCATCGAAAACGGATGGAAGGCGAGAGGGCGGAAGTGGTGGGACGGCGGGGGGGGTTGCCGGGCTGTGATCTAGAAACTGCAGGTAATAGATTCAGTCGCGGGACGAGAGGATCGAGGTCGGAATCGGATCCCTGGATGGAAATAGGAATCTAGTGCCGGAGGACGCAGTCGGCGTGAGCGGCGTGGAGAGAAGGGGTCACAGCCCGGGAATAAATCATTTCTGATTTTAATCAAACCGGGAAAACATTCGCCCGGTTCTACTCGACGGCCCGCACTCGTTTTGTCCGACGTTATTTCGCGAACAGCATGCGCTCGCCGTCGTCATCATCCGCGCCTTGACCTTTTCTCTCTCGTTCGCGCTCGCGTACAACCATGAGGATCAGAAGGAAAACGAGCGAATAGTGGAAATGACGTTATTTATTGAAAGCTCGAGATGAGTTAATGAAAGAGAAAGGAAACTAAGCGCACAGGATGCCATGACGTTGGTCTGAAATTTTCGATTAGCAGATGTGAATAGGGAACCGCGCAAATAATAATTAATTCTCTGAAAATGTACTTTGATTGTGAAACGAAAAGTGTAATGAATGGCAAAATTCTATAGTGGAACGATATACTTCACTTTTTAATCATAAGATTCGAGCATGTGTTATTAAAATCGATGGCAGTCGCTATAGGCATTATCGACGTCTCGTTTGTTAAGAATCTATTGCTGTACCGTATACTCTTTAAAATGCTTAGCTAAAGTGTATTTTCACGTACCGAATATATACGAATTATTTTCGGTTAGCAATATCTCTTGCATAACACGTGATGCATACAGAAACTCGGTTTTATTATTTGTTTGCATATCTTTATTTAAAGCTTTGTCAGCGTTATCTAACTTATGAATATTAATCACATGTTGCGTTCTTATGAAAGTTGATTTGATTCCATGAATAAATTATTGTTGTCCACTGTGTCGCGGATTATAAAATTTTTAGTACAATAATATCTCCAGTAAAATTGGCTGCACACGTACGAATGAATCGTAGAAATAATAATTATAAAGGCTATGTTCTCTTATGATAATATATATATTTGTGACATACGTATCTACATTTGTCCGTATGTTTGTTAAATTTTTGAAATATTATCATTAATCAATATCCGTTTATTCAACAATTTTTATAAAGTTAAGCAAATAAAAAATTGCAATTGTTAGATTTTATATAATTCCTACAACGGGGAATAAAACATTCGCAAACAAGTCTCGGCTAACGAGTCAGTTGAACCGAATATTATTTTCCGTACAATACGTACAGTATTGGCAATATTAACTGGCAGTATTACAAAAGCGTATTGGACATGGAAAAATACGATTGAACTTCGGAAGCCGCGGTACCGACAGAGTAGTTGTATCAACTGTGTCGAAGAAGGAAAAGAACTCGATAGGGAAGTAATAATGCGGATAATAAGATGGATCCTGCCGTTGGAAAAGAATTGATTTAAAAATAATTTAAAGAAAAGCGCCGAGCCACAGTAAGATGCAAAAAATAATAGCAGCTAGAGGTGACCCTGCTTCATCTTTCTTTTTTCGTCGTGAACGGTTTGCAAGTGCGTTTCAAGGCGAAACGGAGACATCACAAGAAAATCGTTTAAGCGCTACATTAAGCGGACTGACCAGCTATTAGCTTGGGTAATGGAACGACGCGATTGTTTTCCATTCGGTCGCACCTTGCTATTCGTGGAGGACCTATCCTGGCTGCAGGCTTTGTTCCTCACCTGCTCTTTGATACATTGTCGGCCACAACACGCCGCTTTTCCCATGCCGCGTTGCACGTCAGAGCGGCCTTTGCGTTACGTTAATTTGTCCGGCAATTTTCTTGCCGTAAGGGACGGTGTTTTATCGTGGGAACATTTACGTACGTTTCGACGCGTGAAATTATTAAGCTTTGTAATTGCGATACAATCGAGAAAACCTGATGATCAGGTGTTTATCGCAGGACGTGCCGTGTGAAAAGGAAAATTGCGAAAAATTTGAAAGAAGGATAGTAGTGATTTGGATGATTAATGTTGGCCGAGAAATTTAAAAAATGATAATCGATTTCATTGACACGTCGATCGGGGACAATAGACAGAAGGGTGGCATGTTAGAAGCGCTAACCAAATTATAACCGGAAACAAAACAGACGAACATACAATGGGGTCTGCCGGCAAAGGCAATAAAATATGATAAACGTCACGAACAGTGCACTTGCCTCTTTGTTGGCCGGTCAGCGCCTATATACCACGCGAATCGTTCCCTGCATCGTATTCCCGAACGAATTCTAATGGTGGTGTCCCCTGCAGTTGGTCGTTCGATTGCATTTCTTCCACAAAAGTTTCTCCGTTTGCGCGAAAAAGCGACTTACTAAGGGCGCCCTTTATAACTCGACCGACAATGGGATTATAAAAAGCAGATGCAATAAGCAAACCAAAGATGTTTTTCCAGTGAAATAAACGTGCAAATCGACGCGACGGATTAATTACCGCAATTAAATTCACTTATAATCTGAATAAAAGTAACGATTCGAAATTATTAACCAAAAGAATTTTTTTTTAATTACCGTGGCATTAGAACTGTACTATTATACCATTTTGATAAAGCCGGTGTTTTTTTTTACAGGTCTGTGTAATTATACTCGTTGTTTTATTTGAGCGATTAAAACTTGACGATGAAAAACCTCTGGATATTACTTCATCGCTACGCAACTTATTGATCAATAAATAAATTAATAATCTTGATTAGATTTTCTTGCCAAAATTACCGACAATTTCAACGCGCAAATCTAACCGGCTCGTTTGAAAATTCAACATTGCTCGTGTGGTAACGTGGCAATCACCACGCACAGATACATTGCGTTGTAACGCGCGAAAGAACATTTCCACGAGGCCGCATGGCCATGTAACTCTACTCGCATTATATTCACGTACCGCGGATAGCATTCGATGACTGTAAACGAAACTACTCGACGAACAGTTCACGAACAACGCTTTGCGCGCTGAAGTACGCTCTGCAACGCCAGGAACTTCGAAATCATTGAACCCAAAAAATCGCTCGCGCGCATTCACGTTCGTTTCCCGAATTTCGATATTCGGCGCACATACTTTAGCCCGATCGAATTTACCTCTCGTTAATCGACGCAGCGTACCCGAACGCGACAAATTCGACACACAATGTGAAATAACGAAGGATACGGAATAATAAAGCTTTCAGATAGCAGCAGATGAATACTATGTTATAGCGAGAAAACCAAATTCGACGAATCTTTCTCTCTCTCTTTCTCTCTCTCCCTCTAGTAATCATCGCATCGATTAAAATCGATATTTGCGCCAAAGCCAGTTATCTTTTTATACGTTAATGTAATTTTAATATTATTTCCATGTTTAACATGCTGCTGACGATGTATGCAATTGGTAGATAAATGAATATGTGTCACGATGCGATTAAATTATTCCAAGTTAATTACAAATTATCGCATTATCGTGAAGATGACTGTTTAAACGAACATTTACATATTAATTTAATATCATCTAATACATTGCTATGAATGATAAAGTTACATATGCGTAGATTCGTGGATCGATAATGTGTGTTAATTGCTACAAAGATAAATGCTGTAAATGTTAATTCATGATCGTTTATCCTTACTTGCCTAGTCTTAATTTAACTTTAGGTACTCGCTAGATCGCGAATCGATCCTACTGAGAACCGAGTTTTCACGTGTGCATACGGCTATGGAAACCAATGCATGGTTTCCATAGCCGGCAAGATCTGGATAGGGAAAGGAAAGGGGGAAATCTTTCGATTCTACGCGACCGAAGCGATAGTGGGGCGCGAGCTCGCAGAGGAAACTTAGCACGTACGAGTGCGATAGAGCGTGCTGCATCTACCGGCGCGCGGCGACGCGACGGTGGGGTAGATGCTGACGGGGACGAGGGTGCGGTGGCGGGCAAGCTGGCAGGTAGGTTACGTATGAACGGAACTAACGTATGAGGTTGGAGCGCGGCCAGCCACTATTTTACACGAGCAACTGGGGCTGGTCCGGGAGCTACCCGGTGGTCAAGTAACCCCTGCTGACCAATGGACCAACCGGATAACCTATGCTACCTAACCCGTCCACTGGAAATATGCTTATGGTATATGCTCGGTCTCGAGGTTTCGACAATGAACGATAGCCGTTTCTCTCGCGTCTCGCAGCTCTGGCCGCGATTTCGGCGGGTAGTTGTTTCTTTCCCGCAAATCTCCTCAGTTTCACCAAATGTTTGTTCTGTACTGGTGATGTGGAATCGGTGTGCCGTTTATTGGTCTGGTTCATGCTCGTGAACATGATATTTGATAAGGTTTCTATTGCTCGATTGCATTCTCGTCACGAACAGAATGACAAAATATACCGAAATTATTTTAAGAATAATTTAAGAATAATTTCTTCAACGTCGATTATTTTTGTAAAATAAATTACATTATTTTAATATATATATATATATATATATATATATACTACTATTATATGAAGAACCTGATACACTTGGTTTCTCAACTGTCAACATCATCGCAATGAATAAAATAAACGCAAGTTTTTAGAATTTGTTTAAGAAACAAAATACTAGATTTTGGCATTCTTTCGCGAGGCAACCTAGTGACACGGGACATCGTTCGGCCGATTACACAGCAGAAAATTTCTTACGTGCGTCGACCTCTCGCCAAAAGAAGCATCATTCCGATCACCCTGCTCCGCCTCCACTCTGTATTCGTTCTGCGCGATTTATAGCCGCGATTTATCCCCGAGGAATTCTCTTCTTCGATCAACGGCGACATATCGACGACGATGCAGCCTGCTGTGATTCGTTTCGAGATTGGAGGTCGTGGCGGGAGGTCAAAAGGAATCACGGAGCATACGAAACCGTGTGAGTAGGAGAGCGGAGAAGAGAAGAGGAGATGGTCATAATCGTTCGGTGGAGCGGGACGCGTGCTGTCATTTGGCGACGCATGCATCATCATTTATGCCACTTGACGCGGGTGATCGAACGTGACACGGCCGAGCGAAGTTTGTTCGTTCCCTCGCAACGACTCTCCGAATCGCGCACGTACTTTTCTCACGTGTACGTTCTCTCCTCGCGCGAGACGGACGTAGGGTTCGCGCGTCTCACGGAGAATTTTAATATCTGAGGTCGGGGTTGAGGCGCAGTCAGGACGAGGTTTCCGGGATAGGTGAGGGGTTTCGGCGAGACGGACGGAAACTATCGACATCGCTTGACGGTACACGGTCCCGCGCGGCCTGTGGGAATGAGACCAGGGCCGGAAGGCGTCAACTCGTCTCCGCGTCTGCGCCCACGGTTCCAAGACGGCTCATTATAGATGCAGAAATGCGGGGTTTCTTATAACCGCTCTTCGGAACGCCATGAGATATTAAACCTCGGTATTTCTCTCAGTTCTCTCGATTTTCCTTTTCCATCCCTCAGGTTTTGCCTAACCTGATACCGCGTATTCCTCTTGTTTTCCTTCTGAATCTCCTCATCCCGGCGGCAGCCGTTCGTTCTCTCAATAAGAGTGCCTCTCGCCGAAACTTCCGTTTATTTGAGAATTCGCGGTGCTTCGATTTCGCGTGCACCCGACTGACGCCGCGATATATGTTTGTTTTTCCCTCGAATTGTCTGGTGTTTCGCGTTGATAGCTGTTTTATTCCATTCGATATTCTTCCGTCTGATTACGATCGCTACAACGAGACGCTGCGCCTTCGTCATGATAGCGCAAACTGAATTGCCCATTTCGCGGCAATTCCGTCGCTTTTGAAATGCTTGAAGATATTTGAAATGCTCGAAATAATATAATATTACTTCTTTGAGTTGAGATAACGGAAAAATATAATTATAAGATATAATAAAAAAATACATTTTGATATATTTTGAAAAAAGTTTTAATAATTTAAATTTCATATTTTTTTATATGCGCGAATTATTCCTTTTGAATACAAGAATATGCACAGAAATAAAAAAATAATAAAGTCTCGATCCAATTCAATATAGTCGAACATCGAACAAATTTAATGTGAAATGTGTGTGAAATATACAAGTTCTGTTATGACATAAAGATTGCATTTCTTCAATAAGATTGTACTGTCATTTCAATTATTACGTCATATATCGAAATTATTTATATAACAAGCAGCATCAATAAAAACGTTACGCACTTTCGGAAATAACATATGCTTTCCGCAATGTTCCTACAATCTTGTAGGATCTCTCGTTATGCATGGACGTCGGTAAATGTTGTGAAAGAGATTATCTGCCGTTCCCGATGTAGACGCCAGGATAAACTCGATCCCGAAGATTCAATTTTATTCCATCACATAATACTCGCTTATCGATTTACCAGGGTACGTTCCGTAAAGCCTGCGCCGGATTTTCGACTGGAAGCTCGTCGCGTGTAAAATATCGTGGCCCTCTCACGCACGCGAACATTATTTGTCAGACGTGCCGACGATAGGGGCTCGAATCTCGCGGGCGTTTCGTCACGAGCGTTGATCGCGTCGCACAATGGACGTGCGAATGGCATTATGATAATATTAGACGCTACGGGGGTAAGCGTACATCCAGGATGATGGATGGCCTTTAAGGTCGGATACGCGGGTAATACCTGGCCGGCATTGTCGCCAGGCTAATTTCTCTCGCGTTGACGTAAAAAAAAAAGAAAGAAGAAAAATGTAATAAGGACCGAATTCGGAGGAGATAACCCCCGACGTGTCGATTGACGAGCCTGGCAGGCACAATAGCCACCGCAACGCTCGCGTATGCGTGTACACCCCCGCTTGCACGCGCACACGTGCGTCTTAATGTCCCTCGATATATCATAACCGCGGGGGCGCGTTCATGGTTGCCTGTCGACCTCACCTCACCGCGGGGAGGATTCCAGCGACGCGGGATATACCTGACGAAGATGAATAACGTGTTTAGCGATACGTCGATACGCAAATACGAGCAGCGTGCGCGCCTCGTGCACGTCTTCCACGTGATGCCTTTGAATTGGCGGGGACGGGCGTCCAACGTCCATTCCTCTTGCTGGGCATGATCGAGGACCGGCGTTTCTTGATTCGTAGCGGAACGTAATGAGACGTAAAGGGTGATTTGTATCCTGTAATCGTTCGCATAATACAAATCCCGTTGTATTATATCCATTTTTTAACGCGGAGAGAGTATATTACAACTTACAACGTGCTTTCGCGAATACGCACTTGAAATTTTTAAGATTTGTATTTGAGAATCTTCGGTTGCTATGCCGACCGACAGACATATAGATGAGTCCATCGTGTCCTCACTGAAATCGCTGGCGACCGGCTCGCCTACTAAAATAGGCTATAAAAAGGAACTGTGTCCGTTCCTGTAACTAACACACGTCTTCGAAGTTTATTGACAGAATAACGTTCGCTTGTTTTTAATAGTTGGGTTCATCCTGGCTCAGAATTGCGGTCGCACCGGGTTATTCATGCGAACCGACATGGCGAAACCGCATCGGCAATAATTCGGAGCAATATTCGAGTTTATGTGCAGCTACGACCGACACGAGGAACGCCATTACGTCGTCTGCGAGGTGACAATTACTCCGAAGCGTAATTAAACGTTCATTTTAAGGGAGGCTATCCGGCTGTTGACGTATGCGCATTTATAACAGATGCATTATAAACGATTTGCAATTGATAAATTTAGGAAGATATAGGAAAGCTTTGCTTTTAGAAGTTTAAAAATGTATTTCTCAGCCATTTTGCGGTCCTTTTTATTGATGGAAATTGAATAAAAGTTTAAAAATAAAGGCACGGTGTGTGTGTGTATTCTAATGAATTAAATTGCACGTACAAGTTTATTTCTTAATTAAATTTAACTGGAGTTTATTGTAGAGAATTCGATTGCGGAAATGAAGAAATTACTCAGAGATTGCGTTCAAATAAAATTTTCTGAAAAAGGGGTCGATTAACAGGTTTATCATAGATGGATTCTTTTATCTAAATTTATCACTGCGAATATCACTCTTGCGAATATCAAACGGACCGGCCTCCATCAATTTAGGAATGCTTTCATCTACGCGAAATCTTTTGTTCGTGTTTAAGCAGTCGTTTATGACGATGCCGTACGACGGTGGCACTCGTCTAGAAAAGCTAGTTTACGCTCGAAGTATAACGTCTCGATAATAAAACTTCGTCTGAGAATCTCTATAGCGGAGCAGGGTCTTGGCGGGCTACGAGCAAGCATTTATTTCACCACTTGAAGGCCGCGCCGATTTATCGACGGCGCGCCGTAGCACGATATAAACGAAATTACGTCGAAACTGTTCCGGGATAGAGCCGTGTAAAACGGTATCGTGACGATTTGGCGCGTACACCCAACAACAAAATCCCGCCTATCGCCTCCGGGCGACGTAAAATCGCGGGGACCCCGATACGCTTCGCCCCTCGTATCCTCCGCAAAGTAATGAGGCAGAAACTCTAGCGATGAATAGTTACGTCACCGGTTCGGGGGTGCGAGACGAGCTGCTTCTTTGAATTATCACCGACTAACGCGATGCGTAAGAACGCAGAGGACGAAGCTCGCTTTTATCTTAACGGCGATGTTACGCCGGATATGTCCCATTAGATTCGGCTCATCAATCACCTGCTCGGATTGTTTTCAGCTTTTGTAGCGGCCCACTCCCAGCGCGCGGGCCACCGTCGTGAATAGATAAAACGTGAAGGGAAAAGTTTGCGCTCTAGCGGCAGAAATCACCGTAACGACATTATTCTCATGAATATCTATCTTTTAAAAATAACGATTTATAATAAAAGTAAGCGATTGAATATTAATCTTGTCTTAACCAAGACATCTACGAGATATATTACATTATCTATTGTGTCCTTTTTTTTTTCTTTTTTTTTTTTAAATTAAGCGAGAGATAGATTGCAGCTATTACGCGATTAGCCGTATAAAATAGCGAATTTATCAAAGCGTTCTTGGATGGTAGTTTTTTGCTCCCTTCTGTATTTTGCTGCTTTCCACCACGAGTAACTCGTTTCCCTGGGTAACCCGTTAAGACAGTGCAGCGCCGTCGAGGAATATGAAAAGGAATACACTTAATATTAAATACGAAGATACGGATCTCGGCGTTTAAGTGGATGCCAGGCGTCTTATCGACATCGGTTCAAAGACCGTTCAGTTTTGTTCCTTTGGTAGGTTCCCTTTTCATGAAAAGGTAAAGCCCGCGCGCGACCGTTTCCTGTCTCCTTGGCACCCCTATTTATGCTCCCCGCCCCTCTCTCTTTTCGATTTTAGTCTTCTGTCGCTCGTTAGCCTTCGCTAATTAGCAAAGACGTAGATTTCGTCGAGCTACCGAGAATTCCGAGAGGTTTCTTAAAGCGGCGGCACTACTGCGGTTGCTCGCAATATACAATGTTTCACCAGGAAGAGAGAGACAAGTTCTTTCATACGCGCAACCCTCTTGATATTTAATCCCGGGCGCTCCTTCATTCACGAGAGATCCTTGGAGCATCGCCAGCACATCGGTATCTCTTTCGTGTGCCACTAGCTCCGCTTCAACTGGTATAGAAAAATTGCAAAATAACATAATCGACGTACTAATAAAAAATCCCCGGTAGCCACGCCCATCGCTCTAAATATTCTTACGAAACTTTCCCTTTTTTATCTTTATCTTTTTCTTTTGCTTTTTCTTTTGCATTCTTTCTCTACGATACAGAATAGAGACAGAGCTAAAAGGTGGCGAAAGGAGAACGGACGGCGAAAGAGACTGTAGACCAGAGGGCGGACTCGACTTAACTTCGTTACTTACCGTCATTATGGCCCGATAAAAAGTGTACAACCCCGCGGGCGCCATAATCCCTAGCTGTATTAATATTAGGAAATGAGGAAACGAGGTGGCTCTTTTAAATTTAATCTCTTAATAAGATCATTCGTCAACGAGCCGTGAGCGATGAAGTGGCTGGGATTATTTTTAATCATCCCGCATCCCCCGCTCATCCCCCGCGCCATCGTAGCCTTTATTAACGTCGGCTTAAGAACCTAGGAGCCGCATCTGTTTCTCTTCCGCAATTTACGCTCTTCTCGCGGTGTTCCGTGATATCGTGCGAATGCCATGATATGGTCTTACTTAGCTGTGCCGTGTACACGACTACTGAATTGCTTCAAGATATGCACGTTTTGACACATTCGTACATTAAATATGAAATTAAACATGACGTTATATCATATTATTCTAGTCGTATATTAAATTATTAATGAAATGTGGTTAAACCTAGCGTTCAATTACAAAACAATTATTTGCTAACAGGCGATGTGCGGATGAAATTGATTTTAATGATTGATAAATCGGCTTATAATGCGGTATTATAATTTTGAAACAGGATACTTACAATTATTCCACAAATTAATGCGGAAGCGATGCGACTTGCTAATGGACATCTCTGTTATTATTACTGTCATTATTATTATTGTTAACATTATTATTATTATTATCATTACAGACGTTAATATTATAGTATATGCCGAAATCGATTCTCCGGAAGTTAATTTGTCTTCCCTATTTTTTTCTCGGTTCCACGCATCCAATACGTCCAGACCGACAAGCCTTTGCGAATATCCTGTCTGCACCTATCCCGACTGTGATTTCGTTTCGGTTAACAGGCTGGCAATAGCTTTGAAAGTCGCTTAAGACGAGCCGGTGGCATTCGAGCAAGCTCGGATAGCACCCGCGTCGAGCTTCTGATTAAATAAAACGTGTCTGATATAGTGGATTTAATTTAGAAAGGCCCGCGAGGGGACGGGATGGAAGACGCGTTGCGGGCGTAGGCGTCGGAAGAGGCACTTTGCTTTAGGTTTTGCGAGCTTTCTCCGAATAAATTGAAAATGATTGCCGAGACGGTCTTGGATCGAACGCCCCGAATGAATGGTTACCCCTCGGGGCAACGAATACCCGGAGACGAGCTCCGTTGCTTGGAGAGTTCTCGAAATAGTGTCGTCGAGCTGATTAAATAAGGCGCTTTATTTGCCTTTTAATTTTGCGTCACCATCCACGTTTATCCCGATACAGTATTCGCCGTTTATAGTTTATTAACTGTTTTCTTTCTGAGTGAGAAGTTTTTTTTATTCTAGAGAAATCGTATTACAGGATTAGTCTCATATTTTTCACGTAGATATCGGTACTTATTATATTATATTTTAAACATGACCGTTGCACGACCACATGCATACTGTTTTTTCTTTAATAAATATCTTTAATAAAAAGGAACAGTAGAAATGTAATACTATCTCAAAATAACATCTATACACGGAAAGAATTTTTTGTTATATTTTACCCTTAAATTCACTACAAACTTGGGACAACTTGGCAACCAAGGAATTTTTGAAATATACAAAAGACATTTTACAAACAACGTGATAAAAATTACCAAACAGATTGGTAAATTTTGAAAAATTATTGAAATTTCCTAGATATATTTTAGTAAAATTAATTAAACATATTTTATATTTTAATGTAATAGATATTAATATTTTTTATTATGGTGGATATATTAATCAGAATAGCTCGCATAAAATTCTTGGTGGTACATGTCCCACAACTACCATGATTTCAGGGTAAATAAGAGAAAATTCTCTTCGTGTAGAACATACCGTTCTAATAATTATCCTAATTATGTAGAAAATCGCATATTAAGTTACGAAACCACAGCGCAGCACCATGTAACGATAGTACATCGATATGACTCGAAAACTTTTTAAACCGATGCCAGGTAAAATAAATAATTAATCGCGAGAGCGCCAGGGCGATTGCCTGGCTCGGTGGTAGTAGAGCAACACGTTAAATTAACCAATATGCGAATAGTTGGCTCCAGCGCGCACGTTGCCGGGGCGAGTTATGGCGCCGCCGGTATAGAACCAGACGGGCCGCAGTGCGGTTTTCCGGATAATCAAGTGCGAAACAATCGGTGCTCCATCGAAATTCGCTCCGGACGCGAGCTATACTTGTCTGCGGAAAACGCGTTCCATCTACCGGGACCAGATTCTCTCTGCTTTGCGGCCGCACAGCTTAACGGCCGTAGGATACTTCAGATAGTTAGGCAAACTGTAAAACAATCCAGCGCTCCGTACATCCGGCTTCCGAAACCTCTATCGTCCCACGTTAACCTTTTTCGCACTTGCTTCTATCCATCGAAATAGTTTGTCCTTGCGTTTAATCTACCTCGTTTAATCGTGCCCGCTGTCGCAATCGTGCGCGCTAGAAAGTGCAAATCTGTACGAATAAAATTCCAATCATCGCATATTAAACCCAAAATCCAGTGAGGTCATTAAGCTCGCGGAAACATCGAGATCGGAATTTAATAAGAATAATATAATTGAAACTTGAATTTTCTCTCCGTTCAGGGAAGAACCATTGTTATAGGTTTCAATCATCTTTCTGCTATTATAGCAAACGGATCTTATAGGTGTCGTAAAGTTTTACAAAAATATTTGATTATATGGAGATGAAATCTATTTTTTTTTTTAAATTTAGATCTTAAATTGTATCTTTTTCTCCGAAATACGTTATTATAAGTAATTATACTTGTACTCGCTTCTTAAGAATTTCCAACAAAGCGAAGATGTACAAGGAAAAGACGTTAGAGACGCGGTAAGTACTAGAGGACTTCGATAATTGATTACAAATGTCATATATTCGCAGCAGACAATAGCAGCAATATGAATTCTATAGGAACACTAGATATTTCCCATGCCTTGTCGCAGTTGAGAAACAAAGATGCGGCGAAACATATGGAGAAAGGAAAAAGCGAGACATTCGCCCCACATTAGACATGTGTATGAAGTTAGCATATCAATTGTCAGCATATCAAAAAAAAGTAGAGTTCTCTTTGCATACAACCGAGTTCTATAGTTCCTGATAATTTTTAACAATAGTTCTGGTCATTAAATATAAATAAACGGAAGTTGAGAAATGATATGCTAACTTCCCGCGAAGTTAGCATATCATATAATTTTTTCAAAATGAATTTTATAGTTCTTGACGAGTTCTATAGTTCTGTAACATAGTTCTGATCATTAACTATCTTTAAATAAATATTAACAATTGTTATCAGCATATCACTCGTACTAGAGTAATATGCTATGCTTCTGCGACTAGTTCTCGGCTCGTTCGAGATTTTAAACAACAGTTTTAAACTCCCTGACGATAATTCCGTACAGTTCTGACCACTGGCAACCTTTAAATAATTATTAACAATTGTTACCAGCATATTACTCGTACTACAGTGATATGCTATGCTTCTGCGACAAGTTTTCGGCTCCTTCGTAATTTTAAACAATAGTTCTGAACTCCCTGACGATAGTTCCGTACAGTTCTGACCACTGGCAACCTTTAAATAATTATTAACAATTGTTATTAGCATATTACTCGTGCTAGAGTGATATGTTATGCTTCTGCGACAAGTTCTCGGCTCGTTCGAAATTTTAAACAATAGTTCTGAACTCCCTGACGATAGTTCCGTACAGTTCTGACCACTGGCAACCTTTAAATAATTATTAACAATTGTTATCAGCATATCACTCGTACTACAGTGATATGCTATGCTTCTGCGACAAGTTTTCGGCTCCTTCGAAATTTTAAACAATAGTTCTGAACTCCCTGACGATAGTTCCGTACAGTTCTGACCACTGGCTACCTTTAAATAATTATTAACAATTATTATCAGCATATCACTCGTACTAGAGTGATATGTTATGCTTCTGCGACAAGTTCTCGGCTCGTTCGAAATTTTAAACAATAGTTCTGAACCCCCTGACGATAGTTCCGTACAGTTCTGACCACTGGCTACTTTTAAATAATTATTAACAATTCTTATCAGCATATCACTCGTACTACAGTGATATGCTATGCTTCTGCGACAAGTTTTCGGCTCCTTCGAAATTTTAAACAATAGTTCTGAACTTCCTGACGATAGTTCCGTACAGTTCTGACCACTGGCAACCTTTAAATAATTATTAACAATTGTTATCAGCATATTACTCGTACTAGAGTGATATGCTATGCTTCTGCGACAAGTTCTCGGCTCGTTCGAAATTTTAAACAATAGTTCTGAACCCCCTGACGATAGTTCCGTACAGTTCTGACCACTGGCAACCTTTAAATAATTATTAACAATTGTTATCAGCATATCACTCGTACTACAGTGATATGCTATGCTTCTGCGACAAGTTTTCGGCTCCTTCGAAATTTTAAACAATAGTTCTGAACTCCCTGACGATAGGTCCGTACAGTTCTGACCACTGGCAACCTTTAAATAATTATTAACAATTGTTATCAGCATATTACTCGTACTAGAGTGATATGCTATGCTTCTGCGATAAGTTCTCGGATCGTTCGAAATTTTAAACAATAGTTCTGAACCTCCTGACGATAGTTTCGTACAGTTCTGACCATTGGCTACCTTTAAATAATTATTAACAATTATTATCAGCATATCACTCGTACTAGAGTGATATGCTATGCTTCTGCGACTAGTTCTCGGCTCGTTCGAGATTTTAAACAATAGTTCTGAACTCCCTGACGATAATTCCGTACAGTTCTGACCACTGGCAACCTTTAAATAATTATTAACAATTGTTATCAGCATATTACTCGTACTAGAGTGATATGCTATGCTTCTGCAATAAGTTCTCGGATCGTTCGAAATTTTAAACAATAGTTCTGAACCCCCTGACGATAGTTCCGTACAGTTCTGCCCACTGGCTACCTTTAAATAATTATTAACAATTATTATCAGCATATCACTCGTACTAGAGTGATATGCTATGCTTCTGCGACTAGTTTTCGGCTCGTTCAAGATTTTAAACAACAGTTCTGAACTTCCTGACGATAGTTCCGTACAGTTCTGACCACTGGCAATCTTTAAATAATTATTAACAATTGTTATCAGCATATCACTCATACTTGAGTGATATGCTATGTTTCTTGTCCCTGACTATCGTCAGGGGGTTCAAAACTATTGTTTAAAATTTCGAAGGAGCCGAGAACTTGTCGCAGAAGCATAGCATATCACTCTAGTACGAGTGATATGCTGATAACAATTGTTAATAATTATTTAAAGGTTGCCAGTAGTCAGAACTGTACGGAACTATCGTCAGAGAGTTCAAAACTATTGTTTAAATTCGAAGAGCCGAGAACTTGTCGCAGAAGCATAGCATATCACTCTAGTACGAGTGATATGCTGATAACAATTGTTAATAATTATTTAAAGGTTGCCAGTGGTCAGAACTGTACGGAACTATCGTCAGGGGGTTCAAAACTATTGTTTAAAATTTCGAACGAGCCGAGAACTTGTCGCAGAAGCATAGCATATCACTCTAGTACGAGTGATATGCTGATAATAATTGTTAATAATTATTTAGAGATAGTTAATGGTCAGAACTATGTTACAGAACTATAGAACTCGTCAAGAACTATAAAATTCATTCTGAAAAAATTATATGATATGCTAACTTTGCGGGAAGTTAGCATATCATTTCTCAACTTCCGTTTATTTATATTTAATAACCAGAACTATTGTTAAAAATTATCAGGAACTATAGAACTCGGTTGTATGCAAAGAGAACTCTACTTTTTTTTTATATGCTGACAATTGATATGCTAACTTCATACACATACATTAGACGCGGTTGGAGTGTCATTGGAGGACCGGGAAATATTGTTGGCCGGGAAACTTCACCCTTTCCGCTGTCTCAAGTCGAACCTTGAATTTTATACACGGGAATATAACATTTCTTGCGTACGTGAACTTGCCTAGCTGGCACCGTCTCGAAATTGTCGACGAAACTTGTGCGATAGCGCCGCAAAGGAAGGAACACGCCTTGCCTATCGATCGACAATTTTCCAGAACACGATCATCTGCGGTCTGCTTGGTTGGCAAGCTCGGATTAAGATCGCATACGGCTATTCCTCCCCCCCTCCCTCCCACCCCCGCGTCTCGAGGGTGGGCCCACGTAATTAAGTCGTTTCGAAGTTTCGCTGTGAAATCGTTCTTTCGCACTTATCTCCGTTACGACGGGAAGGTCCCGCCGACAAATAACGACATACCCGGCCGAGTTACTTATCGGGCTTTGATAAGTTCGCAACTAATTACGGGCCGGAAAGTTGGAGTTGCCGGTGAATTCGCGTCTATGTGTAGTGCGAGTAGGTACTTCGAGAGTTTTGATTATTTCTTCGGCCAACATCGCAAAGCTCGTACAACCTAACATGGTATGTACAACCTTCGCGAAAAGATATGTACATCTACGTGGCTAAAAAAAGACATGACATTCGCCGTCGTTTCTGAACAACCGAGCTAGTCTAGCTAAGACGATAATCGTGTAGCAAGCCCATTACATTAGCTAAAGCTTTCGCGATTAAATCCAGCAGAAATCTAGCTTGTTTAATCCCGAAAGAAAAATGTTACGGCGACGGGGATATAGTAGGCGACTCTGACGGCGACTCTCTGTTTTCAATCGTTAGAAAATACACACATGGCGAACGAGTATTCTCTTTAGCTTTTAACGTGACGTTACGGAGTAACAGGCAAGCAGGTCACTAATCGACATTGAAGCACGGAAACGAGTAAATTGTGTCATCCGGCAGCGTTGTTTCCAACTGGTGGTCACGCGGATTAGGAACTCCGGAAATCTGCAAATGGCTCTAATTGGTTTTCCTCGGGAAACGAGAGAAACCTAATTTTGCTAATTCCCCGATAGTCTGCGAACTCGAAACCTCCCGTATTCTCCTAGTTTGGCGATTGTTAAATATTCATACGCAACTTTTTACTTATGCCCCACTGCTATTTTAAAACAGAATTTTACGTTAGATCATAAAAATCAATATCAAATTATTAAGCATCAATTATTAATACTAATCTTGAACTTAACTCTTATCACATTTTTATTTATTTTATTTTTAATAAGTAGCATTGTTCTAATATTCTTATGTTATCTAGAACACAATCCTTTTTTTTCGCTATTAGATGATAATGAAATAATCAGCAATTTTTATTACGGCGTTTCATCATTCGGCGTTGCGGCAACGAATTTGATTATATACTTTTTTGCATTGCATTGTTCCGCGAAGTTTAGCGAGGGTAGAGTTTCCGCGGATGATTCGACAACACGGAATTGAAATATCATATTTCACATTTTGATGATTGGCATCACCGTATTGACATGGCCTGATATGATAACGCTAATAACAGATTTCGGCATATTGATGTCGATCCCTATTGCAAACAAGAATATCAGTTTACGTATAATATGAAAGTTGAGACCGGAACGCCGACCGAGTACGCGACATTTAACGAAAATTCTTCAATTCACAATTATATCGGACGTGAATTGAATCTCGTACCAACAGCGGCCATTGGGTACCGCTCGTAATATTCTCGAATCAGCTGAGGTCGGTGGAAACGTTTTGAAGCCAAACGATATTATCCTGTTTGTTTTCCGTCTGTGTTTGCGCCACGGCCCCAAATTGGCGTTTCGATGTCGGCCTTTCGATCGTCAAAAATCCAATCCACACAGAAGCGTAATAATAATTGATATATACGTGCCCTTTTATTGCGTTATACAAAAGTTCAACCTTATCTAACTCTGCAAATCTTTTGAACAAATTCGCTCATCGCAAAAACGAGGTGATGATCAAGATGAAAATATGGATTTCGCGCAATTGGATACTTTATAGTATATAGCGAAGATGTAGCGATAAGCTACGATTGATTCACCATACTCGCTCGCGTTCCAATGTTCCATTTTCAAAATGAAATTTATTGCTATTACCTGATAGCGTTTACGCGAGCGATACGATGGCTTATCTGGATAATGAGGACCGTTCAAAAATGGCCACGTAGCTCGTTTATCTCGCGTTCTCCGTGTTGAGATACAGGACACTCGGCCGAGATCGGGGTCTTATCGCCGATAAAACCGCGAAGGGCGACGGCACCAATTTGCAATATTTTCGTGTTAGCCATGCGACAGGTCGTGATATCCAGCGTAAATCGTTTCCACGAGCGTCCACGATGATGTGGATCTTGAGGCTAAATATAAGGGCCGGCAACGATGGCAATATAATGAGATAACGATATGAAATGTTCAAGTGCGCGCGAAAGTGTAACAAAATAAATATATTAGGACTACACTGGATTAGGTCGAAAAAGTGGGAAGAAAGATGCTGTTATTCGTGCGCCGCTAGATCGAAAAATGATACGAAACTAGGTAAATAAATGTGAATCGGCAAGGTATTCGACAGAAATGTGAATAGTGTCTGAAAGAGACACACGTTCCAGGTATTGACAACGTCGGAACGTGCACTTTCGCTTTTCGCGACGTTCTTCTCCACACGGTTATTCCCTCCTTCCTCGCTACGCTCGGCCAGAATTGATACGTTACTTCGAAAGCGGTGATTCCACGCCACGCCTGGGTAGGAAACTCAACGAGTCGAATCTGAGGGACCGATAAGCGCTCGAAATTTCGAGTGAGCTTCTGCACGAAGCGTTTCCGCAAAGCGATCCCTCTCTCGCCGTTGGATTTAACGAATGGCGTGCCACCGGCAACTGTTTGTATTGCCGCGCGACTTCACCCGCGTTTCAAAGCACACATCGCAACTCGCAACCATTCTTCGGGTAGAAGTCGTGTGCTTCCTGCGTACGATCCCGTTCGCCGTTGTGATGGGAGATGCGTCGAAATGAAACGTCAAACGATGATTTGCTGCGGACGACTCCGACTAAACGTAAATTTGTAACCCGGTAGCACTTCATCCGGTGAATCCCAGCAGAAGTTTTGCACAGGCGTGTCCGATGTTTTGCGAAATGGTATTCACAAAAGAATAGTATGTGAATCTACGCTTGTCTGTGGCGAAAGCGAACAACAAACCTAAATAACAGCGTTTATTCATGTTTTACTAATTTACTTATCTCTATGTTTCTCCACATACAAATTGGTGATTTAAAAAGGGCGTTTAACTTTTATGAATTTCACGAAAAATCTGAAGTTGATTTTGAAGCGATGGCTACACAACGATATACGTTGTGCGGTGAAAAAACATAGCTTTCACGGCTCTACGCGCCCATTCATACGTCTATCCATTATGAAAGCAGAATTTCGCGCTTTGCCTCCGCCGCGTTAATATCGAATATTTTAAGCCATTCCACTTCGCGTGACGCAATTTAACGTGTTTCACAGAAATATTCTCGAACAGAATCGGAAAGTGCGGACGCTTATCTGCGTACCATTTAGTAACAAATCTATTCTACAGCAAGGCCGAATTGGTCGATAACGCTGAAATTGCAAAATAATATTTTAACAGAATCACGTCTGGCTGAACGTAAATTTACACACTTTAATTAAAAGTTTCATTGAAAGCGGAAGGGCGATCCGGTATGTATTGTGAACAATAAATAATGAAGCTGCGCGCACCTACTCGATCAAAATAAATTTTCGCGTTCAAGAAAATGCTCATTTTGCTGCATTTTATAGCGTACGGCTGTGCGTAACGCCTACAATGGAGTCGCCAAATATTGCGAAACAAAGGCGCGATTAACTTTTGTGTCGCTGATGGAAATGACTTTTCTTTCGAAGCATTATAATGTCGCCGAGCGGCGTGCAATTTTTAGCGAACGTAAAAGCCGTTTAACGTTTATGCATTTTCTTTTCCAGTAGCTATGTTTGACTATCCCGCGCATAATTATTGAGCGTAAACGCAGTAATATCTTTATTCTTGATGTCGTTTCATAAAATAATAAATTTTTGATAATAAATCCTATTATCTATGGAATATAGCCCGAGAAGACGCCCATCTGAAGATTATAGGAGCTCGTCTAGATCAGCATATTACCAGAATCTGATTAGTGGCTTAGCCGAATTACGTGAAGTAAACTAAATTATCCCATCTCCTTCTCTTATACTTTCTTAATCGTCTCTGACTCTTCCGTAAGCAATATGATAGTAACCCGCTTTTTATAAGATATTTTTACTCTGCATATTTTTATTTTTATTTCAACTTTTCGGCGAAGTGCATTATTCTATTCCATTAGGTAATATGATAGTTTTCGCTTATGAATAAAATAGAATCAAAAAATGCTGTATAGTAGATATAAAAGCTGTAAAATTACTTTGAAATATTAAAAAATACGAAATATTGGTTGGTTTTAAAAGTTAGATTTTTATAATTATACAGATTTGTCATAACTTTATTATTAAACCGTATTTCACATTCACTGTGCAATCATTTACGAACGTAATATTAGCGTGATAATCAATTTTAATAGTGAATACAATAATAATTAAAATTGTCAATTTTTAAATTTAATTCTCTTAATTTATTATAATCTTGATTTTGAAATAGACTTTTTAATTTATTAAAGACTACACAATTAATCTTGAGATAATAAATTCATAAAATTGTGATATTTGACAACTGTATATTCTAATTGTTGAATTCTAACTGGTATATAAAAATATGAGTTTACAATGATAACAAATGCACAGCAATAAAATATTCTGAATTATTTATTTTTGTTAATTACTTAATATGTGAATTTATTACTTGTAGTTATTATCGTCTATATAATAATTTAATATTTTAATTAATTAAGAGAATACAGAACACAAGAGAATAAGAGAATATTATAGATAAATATCGTATATCGTAAATTCATTATCTCGAAATGGATGGGCTACGTGAATAGATTATTCAACCCTGAAATATATGTAACTTTATCTGCCAATTTATTGAATACTCTATACACAAATTTTCATATATATACATATATATATATATATATATATATATATATATATATATATATATATATACACGCATAATTTCTAGAAAACGCAGAATCAAAAATACTGCAAAAATATAATATGTTAATAATTTTATTTGCCTAATTATAATGTCAAATATATAATTAATTCAATTTTTGCGTTGGCCAGATAATTAGCGAAAAATAAGAAAATATCTTATATTTCGGAAATTGTTTTGATCTCGACACATTCATATTAAGATCTTTAACTGTAACTAATCTTTAGATCACACAATTATACGTCTCAGAGCAGCATTCATTTTTCTGAATACGAACTTTCACTCATTTTACTACGTGGCCATTTTTTTCACGTATCGATTACGTTCAGCGGTCGAATACTTTCGTTACTGATTTACGTATTTCCGTCACGGGCGCCGTAGTTCGAGACAACTCGATTAAAGTTATGCCTGACATGGCTAAGGGAGAACGTTAGGGCTTTCGTAACTTTCGGACGCGTCGCTGCGCCTTACTAAGTGTAATATATAATGGATTTTTGGCCGGAAATAGCGAGGTGTCCATAGATCATGAGCCCTACTTCCGTCGCACCTAAAACCCTACCAGAGACCCGCGGCCTGATTTATTTTCCCGACGGCGCAACCCCATCCCTTCGCAAGTCCATTATCTTCGTGGTAGTTTCCTCGATTTGTTGCTCCTCGAATTTCCATTTTGCCTGCACCTTGCTGCCAAGTGCATCATTATAGCGGCCGAGAGCATTTCCATAGCCATTGAAAATTAAAATAAGCGGACTCGTCGTACGTAATCGTACAAATCTACAAATAATAGACACACAATTAGAATATTATTAATTTAGTCGGCAGAGGCTTTTGCTTCCCCGTGAAAACTGTGCTTGTCGAAAATAGCTTCTTAAGAATTAAATGCGGATTGCGCGGAAAAGCTGCCTAGAAAAATAAAAACACTTATTTTAGTTTTGCATGTAACAATAATTTAATTTATCGATAAATATTTTAATTAGTATATAATTATATATGGCGTAATCGTGGAGATTATTCAACATTTTGCGATCACAAACATTATTACAAATTCAATACTCTATTGTATCATTTTTTGTTCGATGGGAATTTTGATTATTTATCAATTTTTTTTCTTCGCACGAGTGGTAGATTCCACTTAGCTTTTGCCAATGCAAACACAAGTTCGAGAGGTGCACAAATTACAAAGTTGCCTCGCGTCGAAGGTACAAGCAGCGATCATGCAATCGACTTAAAGCAAGGTACCTCGACATCCGCGTATTTATTCAAATTGCACGGACACGTTCGATCTGTATGCCCCTCATTACCAGCCACTTGAAAACCATCGATTACGACGCGGTCCGCACGTTGTAGCGCGTCTGCAGGCGCCCATTACCCCTCTTTTCATTTTTTTGAAACTTTTCACCGCCGCGACCCTTTTCTCGCCAAAGTTGCACGAAATTCACCGCGGCACGTAAAGTAGTTTTTTTTAGGCGCTCGCACGAAATTCGCTCTTGCATGTGAGAAATGTTTGAACCTGACGTTGACCCTAGCATTAGTTTGAGATCGGATTAATAAGAGAGCACGAATACCTAATTACGTTAACCAAACGCTTACGTCACGCATACCTTCGAATGCCCGGATGATGCCGCAATTACTAACAAATAGTTGCTTTACATTTACAACGTGGTCGGTGCCGGCCAAAACCGGTTTGCACGGGCCTGACAAAAATCACCTTAGCACTTAATCACGCGGAAAATACAGAAGATTTATGTGCGGATTCTTTCATAAATTGCATGTGAAGAAGGACACGCACGTCCGAAATTTGTCTTCCTGTAATCACGTGTCACCCTTAGTAAAAGACGATTCCAGCATCTTCAAAATTCATGCAAAGCAGATGTTTTTCGACACTGAAGGAGCTCGATAAGGACAGAGAGCAACAAAAAACTAAATTCTCTTATCGAGAATATATAGATTTCCTGTTCGGTACTTACAATTAGTTCACAGTTCACATACTGAGAAAAAAAAGTTGTTAACTTGACTAAATATTTTCAACTGATTATTATTTTTTTAATTTAAATATTTAAGTCAAATTAATATTTGAGTCAAATTACGTCATGTTAGATTTATATGTCGTATTTAATATAATGTAATAAAATACAATAAAAATGTAATAAAATATATACATTGTAATGTACTTTATTGTTTATGTATGTACATACATTTATATGTACATAAAATGTAATAAAATAAAATGTAATAAAATACATAAATATTTCAATTAAAAAAATAATAATTAGTTGAAAATATATTTAGTCAAGTTAACAACCTTTTTTTCTCAGTGTAGTGTAGGAAATTTAGGGCCGGTATTTATAAGAGATCGGAGAAATGAGCGTAGTAGTGGAGCAGTCGTGGGGTAGCAGCCTAAGTGCTAGGCTTGTGAGCGAAGGATCCCGAGTTCAAGTCCCGGTAGCTCCGTTGAATTTTTCCGTCTCCTGCAGTTTCAGAAGTGGTGGTGCTCGCGTTACCTCGTTGGAGGGGGGACTTGCCCGATACACCGGCTGGATGGTGTGATTGGGAAGTCTGGAGTATAGCTCACCAGGTTGTTCATGCAGGCTTTCGGCAGTCGGGGGACATATGGCACATTCAGGGCGAGTGTGATGTCAGGGCTGGCCGAGCTGCAGGTAAAGGGCCCATACCGGTATTGGTAGGAGATCGAGGAAAGTAGCGTAGTGGAGCAATTGTGTAGGGTAGCAGCCTAAGTGCTAGGCGTGTGAACGAAGGATCCCGAGTTTGAGTCCCCGGTCAGCTCCTTTATTTTTTTTTCCTACAACAGTTACTAAAACGTTATTACGGATAAATCGCGAAGCACTGTATCGTGGAAAATAATAAGTCGCGAGTGATCCGTGACGATCTTGCTCTTGTTTTTTTTTTTATTTTTTTTTTTATTTTTAGAACCGGTTTAACGGAACAGGAAAGAACGAGGCTAGAGAAAAAAGAAACGCTATGAGAACAATTGAGATGCGAGACGATGAAAGATTCATCAGTGCAGTGCTGAAAAGACCCATGGGATTCGAGATGGGGCTAAAGACAGTAGTAGCTTGAAATAAGCCACCAGGGATCTCTAACGATTTTCTTGCAAGCGGTGATTTCTGATTACATTTATTTTCCTATTGTCTTCTTCGCGTTTTCTTTCATCGCAAGAAATTGAACCGGGCATTGATTTCCATGCAACTTGTAATACAAACATGAAAAGTGTAGATTAATGAGAGATTTTATTTAAGTATACAATTCAAAACTGTAATTTATTAAAGATTTTACTTAAACGTAGTACACAAAACTTACCGTCGACGAGAAAAAAAGGAAGGAAACAAGCGTGAGGTAGATGTTATACGCAAGTAAGGGTAGTTATTTCCGTGCGGCACGGCACGGCGGGATATTATAATATGACGTGTCGCAGCATGAAATCCGGACAGAAATTCCAACGAGCGCGCAATGGAATCACGCGAAACCTATCTCGCGAGGAGAACGGTAGCGAATCAAGCGCAGAGAGTGTAAGTGAGAGTAAGAGAAAGGGCGCAGAGACGAGAGTGAAAGCCGGGGATCAACAGCGGCGGGGAATGAGGGGTTGAAGGGGTGAGGCGTAAAGAGCAAGCAATCCGACGCGCAGCGGGAGATAGAACTCGGCGAGAGGGTGTCGCTATTTTTCATTAACCGCCCGATAAAGCAAGGGCGACCCCCCTCGATGTTTTATTTCGTTCGGCTTCTTCCGTATCTCTTTCTCTCTTCTTGCGCTGCGTGCTCTCATCCCTTTTGCTCTATTCTTTTTTTCTCGCTGCTCGAATCTCTCTGCTTCCGTCTCTGTCTCTCTCTCGATTCGTCTCGTTTCGTTTCCCACTGCGAACCTCCTTCTCCCCCTCCTCTTCTTCTACCCCCTCCTCCACCGGGTTGCGAGAAGGCGCACCCTTTGTCGGCTGGGCCCGGAGCAGTTCTTTTTTTGCTATTTTATTCAACTTTTTCGCGAGAGGGAGGAATCCTTTTATTACCTGGACGCGCGACTCCAGTGTTTAGCGGACAATAAGCCGATGAAAGCTACGTTTGAGCTCGAAGGTCCTTTGAAAAGTCCTTTCTCACCAACCTCACGTTTTTTGTCTCACTCACTCACTCTCGCTTTCTCTCTTCCTCTGATTCTCATTCGCATGTTTCCATTCTCATTCTCTTTTCCTCTGTCGCTGACCTGGTCCCCTTCCTCCATCTCTTTTCAAGTGATGCTCGCCGTGAAAATTTCGTGCCGCGTTTTTGTTTCCTATCTGCTTTGCGTTTTTATTTTTCTCTCTAATTCCGCGGAGAGTTCTTACACTTTGCAAAGTATCCTAGTGCAGAACATAAAAGCCTGTTTAATCTTTCGAAAGGTAACATTTCGTGGAAAAGAGAAGAGAAATGCCGAGACTTTTCTCAATTGAAAATGTAAGGTAATCTATAGTAAGAATTTTATATAGAGTTTATTTGTAACTTTCCAAGGCAACGGAATGTCTAAATCGTATCTACGTCGTTACGTAAAAATATCGTGCTTGAATTGGAAGTCGTATCCTGTTATTGTGTACGTCGTTGTACAGAAATGTAAGGCGATAAAACTTCTTTCTCCACATAAAATTGCAATCTGTTCTTGGACAAAAAAATAATGTATTTAAGGCAGTCAACGTTGCATGCATTAAAATATCGTATACATATCGTGTTTTATATTTTTCTGCATGTTGTCTTTTTTGCGATAAAAGGATAAATCCATAATGTACATTTTATCGAGGAGCGAAGAGAAGATGACTTTACGCGCGAGACTCCCGGATGCGAAATATATATATCGTCGAACATAGAGATATCGCGGAACGTCGTCCTTCCTGAGAAACGTTCAATCGTCGCGAAATTTGTTGGCGGCGCGAGATTACGTCGCTTGATTTATCGGCGGGGATTACCGCTCCTTCTCGAGAGAGGTGGAAAGCAAGGCGTTCAAACGTGTAACGCCAAGGGAGAGTCTGATGGGACTGAGGAGAGAAAGGTGCTGATGGCGTAGGAGTCGCGCGTATGCGCGGCGAGTGCTTCGGATGGGGCATAAATAATAATCATGCGATATGTTCACGAAGAGCGGCGAGGGAGTTTGCGTCGCAACTCGCACGCCTTAATAGGAATGCCTGTCGTGGTCCCCCCCCCCCCCGCTCGTAAAGTAAAGGACCGATGACGAGGACGCCGAAAACACTCGGAGATCCGGCAATGTACCGAACGCACAAAGTGGATAGTGGAAGCGAAGCGTTGGCTGTCCCTCGAGGGTGGGACAGCCCCCTGTCGTTGGCGGGCAGAAACGTCTCTCATTACTCGCGAATGACAACGGGACGATGGCGTCGACGACGAGCAGTCGACGAATGTGACTTTGATAGCGTTGCGATGTGGGGCTCCGTCGTCGTAGCCACCAGCGATTCGTTTGCACTGGCTGTTATGTCGCGGCACTCTCGAGAGCTGAAGTCGTGAATCTGGTGGACGGTTTTATAGAAGCGCGGGTTTATAGGACCGGGCACTCGTTCGGCGGAAATAATGGCAGAATTGGAGGTGGGCAAATTAGATGGGAGAGTTTGGTGAGGAGAGAGAAAGAAAGAGAGCGGAAAGTCACTAGATTTCAGTGAGATAGATTTGAATTGCATCTAAAGGAAGATTAATGGTAGACACACAGTATTACTTTGTGGTAGATTATTAAATGACGAAGAAGTTTTTTGACCAGAAAGAATATAATTCATAGATTCTACGGAAACATATCTCCATGGTAGCATAATGGGTTTCGAAAATGTTAGATTAATCTTCTTTATACTAAAAGTCTTTATTTAACCGTTTATTAAATTCGACTGAAAGAATCAATTATGACCTAAAGACCTAAATAATTTGGGTTCGTACTATCGCGCAAGAATCAAAGTTTTAATGCACGAGGGACTTTTATTGGTTGCACGGTTCCTCGAAAGACAAGTAAGAATCGTGAACGATGAGGTTGGGAGGGCAAATAAATGAAGGCAGAGAGACTTAATGAGAGCCGCGAGCGCATTCATATTTATGTGAACGAACCAACGTAGCCCAGCGTAACCCGGCACTGAATCAGACCCGCGCCGACACCCCGTGCCTGCTCTCGCCGACCACCCTTGCAACCCCGGTGTCTAGAAACCGACTCTATTTGTTTTTATAATTCTACTTGAATAATTGCCAGCTCCCACCACATTCCCCGCTCTCGCTTCAACGTAGCTACCGCGTGTGGTAACCGGCTCTTGTGTAGTTTGCCTTTCTCGGCGGACGAAAAAAAGGAACTGACTGAAACATCGCATTTCCTCCGCCGTTCTGTGCTTAGCATAGAATTGGTAGCAATCCCGAAAACGAGCCGTCGTTTTCTTCCGTAGCAGTAGCGTCAGCGTCATATTTTTTATTTCTTCAGCTCTCAATTGAAGAGTATAAAAATATGACAGTCTATTATTTAATTGCTTATTTTAATATGTAGTTTATTTAACTTTTTCAGTGGAAATTATATAATCTTGCGCGACGAAGTAAATTTTTTACCTTTTCTTTTTCGTTAGTGAAAAATCGAATCGATAAATGAACTGTCATTTATAAGATAGAGGCTATCTGATGAATTTTAAATGAAATACGACATTATTGATTCGCCGCCGACGTTCTGCGTTGTAGTTGTCGTTTCGTCAGTCGCCAAGAAACTCGGATCTTGCTAGCATTGATTTCGGTTTGATATCGGCAACGAAACGGTAAAGTTGTTTTCTTTCCCTTGTATATAAACTGGCGTTGATTCAAGATGGCCAAGCGACGATGCACCAAGCCTGTCGCCTGAAATTTGCAAAGAGAGACTCGAGAGTTATTTACTTTAGCTCAATGTTAGGGAACGATGGTTCGCTTTCGTTCTCCAGGAAGAAGTCAGCAGCTTCTTTTCTTTCGGCTACTTTCTCTCGTATTGGAATACGCCTTTATCCTCTATATAATTCTTCGGGTGATTCCGTCCCGTTTGTATTCCTGAAGGAAACTCTGGTTAGAGACTCCCGATCATGCACGTACTGCACGAAGAGTATTGATAAAAAAAAATCGATGCAATGTATATATATATATATATATATATATATATAGGGGGTGAGAGACTCCAAAAAGAGAAAGGAAACGATGGAAGTCTCGGCGACGAAGGAATCTTTTTAAAGAGGTCAGACGTAAAGGCCGTACGTGCATTGGGCAGTAACCGAGCGAAGCGGAAATTGGGCGGAACGTCATGAAGGAAATGCGAGACAATTTTTGAACGGCGTTTTTGGTAATGAGTTTCCACAATAACGATAATTTCCGGTTTGTATTAATCTTGCAAAGCAATTTGCAGCGTACCACGAAACGTCGACGTGAAAATAGTCTCTCGAACGAAATAACAAAATATCACTCGTAGTTGTACAGCATCTGAATAGTTACGTCAATCTCGCGACAATAGATTACCGTATCCGCGAAAAACGGTACGTCGTTCATCCTGAATTGTTTTACGGAATACTTTCGAGTAGGAATGTTGCCCGGTGGTTAGCGTTCGATAAATTCCCGGGCCCTGGGTACCACCATGGCCAAAGTGCTCGCGTTCCTGGTGGAAGATAATTTAGATTCCTGGGGTGTGATTTAACAGCTTTTTATCACTCTTCCCTCTTGACACTGGTTATCGTTGACGGAAAATCACCACCTACGACGGTGCATTCCTACGTAGCACGATTAAAGTCTCTAAGGCGAGGCTAAATTGTATAATACATATATGTATTTGAAAATTGCTACATGTTTGTTTCAAGATTGTAATAGATTGATTTCTTATTTATATAAAACTGTCATAATTTTATGCTACATATTTTTGTTATCTATAAAACTTTTATAATTTTGTGCTATATAATTCGTGTATTAAATATAGATATAATACATAGAAATTTTATTTTAGTAGTAGTACATAGTTTCTTTTTGCTTGTTCAGTGATTAATATAGCAAAGAAAATGAACGCTCGTTACATTCAGTCGCAATTAGAAGACATTTTCTTAGGTATATTCGATAAGAATTCTTCGAAACATCGGTTCAACACATGTAAATACGAATCTCGTATGAAGCAATCACAATAAGGAGCAACAAGTCTAAAGCAACGTATTTATACAACATATCTTAATAGAAAAATTAATTAGTCGCTATTTTCTCATGACGTGGCCATATTTTGCACGCCGCAAGACTGTCGCACCACGGAACGTGCTGCGTTTCACCATGAGTTATCGAATAATTATGACGATTGCCGGCGCAATACACGTAAGACCAGGTGCGCTAAGATTAGTGGCGTCGGGTAACATTAGAACTCTGTAGTTCGAGAAAGGAAAGCGCGAGAAGCGGAATGGGGGTTGAGTTACCACTACGCTGGCTTCCACTGCGACTGCAACGTCTACCAATAAGGAGCGCAGGAACAAGGCAAGAGGCCGACGAGGAAGGAAGAACGTGCTGGTCTCGGTGGAAGGGTGAAATAATTGTCGGGGCGCGTGACTTCCATGCCAAGCATCCCTTATACTTGGAGCCAGCCAGCCAAGAGTCTGGAACCACCGCAATGCACCCATAAACTTAATACTGCCGTTTGCCGGCGTTCGCCTATATCCGTCTCTCTTTGCCCTCCCCGCGTCCATCTCCCTGCCTAGCTCTGCCGGTTCTTCGTATAGCTCTCTTGCATTCGCCTTCGCGCAGCTCAATACGATATCGTATATCCGTGTCTTGGGAACCACGTATCTACACCGCAATTGTCTCGCGATATTTCCAATTTTTTATGGCAATCACAACCGCGCGGAATTCTTAGACAATGGTTCGATGGATTCCTTTCTAAGGCGCCATTGCGAACATCACTGTTACGCAAATAAGAGATTAAAGTTAAGATCTTATCATTATACTAATAACGCGAAGAAGTTCCTTTAGGTTGGACATATATTGGATTATATACATATATTTCGGAAACTTTATTTGTTGGATGTGTCCTCAGAAAAGCTTGGGACACGCTATTACATTTTAAGGCATTCGTCAGTTACATAGTTATTATTGCTTCAAAGTAGTTGCTTCGACATTTACCATATTTCCGGACACGTCTTCGGAGCAGATGTTAGACGTTCATCTTCAAACGAATATTCAGTAAAGTTACGTCGCTCTGTCTTTTCTTAAAGGCATGAATATGTATGGCGCGTGTATACAAAATGAATGAATAAATACGAATATAACTTATAACTCTCAGCGCGAGATATCATGACTGTAACTTTAAGGCAAACTTCTCCCGCGCGCGCGCGTGCTAGAATACCAAATTACTTTATACCAGATCAGCTAAACGATCGCTAACTCTGTAATTGTATTTTAGACGATATTACACGAGGAATGTCATCTTTTGAAATATTAAATGTAAAACTTATTTTAAGAGAGAGTGTTACTCAGGAAAAAAGTTTAAGATAAAAAAAATCGTATATTATATAACGATATTTAATCATTAGATAGAAAATGGCGATTTTTCTTAATGAGTACGCTTGCGCGTATCTTTGTAACTTTTGTATATTTCTAAAGATCTCGAAGGGTTTGACAAATCTATAGGGGAGAAAGAGAAATGTGCATCAGTTTCAAGTCATTCCGATATCAATGGGGGAAGGGCAGCATTCACGAAAACACAGCTCTAATCTTCATCCCATAAGGGGAGAACTTTACCGTGGAAGATGGGGAGAAAAGTTTTCCCACCTCTAAGTGATGAAGAAAAATGCTGTTGTGGCTCGAGGGGCGATCGAGCCCATAATCGGTGTACATCGCGATGATTTGATAAATCCGTTGTGTGTGGCTTGAAATCGGGTTATCCCAAAATGGCTTTCAAAATTTGATTAAACGACAATAAAATTGACTGGAAATTGAAGAATTATTTTTTTTGCTATGTCCGCGCGCAATTATTATACAAGTTATTGAATTAAATCATGTTCAATACGCGTTCATCGAAGAATCGTTTATCAATGAGATTTCCATGAAACAATATTCAATTAAAAATGATCAATGTTTAACTCTAAGGACCAGTTTCACCAACGTCGATTAACTCTTCGATTAAACTTACTCTTCATCTCTTTCTAACTGTCTCTCTAGAAAGAGACGAAGAGTGAGTTTAATCGAAGGCTACAATTAACCGATGCTGATGAAACTGGGTCTAAGAGATTTACTTATAATAATGGTGGGGACATTTAACAAAGAGATAAACACAGTGAAACAAACAATTAAATTTTACTTAATATTATATTTAATATCATGTTAATTAAATCGAAGGAAATTTCATATTTATGTACAGATGCAGTATAGAAAAAATGGAAGATACGTAAACTTTAATAAACTTTAATAAACTAAGATAAGAAACCAAAATAGCCTAGAAAAGTAAATAGAGAGGCATAGGTGAACAGAGAGATATAGAGAAGACGACGCGCTCCATCGTCGAGAAAGGTATGAAGTTTCAATAAACCCCCAGGAGCAGAGATGTCGGAGTCAATTTCAAGGAGTAATTGTGGGTCACGAAACAGGTCAATGGAAAGGCGGGAGTAAGGATGGCGAGCCCGGGCAATGACACCGATGTAAAGATTGCCTCGAAGGCGGTTGTGATAAAAAGCAACACGAGACTGAAGAAATTGGTTAGAGAGGGGATTTACTGAAGATGGGGGAAGCAAATAGAAAAAAAAAGAGAGGAAATGTCCGCTCGCAAGACGTGTTCTTCGGATATCCACCACGGTGTAATGGTGCGAGTCAAACCGGCGCGCTTCACCTTGTTTCAAGAGCGAGAGGCAAGGATAAGAAATGAAGGGTAAATCGAACGAAATACGAATTTCGCTAGACGATGGAATAAGAGTCAGCCGTTCGTCACGCGCGTTGTTGCAATACTTCGCATTCATTAAAAGTCTCTTTGTTTCGTTTTTTCGTTTCTCACGATTTATTATTAGGTTGCTAAACAATTTATAATTATTTCCGTGTGCGTAATTTTTTATATATACATATAACATATATTAGGATCAACATTTATAATTTAAAACTTATTTATGTTAAATTGAAATTATATAATTAATTAAATAAAATGTAATTAAGGCGTAGAAACTAAACTGCGTTTAACAGCAGATAACACAAATCCCCGTAAATCTAACGGCCGTCACGCCATTAATTACGTGAATCTCTGAATTGCACAAATTGTAGACCCACGCTCGGTCCACTTTGTCATGATCAGTTTCCGTTTCTTGGCCCATCGACCTCCCAACTTTGGCAAATCCTCGTAAGTATCCGCTACTCTCTGGAGACTGGGCCAGGCCAGGTAGAGTTAGAATAACGAACTCTGCTGGCTTGAGGGCAGGGAGTGGTAGAGGCTAGAACGCGTCTCATGCTCGGTCGAAGAGGCGAGCCTTCGAAACTTGTCGCTTTTGGATGCGGTAACCACTAAGTACGTCGAAAGCTAGACTACGACCGACGGAAGAAAATTGCCACGGGAGAAGGAAGCAGCAAGTAGAAAATCAGAGAACTCGTCGCGGTCAGGGCAGAAAGAGAGTTAGTTCGCTGTACGCGATAAACTGTAACTATAATACTACTAAACCTCTCGGCTAATCTACCGACTATTACCGCCTAATTATGGGTGAGGTAACATCAGCCTCTTCTCGTCGTTTCGGTCAACCGCTACCGACTATTCTCTTGCACTTTATGCATAATCTTTGGTATCTACCTCGGAGAGGTCGCCGTGGAATCGACCTGTAACTAGCATCTTGACGTTGATGCACGAAGTGGGTGTGCGCGGAACGTCGTACGTCGACCGCTGGACTCGTCTATCGCGCGGCTATACTTACCGCATGACGTGCACGATTTATACGTATAGCGGGTACGTAGGTGCATAATAGCGGGCCGTTTATCTACCGTTAATCCGCCGAAAATTTATTATCCGCTCGTGCATTATCGCTTAATAAAACAGAGCCGGCTTTATCACCGTAGCCACAACCTCTTATCTAGTCTCCTTCCTTGCTAAGCGCTCGGTTCCATTAAATTTTGTCATGTTTCACGAGCTACTCTAATCTCGTATACGATCGATGCGTTCACACCGCGCTGTCTTAATCATAACCCAATGTCCTACTTTTTATCTGTAGATTTTCTAATGCAGATATTCAAATATAGGCGCGCTATGATAATGTGCGCCGTGATAATGTGTCTACAGTGTAGATCGTTGATTGTATCTTCGTGACGTCGCTGCATAACCGTGCGTTTTTTCTTCTTTTTTTTAACCGTAGCTGTTAATCGGCATAATCCTTTATCCGCGCTACGTTAAACCTCACTCTTTATCGCGACTAATTCCCGCGCCATATATTAACCCGGCGGTCTCAGGGTGACATGAAATTCTAGGCCGTCACGAAACGCATGTCTGTAGAGCCTCGACGGTACCTAGACTCGGATGGATCGAAATAATCCACATGTATTACGCGCACGAGAAAGTGTTCCGACGACGATGATGCAGCGTTTGTTTCGTAGGTCGGGCATCAACTAATCAGAACGAATCACCTCGTAACCTGATTGTTGTTAGTAAAATTAATGATAGTTTGTAAGTGATTATTTGCAGTATATAGTCATATCTTTATACGAAGTGCTTTACATTAAATGGATTTGTTATTAATTTTTTATAACGTTAATGTTATTTTTTCAATCTTCGCCAGATGATTTATGCCAATTATAGTTGTATCAAGTTTATTAATTAATTATAATAGGATGAAATTGTAGCTGAAATCTTTAATATAAAGTGGAATATAAATGGAAACGTGACGAAACAGTTTCTTGACAGCTTTCGTACGCGGTATCTCGAGCGATAATTAAACAGCTGGTACATTTTGTTTCTTCCACTCTTACTCTCCTTCTTCTCTCTCGACAAAACGAGTGGTGATCGCAAACGGCCGAAGGAAAGGTGATTACAGCATTACCGCGATTTTATGGCATCCGAACGAGTAACAGACGGCGAGTACAGAGACATTATCGGTTTTTTGGTAGTCGGGGATCTTAGTTTTACCGGTCGTAAACAGCGAAACGGAAAAAAGTTATCGCCCGGCATCGACTTTCTCTCCTCTCCTTTTCCGGATTTCCACGCTTCCATTGCGCTGCTACCACAGATCTTGCGCTGCTGTCTCGCCATAAATCTCTGGCTGGAAAACTGCAGGAGAAACAAAGCGGGATCCGCCACCGCCGCGTCGGTCGCGCCGCGCCGTCGATGCATCGCCGGTAATTGCAACCGGTCGAGTAATAAGACGAATTGGTTTATTGCCTTTTCGGTGCAATCACGGCGCGGGCACGTTCGGTGCACGCGCTTTCCACCTTGCCGGCTATTGCTGGGCAATTCATTTGCGACAGAAATTAAAAGACTGCTGATCGATCGGCGTTAACAAACTACCGGGATGAATTCTCGAATTATCCCCGCGTGCGTGGATTGCGTAATTAAGCTGGCGTTGGATAGTAACGCTTAATCGACCGTACGTGCATCGGTGATAGGAACAGTCAATGCCGAGGCTACAATTTTCATTAACGTCGCGTGTCGCGTCGGAATGATTTCGCCGACGGTTTTCGTTTATTCGGCCGGATAAATACGTCACTGGATTAAAAATGCCGAGCCTTTGGAAGTGCAGCCCGGTCAGCGCCGCCACCATTCTCGTCGCATTTTTCCTCTTTCTGGCGCTCGTAAACGCGCATACATAGACTCACGTTGATAACGTCGCGATATTCAGATGCTTTTTTATTTTGTGTCGCGTTCCACGGCGCGCAAATGAAAAACGGCATTATCTGAATATTATTTTCATTCTAAAAATAACTCCGGGAATTTATCCGGAAATAACATAATATGCGACTGCACCCTGCAGCTTTCCTGATCATATGATGTCGATCACAAAAAACCGATGACACAAAATGTTTGAACGTTTATTTAATTTTGTGTTTTATATGTGTTATTCACATTTACTCATAAGCTAATTAGCTATTCTTCAACTTTGATCTGGACAATGTTTAACGCCGTTGTAAGCGGTTGTAAGAACACGAATCGATAGTCTCATGTAACATGCGCGAATACGTCACGGAGATTTATACGAAGAGATAAAACTGGTCGAAACTTCGCGCGCGCTAAAGGCGCGACGACATTCGCCAACTTACATTGACATTCTCCTCGAGCAATTCGTCGGTGGTTGGTGCCACGCGAGATCGAAGAAACTTGTAAACTCCGATACTATCCGTTGAACTCTTGTGGGACTGGAAAATTCGATCGTTGATAATCGACCGCGACGAATGTTGTAAGTTTCTGAACGAGCGCGTGCAAGAAGCTGTGCAATCGCAGCAGCGAACCAAACAATCAATTTTACATTTCAAGATATGACTTTTTTCGCTTACGACGCCTTGTGCTAGTTAGTTATTCACATTCGAAAATTCGCAAGATTTCTCGGTGAAGTCAACAACTCGTGAAGCGCCCATGCATTCGTTTCGCAATGCAGTTCCCAGCTCTTCGTTCGTCATAAATGTGACAAAGCATTCGAGTATTGCCCCTTGGGCGGCATTGCGCTTTGCAATACACGATGCAATTTTCTCGCGTGTCCGAAATGCAAGCCACGGAGACGCGCGTCATCGTAAATCCGCGCTATTACAAAACGAGTCTACGGTAATACTTATCCCTTCATAGTCCTTGCTCACGTACTTGGCCCGCGTGACCAAATCAAATTTTACATTCGGTTTTATAGGTTCACTAAAATCCTAAAGATGCAGCAATAGCGCAGCTCCAATCTCCTAACTTCGAGTTACAGTGAGAAAATTTTAGAATAAATGAATCAATGTAAATCCATGTGACGGTTTGTCAAAAAATTTAGCAGTGCCTCCTTAGAATCGGATTCATGTGTGAAATGGAAAAATGTAGTTGAATATGGGATTCGATAATCGGGCGAACGTATGAAAGGAAAGGAAAACTTTTTCATAGGGTGGAATTTGCGTTCTAGCAGCTCATACGCGCCTTGTAATTTTAAGTGCCATTGCACCTTGCCAGAACTCATCCCGGTTACTACCCCCCGTTACTCGCGTGACCATTTTGACGACACGCAGAACGGAGTACGGCTCCCTTTGCGACACTCTGACATCGCCAGATTATGTGAGCGGAATTCTAAATCACCGTAGGCATTTTCACCGAGAAATCGGCGCGTTAACGATTTATTTCGCGGGTCGTACTACCGTCCGACTGCCCTCTAGCCTCCCTTTCCCCTCGCGCCACTGCATCGTAAATACGGTCACGATCCACCGTTTTCTTCCTCCTCGGCAGAGCTCTACCCTAGTCAGTAATGATAACGACGTGGTCGAGGCGAATCGATCGTCGTTTCCGTCGTTCCTGATGCAGTCTGCACTTCGTCGCCGTCCATAGAATTCTCGGAGCGCCATTACGTGTTTTTCCACGCGTTATCTGTAACGATGTGAACCACGATGTGGTGCAACGATCTCTATAAGATCAAGTTCGAATTTCAAATGCGTTTATCTCGTTGCACGTTCTTTTCCTTTGGTCAATATATAAATATATTTGAATACGTTCGAAGGTAAATGATTCGTGAATATTATCTATTTCGCTCAAAGCAACTATACGCCGCCCAACAATCTTGCAGCAAACAGATGTCTCGCAGTTTTCTCAATGGAAAAATTTATCGTATCACTGTCGTAAATAATTCTAGACATATTCAGAATTAAAATATAGCGCTTGTTGTTGATAGTTTGAGGTGAGATAAAATTGAGGTGATTTTATGACGCTCGCGCGGGGGAAACCTATTTCAGTGCGTGCAACGATAAAGCTGGTAACGATAAAGCTCACGCTATAACGTCGACTGTACCGACATTAAATCATTTTTAAACTGTCAAACGCTCGGCGATTGTTTGGCCATCGTTTGGACTCTTTAACACCGGCTTCCGGACCGGCGCGAAACAGAGGCGGACACGAGTGCGGGCGCCGTCGTTTGATATTCGATCAGCGTTCGATAAAACCGCACGTCCGCCAAAAACAATTCGCGCTCGCATGTACCGAGTAAATCAACTGTACTGAAACGCGCTAGATGCACCGCGACGCAAAATCTGCATAGCAGGTAGTTTCAACCTTCTTTCTCCTTTTGTCCTGGAATAACAGCTTCAGCTACTTTTTCTTGTTAAGCCTCGATCGGTCGACATCTTTCTCGATCTCACTTCGAGAGAAACGCAATGCGTCACTTACCATTCTCGACGGGTCTTGCCGTATTCTAGCTTTATATTACGTTTTTCTTTCTCTCTCTGTTTTCGCCTGGGGGATTCCTCCTTCTTCTTCGCGCATCATCTTGTGTACCACCCGCGTGCGCTACTCTCGATCAGCTTTCCGCTTTTGTCGTAGCGAGAATAAAATATGTGTAAATTGGCACCTTCACCGATAAAACTCTGTAAGCTTGTTGGTATACGCATACACAAACACAAAGGCATTCATGTCACCCACTCTTTCACGCTTACATTTCGCTGCTGTTCTTTTGCATTTTTCTATATGGCCGTACATGCTACATGAAAATTTATTCTCGCTATGTTGTGCAGCTGTACATCTTATTGCTTTAATTCTCATTCTTTCAAATATTTGGTTTAAGAATTAAATGTAAAATCAAAAAAAGAGGAAGCTACAATTGGAAAAGATTTTTATTTTAATTGTAACATGAGAGCTTGATGAAAGCCAGAGATATGGTATATGATTTCAAAGCAACTTTAACTTAATTTAACATAGTAATATGTTCTATTTCATATAAAGAAAGCGAAAAAAAAAGTAAGAAAATCTTGTCTCTTATGTTTGATGTACATATAGGTAATAACGTGTAACTAGAAAATTTCAAGTTTTATTTTGTTTCTTTTCGAGGACGGCGGACAAATGTTGACGGAGAAAAGCTGAATATTTTCACATACACACCTATACATTGGAACTCGCCCACTCCTTCTCTCTCATTCTTCCGCCTTCTCGAGGTGATGATAAAGTCTTCTCGGATATAAGAACGCTGCAAGCTCGCAATTTTGCCTCGAGCTCGCTAATCCGCGTCCAATTGTTTTGAGTGGTTTCAATTATGCAAATGAGATGGCATGCCGCCGATTTACGCGCACAAATCCACTTAGATCTCAAGGATACTGCATTTGGAATATATCATCAAGATTATGTTTTCATGTTTGTGAGGACAAATCGCTCGCTTTTTATTACGAATAGGAACGGCCAGCAACTAGCGTAATTTAATTTCTTTGAAAGGAATTCTTTTTGCAAGCAGTATTCTTGTATAAGCCAAATAACTCAAATAAACTGAAGTTATGGAAATATACAATACAAAAAATGTGTATACATATAAAGAGCATCTAAAATTAGCATCATCATTTTTATCGAATCACGTTTTTAAAGTAAATAATATGGTAAAATGAAGTAATCGATACGTCTCGATAAATATAAAACTTCCTACATATTTAGGTATTATGCGATATATTCGTGAATCACATTGTATTGCGTATAAAATGCTTATAAACGTTTATAATATTGAACAGGTTAAACGACGGCGTTTAAAAAGTCCAAAAATAACAAATAGAAAGTAAAAATTGATATTTAATTTACGGCGGTATCTCTACTGACGGCTAAATTAAACTTTTGACGAGCGCGGAGTACGTACTCTCGAAAGAGGGATAGATTGCCACGCGATATGAAAAATACGATGCTCATATCATTCCAATATTCGGCGACGCAACCGCAGCGGTTATTTTGGAAAGTTGCCGGGAGGAGAACATTCGAAAAGCTAGCAGATATCTATATATGGGCACTCCGGAAAAAAATATTAATTACTCGGAGATTGCGCGATATTGAAATGTAACAACAACAAGATTAATATTTGGACTGGTTTTCAGCGCTTTCTTTCCATACGTTGCACGTATCATCATCTTTTTCAGTCAAAAAACCTCATCAATATATTGAAACAATTACAGTAAAATTGTTTCACGTATTGCGATTGGTTTCCTCGATTGCTCAATTAATTCTCCAAGTTTTCAACCAAAACAATTAACGATTTTACCCGAGACGCTCTAATTCTTTTCAGCTTCCATTTTAAAATAACTCCGTTAAATACTTGTTTACCAACCGACCGAGTTGTTGTAAAAGTTGTGCCTGCAAAATATCGCTATACGAGTAATGCCATTAAATAATAACGTTATTATAAAGTTCCGGAAAATCTAATTGAACTTAAGCGAGATGAAGTAAGTTTAAGTGTAACGGGATAAACATGGGAAACTTCTTTGCGGAACGGTGACATTTTTCAGTACTCCCATATAATTTTTCTCAGCTGCGGCCCGGATCTCTTTCCGAGAGAGAACAAATGGATTATCTTGGTGGTCCCGCGACCGAGTATCTCTGCGGTGTCAGCCGCAAGAAAGCCCGTCTCTGTAAAGCGATTACGAGCCGAAACTGCAATTCCGCAGCTCGTCGCCACGATGGTCGTAGATATCACGACGAGACCGTGGCTCGTTTTCACACGAGTTTACCGCTTCCTCGAGCCGGCTGGAAGAACCACTTGCAGAAATGATGCTCGCTAAGTGGATAATGAGAAATCGTTAAACTAGTTTTGCGCCGCGCTAGAACGAAAGACGACGGAAAATCGCGGTCCTTGCCGTTAGCTGCACCTGATTCCGGCTTCATGACTTTCTCGATGCAACTGACTGCTGTCAATACAGCTGCGCGAGTGACACGCTCCTGTGAGGCGGTCGATTGCATTACAGATATTTGAGATATTTGACTTGGAAATCGAGCTTCGTTACTCGAAGAGTACGCATATTCACCGCGTACGCCTTTACGAAGTTTCTTTTCTAGCAATAAAGTTGATAGCGACGGGACACTTTGCGTATTACTTTAGGTTTAGAACAACGGAAACTAGCAATATTTTAGTCAATCACCCTTTACGTAGATGAAATATTATGTCGATTTTTGTGTGTGTACGCTTAATGAAATAATTTTAATTTTGATATATAGATAATACATGACATTTGAGATAGATACATTTCTATTGTATCTGAATAATCGAACAAAATCTCAAAATACGAACTTCTCGAATAGCTGGATATGTTTTGTGAACTTAACTCGTAGTTCTCCATCCCATGAACACATTTATGTAGCAAAGAGGAAAGGGCGAGCGGAGGCGCCCGAGGCAACAAAATCTACGTAGAGACACCGCTCTTGATAAATGCGATAAACGTGCATAATGCAGTTTATGTATGATACCCAGCGTAAATATTTGCTTCCATAACGTCGAATATTTGCATACATTAATGCCTGCCTGCCGTGAATAACCGATAAAAAATATTTTCCTGAAGTGCACTTCGATTGGCATTTATCTATCCATACCGTGTAATTATTGACAATTGCTTTTCATTGGTGTGTTTTATTAGATACGACGGTTTTATTAACTATTTTTGATGCGCTCGTATTTACGTACCTTCCGCATTTCACGTAGTAACTATTGTGGACGCACCATTTTACGATGCTCTAGCAAATAAGATTTGCCGAAGCACTGGAAAATGATAGCTCTCGACGAGATCCCGGATTGTTTCGAGATATCTTCCCGTTTCGAATTTCATTCATGAGCTATAAATTTGTCGTTATTCTCTTTATTTGCAAGCAATAAGATGATAGTTCAGTGAAGTAGCCATTCCAATGAATTGGAGGCACATAGAGATCTTCGAAAATGTAATGGATTGTTATAAACATGACTATCGTGAGTGACGGACGGTGTCTTTTCACGTAAATATTTATTTCACAAAATTTAATTTAAATTATATTGTTAAAGAATTAAATAAAGCATTAGAAATCCAACATTTAGAACAATAAAAATGAAGGGATTTAAAAAGTCTAAGAATAATGACTGGCAAAAAATAAGTCAATTAGTCAATTAGTACTCAATTGTAGTAAACATTTTTATTTTCTTTGTGCGGTATTGATATAATTAAATATGTTTATACAGAAAACGTATTATAGAAAAAAGCGCTTCTTCATGCTATAGTCGGTGTAACAATGAGTTCAATCGTAAAGATAGACAAACGTCGTTCAATCGGTGTTTGCAACTTTCTGCTCACGCCGGACACGTTAAAAAAGAATAAAACGTCCCGTCGGCGGACATTGTCTCTTTGGCGTCCGTATTATCCCACAACAAAAAGAGTCGCAACCATCCACAAAGTAGAGTAAAAGAATTAAATCGTACACCGATGGATTGGAGGGACGGGAGGGCACATCAAAGGATCGTCGGCGATTACAGGTCGGCCAGAAATAGGGAATAGGAAGACTCTTCTTTCGTTCCCTCTGTCATCGACGACGATACGCGCGTAGCTTAGCGTTGCATCGCGTCGTGTCGTCTCGCGTTTGGTCGTCGTCGTCGCACGACACGCATAACACGACACACGCATACCAGCCGACGGTCGCGTTGAGAACAATCGGGACACGCATGTTTTTCTGCTTTGTCTGGTCGCAGTACTGCCGTCTACTCCTACCCTGACGCAATGTTCTATACAGCATTCGCCTTCTCTTCCGCCTTCTCCATCTCTCCGTCCTCTCGTTGCGACGTCGTCGTCGTCTCGTTTCGCACACTTTCACACCTTCCAGATATTCTGTCTTCCCTCCTCACGTATGCACATGCACATACGGTCTTCTCCACGCCACCCCCGTCTCACGTCTGCACGAACTCAAGCTCTCGTCCCCGAGCTTCATACGCGGATGAACATTGTCCGTATGTACCCCTCGTACATAGGTACGCGTTGGTAGTTGTTTTCAATGAATACAAGTCGGTTCGTTCGACGACGACGACGACGGTGACGGCAATAGTAGTGGCAGGGGTGACGGCGTCGGCGGCGATGATGACTGCAGCATGGAGTAACTCGGAGTTCATTGACCTCGAACAACCGCGCGAATTAATGCCTTGCGTCTCGTCTTTTTCAAGAAAATTGACAACGGAGGAAATACTAGTTGGTGCAAATTGACGTATTCACAATTATGAACATACTTCTCTCCTTCACTGTTACTACATTAATACTAATATGGACATGATTCAACGTACAATTTCGATTGTGAGAGCTTAAGAAAGCAAATATTGAACGTCATACATGACGGACATCGCCGACGATAGTATTAACATTTTGTGGTTCGGTGAAATAACATGATGAAAGGCCCTTCTTTTATGCATTTGAATACTTTTAATTGCACCGCGCCGCCTTTCATCATGTTGCGGGCGCATTCTAGAATTTCATTTCTCCGTGACATGAAAGACTCTTTTATACTATGGAAAAACATTAAAATACCGCATTTCTATGCAACATTTTGCCGTGATAGAGAAAATAATTCCTGTTAGTTTCCTTGTATACGTGCACGCAAGCTCGCAAAGCAGGTTGCACCGGTGCCGCGTGTTAACGCTACATGGTATTGTTAAATGGAATTCGTCCGATCGCACTTCCACCATCCTCGTCCCTCTAATTCCGGCACCATCGTACGTTGAAAATGTATAAATACAAGTAGATAATCATACACCTCGAATAATCTGCTTATCCGCGGCAACGATGCCTGCGCGTAAACCAAAGATATTATAACGCCCGCGATTATAATGCATTACGAATTATACGCGGCGTTATTTTCAGCGCGGTAACGATGGTACTTAAAAATTAATGCATATTGCGCGCGCCTACTAATCGATCGAAACTCACTCGAACTTGGAATTTCGCGCAGCGAGAGGCCGCACTAGCGTCAACAATATCGGTTGCGGCCGCGGGGTCTTCTCCCGCTCCCGAGATTTGTTTTCCCGTCGAAATTATGCGGAACTAGTTTCTGAGGGTAGTTTCCAATTTGCGTCGCCTCGGATGAGATCGAATCTCGATTAATTTCGCGCTACCGGGGACGCACATCGTGCAACATGGGCACACGGGAATAGGAACGGTGACATCGGTCGAGCCCAGCGTCGACGAGCTATTCCAGAGCGATTTAATAGGAAAGAAATGCGAAAATCGGGACTCCAAAGCGTTGATTGGCCGAAACGCATTTACTCCCTCACGCTCTACTGCCCTTCCCGTCTCTGCTCGTCCGTGCGCAACCCAGTTCCCTCTCGCTCGCTCTCTTTCTCTCTCCCGCCGTGTCGAAACTCCATTAATCGCCAAAAATAGATCGCACTCGGCGACGAGAGATAACACCGACCGGTATTCGATAGCCCCGGACTATCGCGTGTCCGATTGCGCGAAGATACCGAAGTCTGCGTCAGGGAATATCTGCCATCAGTAAATAATAGAACGAAAAATCGTCCGCCGACGAAAAACTGTATACGTGCATATTGTATATTTTTGTCAAGCGATATACGAGCTCGTCGCCGATGCTCGAATGGAATGATAATTTCAAAAGTGAACGGAGCGTATTTTGATTGTACAATACAGCTGCGTGAAAGCTGCGAATCAAATTTTTAACTTGATACGTACAAACAAATGCTCACGCACGTTATACATACTTTTTTTTCCCGATTGTAACAATAGAGAGACTAAAGATACGGGAAATAAAGTAATGCGAATATAATAAAAACTGTGCACAATAAGTAGAAGTAGCTAGCTTTTAAAGAATTCGCAGGACTTATGCAATTTATATCGCTGAATATATTTAATCTGCTTATAATTATAATTGTATCTAATATAAATTATTATATATAAGCAATACTAAAAACAAAGAGTACAACGATATTTATTTTGTAATTATATCTTGCTATCTTTAAGTCGTAAGCATATTTCGATACGATATGGTCGATATTATATCGGCATTTCCATATCCTTTTTACGTGATCCAGAACGACCTGGAAATATCGTTGCTCAGAATTTTCATTCTCTGCCGTCTTCACGGCAGCGCGAAAGCCCGGGAGAGCATAATATCACGCGTCGGTCGTGTGACTGTAGTTCGTTAAAATTAATGCGTCGTTAGCTGAGCTAAAAACCCAGGCGCCGCGTTTGTTAATAAGGCCGATGATATTTTCTGGCGCGTCGAAACTCCCGTCGATTGTTAATTAAAAATAACGATTCGCACCCCTCTTCAATCCCCGACGAGTAAACGCGCGACTAACAATGCGGTCGCGGAAGCGCATCACGCGTTCGAGAATGATACCGTCGCGCGTCGGCGAAGTTGCGACGCGTAATCTCCACGTCGATCCACGTGGCAGCGCGAGATAGGCGATATCAATTCGCCACGTGAGGATAGACGGCAAGAAACGGCGAGGGTGCCGCGAGGGCGCGCAATTCTGCTCATTAAAACTCCGGTAATTAACGGGCTGCGCCCTACATGTTCTCTTCCCTTCTGAAGTAAGGAGAGAGCCATGGGAAAGAGACAAAATGAAAGTTTAAGAGAGAGTAAAAAATATTAAAAACACAGAAATGATATGGCAAATAAAATTATGGAAATAATCTGATATGTGTTATAATAATTTAATAAAAGAACTATCTATCGTATTCGTAAACGAATAACCATTGATAGGTAAATTTAGGTAGGTATTTATATTTTAAGAAAGATTTATAAAATTGTATTGTTTATAAATTTGAATTGTTTTTTTATATTAGGAATTCTAAAGAGATTAATAGAATATATATTACAAAAGTTTCCTACATTTAATTCTTATTTTTCTTTATAATTCCTTTATTTATAAGAAAACTTCTGGATTTCTAACACAATGCAATTGCGTATTTTCAAAGCGTGTTTTACTTATTAATTAACGACAATTGCGTAAACGTCGGTTAATGATCCGCTCTAATTGAAAGAGATGCCAAATAGATGATGAAGTAATAAATAATTAACAGTGATGAAGCAGTAAATCGTCATCGAACGACGAATGGGGACCCTCCGATTTCGAAGTTGTAGGGTTTTTCACGTCAATTTCCAACCATCGTTCCCGTCGCGCCTTATAATTTGACGGACCGAAGGGGGTTGCTCGCCCGGCAAGAAGCGATTCGACGTCAAGCGCAGAACTCACCCTCCGACTGTTATTAATCGACGCGCCCTCCTCTCTTTCTTTCTCTTTCTCCTCCCTCTATATCTCTCTGTCCCTCGCCAAACAATAAATTTAGAGCTGGTTCCACCGGTTGGTTTACGCGGGAGCTAACCGATATGTACTCCCAGCTGGAGTGTAGAACGGACGAGATTGCGCAATAAGTGCGGTTTCTGCGCTGCGCCGGTTTTTCAGCGCAGAGCTCGCGCTACAGGCCGTTATCAAACGCTCTTTAACGAAGCAACCCTTTATTATGTTGCGCGCACAGTCATCGTGTCAGCGGCAAAGAGGGAGCGATATAAGCGAGCTCGGTTAAACAGAGTATCTATTAATCGTGGTGGAGGCTTTTCTTTAATTAGCGATCGGTCCCGTAGATAGATGGCACGGGATGCGCATTGAATCGCATCTCTGCCTCTTTGGTATTAGGCGGCTTCCTAGGCGGCGCGGCGGCGGCGGATCGCGGAAGTGGGAAAGGTACGGCCGAAGAGAGGAGGAGAGAAAAAGAATCGTGCGTATCTGCCGACCGGACGACGTAAAGTTAAAACCGTTTTACCGTCTCGGTGGCGAAACCATCAATTTCGACTCGCGTAATTAGCGTATAACTAGGGGAAGCGCACGGTTTGCGGTACGAATAAGTAAAGAGGCTCTGCGGCACTCCAGTGTCTGGTTACCCTCCCTCACGCCACAATTTCTCGGTTGAAGCTTTTTTCCTCCGGTGTCGGCTTACCTGTTTCTGTTCTTCTTTTTTCACGTTCCTCGCTTTGATTATTTCACTCGTGTTCACGATGATCCGCGTAAGCAATTTTATCGCTAAATTTGTAAAATTATTCAGTTGTGCTTGAAGATTTTATTGGCGTTTAAAGTAAAAACGTAGTCTTTATGGTAAATCCGATATAAAATTTCCGCATGCAGGAAATTGTATGTCGCACTTTATTATAAAATTTAACAATGTGTGAACTAAAAAAAAATATATATATATATATATATATATATATATATATATATATGTATATTTGTATTTATATTAGGAATTTTCAAAATTCTGATATATGTCGCGGGATAAGAGCTCTGGTCGTTATCTCGATCATTCCTGTGCGATTATAAAATATTTCAACTGAAAGATTTCTTTATGTACTTTTATATTTTATATTTTCGAGGGTAACCGAAAAGAAAATGTGCGAACACTGCGAATCGTGGATCTCATACCATCAATGGTTACAATATAAATACGAAATATTTTTCAGGAAACAAATCCATGAGCGTTTCATCGTATTTCGAAATTTTCGCAATCCGCTCATATAGTTTTTATCGAAAAAAAAAAATCTCAGGTTGTCGGAACGTGCCTCGTTAGTCGCTCGTTCGACGCATCACTGCGCGCAATTTATTTAAAAACATATGCCTCCGCGTGTTTCAATCTTTTTTTCCGACGCAACATACTTTATAATGAATATATACCTCTCCGCATCCTTTCGCTCTTTACATTGTCATGTCCGAAAATGCCGTTTCCTACGTCCTATGGAAAGTAACACGTGCGACGCGATACAAACCGGCGAGATTGTACGGTTGTTACAGTGTTAAGTGCGGTTAACCGAACCGATTTTTCCGGTTGCCTCGGCTATTTGTATTAGCTTAGCTAACCAACCATTTCTCTTCTGTTTTCAGGTAAGTGTTACGACTCCAACCGTCGGTCTTCCCAAACCGTCTACTCTCTATGTGAGACGCCTCATCCCTACGTGCCGTTGCGAAAACCCTCTTCTCCACCCTCCGGGTCCATACCCTCTTCATTCCTGCCCATTCTACTCCACCTCCTTTTTCCGACGTGTATATCTTCCTCTCGGCTCCACCCGGCTGGCCTTACCACCCTCTAGCCCGGCTGAGCCGCTGTTTCCCTCCAGCCCTCTTGAAAGTCTGGCCACAGTCGACTGGTAAGTTTACCTTTCAATTAATCGGCCGCCATGGCGAGCATCGGCTAACTGCCAACTATCCGGCCATTATCCACTAGAGGAGTAATTGGGATTGGAAGTTGCGCACCTTACCGGCTTGCTCCTGTGTGTAAGCGTGCGGTAGGAAGGGTAGAAGTGCGTAGTACGCAATTTTCAGCGAGCATGAGTTTCGAGAACGTTTTCTATCGCATAGTCGACGGTAATTGCCTTCGTTGCTACGCCTTAATTTTTACAGCGTATATGAGAATAACGAACACCGCGTACGTAGTTGAATTAACGGTGTTGACAAAGTTAATGAGGATGCGGTTACGGAATTAAAGGGCCGGCAAAACCGATTTTTAGACTAAGTTCGTTAATGGGCACACGCCATTGTCGTCTGTTCTCGTAGAAAATGGTGATCGTAAGGTTTTCACTGTTCTCATGTTATCGCGGTAAATCTCATCTAGTTTGCTCCGTCTTTCGGATAATGTGTAAAAGATATAAGTTCATAGCGGAATAACGGGAATATTTGATGCATTATATTTAAATGTGCTTTTTCTTTTATATTATACATAACACTTTTTTCATTATAACGAAAAACGTTATTACAGTAACCAGTTATACCATTCTAAAACATAACGACGAATATCATTGTCACAATATATTTTTTTATATTTTCGGAGGATAATGTAAAATTTATATATACATATATATTACGAAGCTCTTTCTCGATGAACAGTACATTTCGGCAAATATTTTAAGGAGAAATGAATTTTCGTATTATATCTGAAGAATAATCGTATCAGAGCAAGAGTTTTTTTCTCAGTTAGAGTTTCGTTTCATTTTTAATACCGTTGGCGCTGTTTGCAAATCTGTTAGCGTGCTTTCTGTTGCGTAAGGAAAGAGAGAATTGCAGATATTTATAAAACATTTCCTTCGTGAACCAAACTAACATCGCACGTTTCTATTTTTCCAACTCGCTTTTTAAGCTCATTACTTACATGCGCTGCATTCAACAATGTTCATTATAATTCCAGCAACCGCGCGCAATTTCACGTACACTTTCCCACTACTGTAACCCCCATTCCGTTTTTTTAGCTGCATCTAACAAGGTTACCCTATCCCTCCGCGCTTCACGTTAAAGGCAAAGTTCCGTCGTTACATCCGAATTTAACCGATCTTGGGGCGGGCGGAATTTTTCATTCCGCTTAAAGTATCGCGTAACAGGGTGCACGAGCGGCGTGTAATCAAAAGCGAGTTTAACTCGCTCTTTCATTGAGCCGTGGATATCCCCGGCCACCGATTAAGCTTTCTCACTTTTGTTGAGGGCTTCTTGCGCAGAATCAAACATCGATTACGCTCGATCGAATGGGCGCTTGAAATAACAATTAATTGCAGCGATTCTAGCTATCTGTTTCGCCGTATCGTAACCGACTCTTGATTAATATGACGAGGTGTGCACGGCAATGAAAATAATGATGCACGGTATATTTGCTCGCCTGACCGTAATCCCCCGCGTGCTTTATCCCCCCTGGACAGTACTGCGCTTTCGTTTCGGTCCACCGAGATAAAACGAATCCTGCATTTATATAAAGCACAGACAATGGCACACTAGTCACACTAGGCACACCACCATTATGGCGCTATCATTGAAAATGACAATTTCATTAGTAATCAAGCTGCACGCGACGGTATTGTTCAAATACAAATAATTATTAGCCTCGTGAACTATTCTCTATTTCCGCGCCTGTTATTTTCTCTCTCTCCCTCTCTTGTACGCAGCTTTTTTCTTTCCTCTATACCTCGTCCGTTTGCCTGCTCACGCTGTCTGTATACATATATATTTATGTACATGCATGCGCGCTCATTTGACCTACTCTATCGCGGTTGACGACCGTGGTCCAGAGGTAAAAGACCCGGACTGTAGTTTATTAATTAGCTTCGGCCAATTAAACGTAATTATGTTCCTACGAAATCAGCGAAATCACATTGACTGCATCATGCAAAAATTGTTTACGCTATATTTGAAGTATATTTTAATCGCTCGATTAAATTGCTCGTAATTAATTCTCGTATATTGCTACATAATTAATTCTCAAATACTTTCTATTATTCCTAAATAATCCGAAATCTTTAGACTTTATTGAGTATCAATTAACATTGATTAGAATAAATATTAAATAAAACGCAAAAATAAACTCGAATAATTCGTCTCACGTCCTTACAGTCTACAAGAAATTAAGAGCTAACTGACTTAACAAGATAGTATCTAGAAAAAATTAAAAGCTAATGTGCAAACAAGCAGTTTTAAAGCGCTCGATTGAACGTAATTATCGACATTTGGCAGATCTTTGATGCTGCACTTAAGCAGTCGTTAAGAATTCATCCGAGCTTCGAAGACGGTCGTTCCAACGAATCGATTTATACGAGTAACGAAGTGCGGAAGCGCACGAGATTATCATTTTTAATTACACCTTATTATGAGGGCAATACCCCGCCCCCTTTCAAAATTGTGCCTGATTCCCTTTTAGTTTAGACGCTCGCGCCGCCCCTTGAACTCCGTTATACGCCTCGAGAAGCCTAACCACGGTCTCGGAGTCGCGTCTATACAGTCTGAGGGGCGGGCATCAGGGGCAGTTTATTAAAACTATATTTTCCATCCGTAATAAAATTTCGCGATAATTAAGACCGGTCAATTACCGGTGGTAATTACCGGGTAGATGGGGCCTCTTCTCCTTTCTGCCTCCTGCATCGTGTATAGTCCGTTGTGGTTGGCTGCGAGTAATCGATACCGAGAAAAACGATATTGGCGAAAACGGCCGAGCAGCGATAGGAGAGGAGTTCCGAGGAAGCTGTACAGAGATACTAACAAGATAATCGGAGATAACTAAACTAAAGTCGTCGCTAAAGGATAAAGATCCGCTCCATCGTCACGGTGGCGGTTGCCGCCGCGATAACTCGTTTTATCGTGTCCCCTTTGCGAATTGCTGCAATGGGAATTTTCCTTTTATTAAGACCAATTACGCGTATAAATGTATTAGGCATATTATCTTCACATTTAATTATATGGGAAACAGTCTCTTATAGTACATATCACCATCGACATATTATCCATTTTTATTCTTAAATTACTACTTTATAATACTTTGATGTTGATATTTTACATTTATCATGACAGTAATAACATAAATTAAAGAATAATCTTTATCTGCATGCCAATTACTTTTACCTTTCCCTATTTTGATCAATTTTGTCAAATGTATTTGATTCGTTTATTTGCATTTAATTTGTTTTTCGATTATATAGTTTTTTCTTATACAGTTTTTAACTAATTCTTTTCTGATTTGTTTATTTTGACTCGGAAAAAATCGTGTATGCCAGATAAAAACTCCCGGGAGAAAGGAGTAACTCTCCGATATGCGTCAAGAGAAGTCTGCTCTATTATTATCATAATTTTATTCAGAAGCGAAAAATCAGACGCGTGTCCCTGGAAGCCGAGGTTGGCCGTCCGACACAATAGGGACCGATCCTCCATTGTGCATTCACCCCTTTACTCTCCTATCCTCGCTCCGATGCCCACCTATTATCTGCGCACACATACACTCGAGCACCGACAAATTATTTTATCAGAACCTCCACCGGCGAGGGTAAGTGTCGGCGGATCGATCTTTTCAATCTTCGTTGCTTACATGATGCTCCCGTGAATGCCGATAAATGCTTCTTATTCTCATGATCCGTTCGCAAAAATAGCTTTTTTAAAGAACATCACTTTACAAAAAAAAAACATTATTTAATATTATGTATCTCAATTTATGTGCATGGAGAATTATCGCTGCAGCAGTCAATAAAAAATAAAATACGACTGAGAAAGAATGTGTTTAACTAAAAATTGCGAGGTTTCTCAACGGTGACAAAAATATCGAAGATATTGTCGGTCAATAAGATGCAGCGATAGCAGCAGCAACGATGGCCCGATCTAAAATGTCCAATAAGAGCTCCGGTACGGAGCGAGTGAGAGTCAGTAAGGTAAACGGATATAACGGGTCCCGGGGCAAATTTCATGACTAAAATGCAAATATGATCGAAGGAGACGCCCAGACGGCCTCTCAGGAAAAAGCCGAAGAAAAAGGTGGGTTTATTCGAGGTTCCGCGCCAGCTTCCCTTGCACCCTCGCGCTCTTTTTCTCTTTCTCGTGGACGCGTACACACCGTCTCTACCTTCTTTTTCTATTTTCTCTTCCTCTCTCATCTGCGCCGCTATCCTTTCCTAGTCCTCACAGATCCTACCTTAGCCTGCCTGCCCGGGGCATTTACCGCCACTTGATTTGAACCCGATTTACCTCTCCACTGCTGAGACCCTCCGGATATTTGCTTGGCTTGCTCACTCAAATTTCCTTGCCGATGCGTGAACGTCATGGTGCTCTTTTTGAGCGCTCGTCTTATCGAACTGCGAAATATTTCCCACAAACGTTTCCCGTCTGCCAATTCTGATTGAAAACAAATTTTCTTTTACGAAATTGATCAACGCAAGCAGAAAATAATTAAAAGTAGCACATAAAAATGGGTGTTCTTTATCATTTGGAGGATTGAAATCGTCATTAGTGTACATTTTTAATACATTTCTCGTATTAAAAATTTTTACGTTAACAGATTAAAATAATAATTTTCTGATTAAGTAGGAAGTCTATATAAAATGTATAAATGAACACACATTGGTTGATGAACAAGGTTGCTACGGAGAAGCTTATGACGCTCGTACAGGCTTGTTCCTGCAACTGGTGGCAAGCTATTAAAGCGGCATGACGTGAAAACGTATTTCACGATACAGACGAAAAGTTGACCGACCGCGTAAAAGTGGTTTTCACGAGTAATGAGTTCGGAAAAGTTGTAAATTTCACCCCAGGTACAAACATTATGAAACGGTCTCCTGAGGAAGTTTAAACTATTAACCGACGTGTACAGTGACGTTCAACTAATTTATAGTTTATACGTTTAATAAACTACGACGTTATGCGTCATCTGTTTAATATCACCGGAACTTGTCGCGTCTATTAATGCGAGCACGAAATGAATACGCTAATAACGCAAAACTTTTATGCATATAAAAATTATTAATCAAACGCTTATTATGAGAGATAAAATTACAAATGCTGTTTATTAGAAATATGATATTTAAAGTTATTCGTTTAACTATAGATATCTCTATTATTTAAAATTATATATTTAAAACTACTGCTTCAATTTTTTTTAATTTCACTTTTATCTCGTATTTATTGTAGCGCACATTTTACATAAAAAAATACTTTCTACTATCTATTTTTGCCAAAAATATTTCAATTATATATAGTTCAAATATATTTTCGCTACATTTATATATTAAAACAACTTGACGCAGTTAGAAATAATAGTTTAGATTTATTTATTGTTTTCTTAATATGCCTTACATATATTTATAAGAAACATATTCGCATCGGTTGCGAGGAATTCACCAGCTAATCCTACATTTCGCCGAAAGTGCCAACTGAGGGGATCAGATTCTGAGCACCTCGCACGCCTCTCTCATCCCCGAACTATCACGCTGATATATCGGACAAACATGCCCGTAGAAAATCCTCACCGGAGATCCATCCTCGTGTTGCCCTCCTCGCCCTCTGTCAGGCGCCTATCGCGGCGAGACGGACAGGTGGGTGGACGTTGGTATAACCAGGCGCGAAGGGAGTATCTTGAGGCTTAACGTATCCGCGTAATCCCTTCATCCCTTTTCCCATTGCAACCCTCGGACGTTTCCTAGGTCGGCTACCATCCGGGAGCAGCTCCGGGATTGCTGGTCGATTAAAGAGTCGTGAACTCGATTCTGTAATACGTTCCGTATCATCAGCCATTAATAAATTTCTATGTATCGAACCGGCTAATTTTTATGTGTGTTAAATTTGTATGTGCACGACAAGTGTCATAGAAATATGACATGTTAATTGACTAACGTGATATTTTAATTTTATTTTCACATTTTGCTTCTATAATTATAATTAGTACGAAGAATGTTCATCACGCAATATAATGAAAAATATGTACACGTGGTGTTCGGTATAAAGTATAAGTAGTGAGTTGTTTTTAAAAAGACTCTCGTGTACGCGTAGCACGATTTCGTAGCACTAATGAATTCGCGCGTGCGATATACTGCAAATGCATACCAAACTGTCACCATTGCAGACGTCAGTGGATGTTCATTATACCATTACGGATGACACACCGGTAGCGTGCGTATATGCGCGTCCAAAAACAGTCGACACCGTGGCAGTGCGTTTAATACACGATACACCAGATATAGAGCGAGAGAGTGCGCGACGCATGTAATGGTACGGGCATTGTGGGGCCTGATCAATGCACGGATTGATTAATGCCGACGCACTCACACAGGCGCAGGTCGCTGCATGTCGCATTAACGTAGGTGTATGTGTGCACATGCGTCGCAGAAGATACACGTGCACACCGGCGCATGTATTCACGGATTCCAGCTATGCTTGCACGTCAGTGCCTCGCGCTGCATGCGATTTGGTGAATCGACGTCGCCGCCGTTTACAAACCCATATTGTCGTTCCACATTACGAATCTGCACCGATGCCGATCGTTGCCGATGGTTGAATTCCGAAATGGCCGCGGCTTTGGCCCGTAGCGGCTATCACAAATTTCTCTGTACGCGATTGCTTATTTCTATAGCGTACGATATTAGTACTATATTAAATTAGATTATGTTTAATGTAATTTTATATAACTAAGAAAATCGTTCATATTTAGCATTAACTTGACAATAAGCCATAGTGATGTTCAATCCAATAATATTTAATTTATTTAAATGTAAATACAATAGCGCGACATTACGATTATGCAATGTTATGCAATATTGCGATGTCTTTATGGTGCTATAAGAAGCAGACGATTATTTTCATAACGGTAATCCTTTCCAATCTGATACCACCAGTTGATTCCGCATATTCATTTCCCTGCGCAAGCATTGAAGAGAATTCTCTTAACGGTTTTAGGGGCATTTCTCTCGAGCGAATTCTATTATCGCTGTATTTCATTACACTGTAAATTTACTTTAATTAAATGAAGATTACCTCCGTCTCTTGGGGCAATCCGCGCTTAAGGTGAGGTCTTTCGTTTTGTTGGGAAAAAGTTATAAAGGTAGAGAAACAACGACTCAGTTATCTTAATAGGCCACGTTACGGTTCTGTTTACGATAGTATGTTGTCATCATGCGAAAGGCGAAAGTTATTCCGTCACTGATATTTTGTTTTACTGCTTCAGTTTTATATTTGACACGAATGTTTGAATATAAAGCGGAAATGTCGGCCAAAAACGGCAACATTTCCAAAATGGAGTTGCACGTTTTCCTAAAAATAAACTCGATATTAAACCTGAAAATAGAAATGACATAAGCTAAGATTCTCGAAGACCGTCGTGAATTATTTACATTTGTAATACTTGTTCGTTTAATATTTGCTATGTATTTTCTTGTATATTTTTGCTACTATTAATGCACTAAATATGGAGCTATACGCGCACGTGACACTGCATTGTTGGCAACAAAAATAGTTATAAATCGTGACTTGAATCATATTCCATTGATTCACTGAATGCGTATTTCGCGGTGAATGTATTTTTGAATTTATTAACGGCATCACTCTTACGCATGTGTCAGGCGCATCAACTGTTGAACTTGTTATGTCTAATTTGAATAATTCATGGGAGAATTGAGAGTGTAGTTGACAGGGGCGAGTGTTAAAGGAGCACTGTGAGTTCTGCATCATGTAAGGCCCTTTATAATGTAGCAGTACTGAAAACCTTGCGGCATTCGCGACGGGTGGTACCCTGCGTTCAAATTCAACATGTGTACCAGTCACAGTATAGAATACCCTTGAAACAGTTATTGGCTGATTCAAATACCGCCATCATTGCATTCACAAGGTACACACATGTGTATTTCTGTTTAAATTGATAATATAAATCCTTCGTTTTGTATGCGTTGTTTAGTGGAACACGATGCAAGAATACGAACAAACAGTCACGTGATTAAATTATCGGCTTTTAATCAAATTGTTCACTTCATAATTAAAAGATCTACCTTGATGTTCTCGATACCTGTCTTAAGTCTTTTATAATATTAAGTAATGAACAATTTTTAGCCTAAAATAATCTGTATAAATTTTTATTAATCTAACTCTTAATTTGAAATTGAAAAGAAAATCTTAAAAAAGTTTTTTTTTAATTTTTTATTAGCTTTTCGTTAAAAAATATTATTAGGACTTAATATCGTATTGAAGATTGAAATTAATAAAGTTTTGTAATTAAAAATATATAAATTATTTGACGTGAATTTGTAGGGATAATTTAGCATTGGTTGGATACTATATTCTAAGATAGGATCAGATTGCCCCAAGAGAGAAACTTTACGCCACGGGGAACAACGTTAGCAGAATATAGCGTCACGAAGGATCAAGGGACGTACTTGGGTATCCTGCAGTGTACCGAATTAATGTCATTATTTACGCTGCATGCGTAGCGGCATGACTTCCGAGGGACACAGGCGGCATTATCATCCTCGTCATTATTTCGACTGTGATTATCATTATGGTGCGATCATGATTTCCTTTTTGTTTATCGCCGTTGCTGTCTCGTTATTTTTACGTTGCCCACACCGACAATTCCCCCGACCGTTCTTCTTTTCGCCGTTTCACCCCGTCCGTTTCCCCTCGCACTCTCGGATTATACGGAGCTCGTTTCGTTTCGCGCTGAGATTGAGCTCCCCGAGGCGAGCTCGTTCGTTTGTCCTTAATAAGGCGTAAAGGCGTAAGACTGTGCGTCGAGCGGGGAGCACACTCGGCCACCGAAACTCATCGGCCGCCGTCGTCAGGGTGGCGGGATAATGATCCATTGTCCTCTCGGTTAGGCACGTCTTGGCTGTAAAGGTCGCTGTAAAAGAGACACATCGGCGCGATGACCGCCTATATCTTCCCTTAAAAAGCAAGGATGCCCCATGCGTTAGACGACGATTTGTTAATAAAGTCCTCGCGGGTAATCCAACGTGAATAAGAGAAAGTGCAATTGATGCAGCGAGCAACAGGAATGAGAGATTAGTTGGAAATACATTTCAAAAGAGCTTTCTGCTATAGTCGGTGGATGATAGCGCAATTTGAAACTGTTTACCGCGATTCAATTTCATGTAATCGGATTGGATAAGAGGGCCGTCGTCACGTTACAGCGCGGCGACGTTTCAATACCGAAGCGGAATTACATTCAGAGAAAACGTCCGTTTCGACAGTAATACTTCGCAAGCAAGAGTTATTGGAGATCGTTTCAAGAAGGTATTACGGCATCGACGCTTCGATACCGTCTCGGCAAAGCCTTCGCATAATGCTCACAATCTTTCTCGCAGTACAGTGTCCAACGAAGTATACTTTTACTTTTCCCGGTGTTTGATACCGTAATTTATGCATTGAATTTCAAACCGAGCAATAGGTACCTCCATGATGAAATTCAGCAACGACACTCCGGCAGGTCGTTAGACTCGATGGCTAACAAGCTTTGGCAAAATGTTTTATGCGCCCCGTATTGTAGGAATTTGCAGCAATCCAGTAGGCTACTGGTTCGTCGAACTTTTCGCGAAACGATCGACCATTCCTTTCACGACCTTTCCGGAACTTTCAACGGCAACCAAACCCGTGGAAAGAGGCGCGCCGTTTAATAATGGCGCTCGAAATTGGGGAAGACGGGACAGTTGATTCTTTTCAGACTTTCTTGTTGTTCCCTTACACTGACCAACTTCGTGTTTAGATGTAGTAAAGCTGCGAAACTCGGTAAACAACTTCGCGACTGCTTCGTTTTCGGTGACAATCTCTCTCGAAATACCTCTCGCGAACGATGATTGAAATCGTAAAATCATGATGGAAAATTATCTTTGCACCTTTCAGGATCGTTACTCTGTCGACGCTTTCTGATACGTTACTATTTGTTTGTCTTCAACATAGCGGAAAATAAGAAAAGGGAGGAATAGGAAGAAGGAAGAAAACTATTTTGTATTTATTCTTTCGTTTAATAGTATAACCCGTGTCCTATTTTCACTTTTGCCGATCCGTTTTTCTTATCCGTTTCGCGATGGTCTTTTCCTGCATGACGATAAGGTAAAACGTCCGGAACAGGAGTCTCGATCGTCCTCGAGCTCCCGGGGGACACCTAAAGAATCGTGAAGTTTCGAGCTGAATAAAAAATGGAGGGTGACGCGCTCCCGGGCTGACTCTCGCTCAAATATGCACCCCACGATTCTTCACGGGTCGTCACTACCGCGGGACCTCTTACAATTTTCAAACGAAGGATTAATCGACTGGCAGAAACATTAACTCTTCGAAACCGTCGTATACCTATCCTAGCATTAGTAATATATTACTCATCCCTTTCGTCGTGCAGGATGCGTTTTAAAAATATTATGAGGCAAAGTACCCCTTGCAATCATGTTTGTCACATAAGAAAGTTTTAACGATTTTGATCATTTAAAGTAAAGTAATTAAAAATTAGATGTTCCCTTGATAATTGCGATATTAATATTATTGTGAAGATTTTATATCTAAAATAATACTTTCGATACTTATTTGAGATATTACTTTAAGAAATATTAAGGAATAAATACATTAATGTAAATATATGCGATTTTATTTAGAATATTGGAAAATAATAATGTAATAATTCAATTTTTTAATTAAAAGTAATTAAACATATGTTAAGTATAATTAACAATTATGAGATTAATCTAATAGATCTTTAATTATCTATATATATAATTGTTATAATCAGTAATAATTATTATAAAATTAAAAATTTGCATTATGCGAATTTCATCTGCAAATTAGTGCAATCTGATCGTTGTATAAAATAACCAAATAATACGCTTAATATATGATTGAACGTAATTCGGGTTTCCCTACAGAGATCCTAAATGAAATAGATAACGCAAATTTATACACACTACACAGACGAGTGTTGTATGTTCCCTCGTGTAAATCAATGAAGCACGCCCCGTACCCCGTATGCAGTGAAACGAATGAAAAGGCTGAAGCGTATCGATTTTACGTATCTGTATCCATTTAATTCGCAACCCTCCGGCGAAGAAGGTCAGATGCGAACGAACGAGCGGGGTGTAAGCATAAGGGGTTGAAATTTGAATTGCAGACGAGATAGTTTTGCCCTACCTCTATTTCGCCGCAGTCTACTTCACCCAAATCAGTTTTACTATGAGTTAGAACCGTCATTTACTCACCAACTCGACGAACGGACGAATACCAGAAATAATCGATTTAATTTATGTATTTATTGCGAGCAAGCAGTAGCGTTAATGGTACATTTATAGGGCAATGTTTCGTCAATACTAATGACAAATGGGCAATGAACCCGCTCGGATTATAATGGAGTAATAACTCTTTAACCGCAGAACGCAGCCATTGATTTACATTGTAACACGAACACAAACTTTCCGTGTATCTCCGGGGAATCGTCGGTGTAGCACACTCGATAACATCACGCGATTTTGTTTAGATCACGATCCGATCGGTGTTTCTACAAACACAGGGTGTACAAACACAATGTGTTCTATTAAATTCCACTCCATAGGTCTGGTTCTGTTATCATTGTTATCAATATATGATTTATTGCAATAATAATGCTATAATCTACTGACAATTCTATTTTCCTGAAAATCTGTATCGTGACATTCAAGCAGGTCTCTGCTATCGAAGTATCACAGTTTCAACTCCGGCAATTCTAATGTGTAACTTACGCGATAATTATGGTAATCTATCTATTTTATTCTCGACTATTACAGAGTGAGAGAAAACGAAGACTACAGACACTTTCGATTTCGCGTGCGTACAAACGAAATGACCGACAGAAAAAGCGAGAGAGGAAGAGAGAGATAGAGAAAAAGAGCGATAAAATAAAATGATGGAAACAGCTGCCGCGCTCTATGCAAATTTCCATGGCGCATGGATAGAGACATTTTGTCGGCGAGACGCGAGAATTCTGTAAAATTGTTCTCATAAAACTGTCCCGGATTAAGGCCCCCGGTCACGTGCATTTTGCACGTAATGACAACTCTGCTATGAGAACTCGATGAACTCTCTGAACGGTGTCAAAACGAGTCTTCGAAATATCCTCAAATGATATATAGATGCAATGTATCTCATTGTACGGCTTAACGCGATATTCATGCACATCACGAATGTGTAATAAATAACTCTTGGAAAAGATTATTTTTAATGTCAAAAGCCATTATGATGGGCTACGTAATTCCATTATTTCCAACTCTTGTTTATTGCTTATATTCGTAAAATCATGATAATTATCTGACAGTTATTTAGTTATATTACCATGAAATATGACTAATATACGTCCGTCAGGTATTTCATTACTTTACTTGAATGCGCGTAAAATTAAATATACGTCAGAGAAATAATCGTTTAATCTCGATCTCTATTTTTTTACATGCCAGGGACTTGTCCACGAAATATACGTACAATCTATCTCATTCGGTGATCGTGCTAAACCAAATTGGAAATAGCAAAGCAACATAACTGGTCGCCACGCTGCATATATCTACGTCCTCCCGCTACGATAGCGGAATCCATCAAGGTAGTGAATGGTACCTCGTAAAATGCCCTTTTTTACGCGCAGCTAAAGGGTCCGGCACATGTGCATAGGTACACGCTCTCTACTATATGTCAAGAAAAAAATAATAAAAATAAGAGCGATAACGCGGCGGGTATGGATCGAAGCACCGACAACGAATGAATACGCGCATGTGCACCTTCGGGCTTTCTAAAACTTATGTTCCGTTGCGGCGCATTCGTGGACACAAGATATATTTCGTCTTTTACCTTTTCATGTTTATGATTCACTGTCGCGCGAGTCCCCAGAAGACTTTCATATCTCTCTAAAATGGCATTCTTGAAAGGTCATGAGGTACTGGCTTTTATTCCAAAATTATATTTGTTCTAAAAAAAAAGAATGCTTTTAAATATCTACACGTGTATATACATACATACATACAAAATTATTAATTTTAATATATTTTGACGATCCAATTAATTTATATTTTATAGAAATGTAAACGTAATATATTAGTACCAGTATAAACGATGAGAAATAGATACAAGGAGAGCAAAAAACATGCTAAAACAGGAGACGAGTTTGCATTTCTAGTGTAGAATAGTGCTGATAAAGACTCGACACGTAACCAAACTCAGGGGATGTTTTTCTTATCCATCGAAAGCCACGCGCAGCGAGGATGGAAAAAGCTGATGCGGCTTGGCGACTGCGAGGAAAGACGGAGAAAAGTAAAGCGTGGCACTCTAGATATCGAGTAAATTTAAATTTTAAATAGCGATGTTTACCGGGCTTGCCGATTCAACCAGATACCGGATTAGCCTTTTCTTAAGCTAGTGCCACTACATTCTTCCTCCTTTAAAATGCTGCGAATACTCTATATCGAGCAATGAATACCAAGTCGTATTAAATCCTATCATATATTGTTAATGCGATATTTAGAAACTTAATATATTTTTAAAATATAATATTTGAGTACTCGCGTGTTACACTTAAATAATTTCTAAAAACATTATAACATTACTTTATTTGTTTGCAATCTTTCACGATGAAGAGAAACTCGCAAAACTTTATTTCGCAAAACTATATAGAGATAGTACGAGCAACCACCGAAGAGAAAAGCATCAATCTAAATTCACTCCTTCCTCTCTCGTAATGGGGATCCGCAGGGAGTATCACGTAATCGGCATCAATAGGCAGAGCAAACACGATCTGACCACGGATTAGAAAATTGACGAAGACAGAGGCAGATATTGTATACGTTCCGCTCGAATATAGGGATTCGGCGCACGTACTCACCACACAAATTGTCGATTCGTTGCGTTATCGTAGCTGCGCCAAGTGAAGGAATCGTGAAGGAAGGATTGCCAGAATCTTTTGTAGTTTTATTTGTGCGCAGAGGTTTTGTATGTGTGCGACACATGAGAATATCATTGTGAGCAGATTGGCTATCTGCACAACTGTTTAGGTGCGTGCACATGCTTAGATTTATATGCGTATGTGTGTACATAAGTGGAAGGGATGAGATGCGCACAAACAGAATTTAGGCGTTCTCAAATCAAGCAGATAGCATGCCTTCTAGGCTTGGTAAAGAGGCAGAGCTTTGGCGGTGGTAAAAAAAAAGGCAGATAGAGAGATAGGAATTGGCTACTGGAACGCTCGTTACTACAGCGCGATTGCCTGGTCTGCGTCATTTGGCTAATCATTGAATTTCTGTTCCCCTTTCTCCGTCCCTTTGTCATCTACCCTTCTGCTTTTGCTGATCGAACGGACGGTGTAAGCGCTCATGCATCGATTGTGTTTGATTAGTCTGAATATCTATCCGTCAGATGGAATTAAATCAGTGCATCGCTGATATTGATTATTCGTACAAAAGAGAAGAGAGCGCTAATTATATATTGACCAAGAGAAAAAAAAGCAATATTAACGAAAATCCCTATAAAATATATAATAAAAGACTGTCTTAATAATGCGAAAATGGAAAGGATAAATCGTTGTAGAGGCACTTCCAAACTTTAAAGTAAGCAATACACGGAATAAATATCCGCGTGCCGCGTATTAGCATACACGGAGCAAGAATTACGAGCTGAACTTTCCACTCGACCTATACCTTTCAGGCGGTTGATTGGCCTACTAGCAAACTCGTTTCAACCCTCCATTACCGCGAGAATATGCGATCGATATTCAATGGTCATCGATATGTAGGTTACCATCGCTACGGAGTCATCGATTTTGTCCCTCGTTTATCCGTATGTTCATTCTAGCGTGGCACGAAGCATTGGTTCTGATATCCAACGCAATTAACCGATTCCCATTGTCCCGTGAATAACGTATATCTAGCGACCTATTCATATCTCCGAAATTGTGCACGATTCATTCGATGAACCAGCTTCGTATAATAAATAAAAATAAAAGATCAATTATTGAATATACATATAGTGATATAAACAAACTTCTTGACGTGTCTTTGGTATTTATCAAAGAGCAATCATATACTAATATTTTATTGAATTGAGATATAATTTTCAATAAAGATCATCTCTCTGTTCGTCAAGTACATTTACTGCCGAATATTCTATAGACAGGTAGAAATACATTAATATATAATTCGTTTACGGAACGTCTATCGATGGCTTTACCTTTTCACGTTTTTCTTTGGCGCGTTTACGTCGCAGATACCGGGGATCGTGGCACGAATATACTCTAAGCCTTGCGTGATACCTTTGCTTGAATCATCAAGAAAACCGTGACCGAGTATTGAGCCGAGTCTTTCGTTCGGTGCGGTACGCGGGATTCTGAGTCTCTCGCTTGATAACAGAGCGCGTCCCAATTTCAAAGGGATCAAGAGATTTGAGTCCCTTCAGTTCTTAGATCCTCGAGAATCCTCGGAGGAGTGTACGTGCGGGGCATTCGCTCGCTGCTCCCGTGCGGCACGATGCATATGACACGCCTGTCGCAGGTACACAGTCACACTCAACTCTGGACTCCTCTTCGTTCGCGCTTTGAGCTATTTCAAGCTGGATCTAAACAGAACAGAGTATCAATAAGACACGCGTTATCTTTTAAAAATTCAGACCAATATCCAGACTGAATTTTTTGATTATATTTAGAATCAATCGTGCACCACGCGATATTTTCCCAACGATTTTATCTTTTACGTGCTTTATTTTCTCAGTTTTCATCTTTCATTATACATATATCTCATAGTTATATTAAATTTGAAATTACGATTAATTATCTACGATATATTTATGAAATAATATTCTGTCACTTATTGACGTTCTTTTAAAATATATCGGGTCGGCAAAAGCATCGAACCACACTGTTAAAGATTAAAGGATGAAATTTAAACTAATACCATGAGTTAGATAACATTTTGTTATTTTTAACTACCATGTGCGTCAATTAGTTTGAAACAAAATAGGATTATTTTAACTCCATTGGTTTAGTCAAATTAACATTGTTTTAATTAAATTAACTACATATTGAGTAGGAGCAGTGGCGACCTATGGAATGGTTAAAAATTGAGTTTAATTTAACCCTATGAATTTAACAGTGCATTGTTGATATGATTTCATAATTAAATACTGCCTTTAGATCAGCTTATTTCTCTCTCACAATACTTGTTTCTTTTATATATTTCAATAAAACGCTCATATCTCACGATGATTTCATATTTTCGAAGAACAATGAAGCTGCACGCCGAGATTGAATTGCTTTATCACAACGGACGAGGACCAAAGTCTTTTTTATGATTGCTCCTGTATGTGCGATAAAAAAACGCGCTCCAATATTTGAAATAGGTTCATTCGCTCTCCCGTACGAGGGCTATTGTAACCTGGGCCAAAACTCGTTTGTTCCTTTAGTTGCCGGCATGCCTTTTGCTCACCTGCACAAGCACCATTATTAATATTTTTAATTAAAGTCTTACAAAGAGAAAATACGCACGGCATTGACGCGTTTATGAAAACGAAAGAAAGGGAACAGTTTATGTGCGTTGCCATTGTGTGTGTCTCTCAGGACATTTTATGCTCGCTTGACAAACTTGTATCCTTCCGCATTCTTTCGTGATATAATATATTATTATTTAATAGCGGGGAGCTGTCAACAATTTTTTTAAATAAAATTATTATATGACAATCAGATATAAACATATAAAATTATAATCAAGTTTTTCTTCAACACTTTTTCTTTCACGTAATACCGATCAATCCACTTGATGGAAAAATTGCGTATAGCTTTGCAAGAAATTTTTTATGGTACCCGTGATTTATAATGTACAATATATAAGGAATGTATCACACACACGATTACGAAATATCTGTTATCTAATTTAAATATAAATTATCTATAATCTAATATATCTAACCGCGTTTCGATTTAGGACTTTCGATTTCATAGAGAGATGCGCGCATCCACTCCACGTCGGACCTCCTCGAGCGTAGGAACACCATTACCCGATGTTAATGGAATGTAGTTCCGTATTAGCAGCCCCGATTTTGGATCTTCCATATAGGATCCGAAACAGCTATTCTGCCAGAGGAACGGTCGAGCGGCAATAGAGAGGACGGGTGAGGGAGAGAGGGAGAGATCTGCGAATGATACTGTAACGCGGCTAGGATTATAACGTAGCCTGTAGGTTATAATGAGGTGCGTGGTAGTCTCATGGCTGGCCACGAGAGATAGCGGCTTGCTGCCCACTTAATTGTCCCCGACCACCCTTCGCGCGTTCCCGCCTATCACGCCCTCGTTCTCTCTCTCTCATTCTCGCCCCGTGTTTAAATTTGACTTCCGCGAGCGCTCGAATTCAAATCTCCTTCTAGCTCACTCGTTTCTTTCAATACATTTCGTAAATTTGCCTATACACGAAAATTATTACATTCAAACGAAATAAAACGCTAATTGTAGATTCAGAATACAAATAACGTCGCATCGTAATTATAGCAGAGTATTGACACAGTATTAATAAAAATGTAATACAAAATAGACATTATACTTCGAGATTTCTATTATAATGTCAAAGAAGTTGATATTATAACGTGGAACGATTGTTATAGAAGAATTTACATAAATTGTATCTTCTCTAAAAAAAAATTTTAATAAGTAGATATTTAAACAGTGACATTGATAACGGAGATGAAAAGCTAGGGAGCAATTGATAGAGATTGTTATCTCTATTTGTAACAAAACAAGAATGCATGTTCTCCTATAACGACTATCTCGAAAATGAGGGCTAAAGATGAATAAAACAAGAGTTGAAATTGAGGAATAAAAGTCAAATAGTTACTGGACAAAGCGATTCACTTCTCATCTTACGTTCAACGTAAGAAATATTCTCTTTATTCATCTCTTTACTTCTCATATTTTTAACTCTTGTTTTTCGTGTCTTTCAAAGCGCTAATAATTCTTTTCTTGAGACTTGTTTCGTTTCTTTCACGTATATTATATTCCGCGTATATACTTTATACGTTATGTATTATAGACATTGTTCTTTAAAGATAACAAGCACAAGAATTTCTGAAATTATATATATACTTTTATAGAAGAGAGAAATCTTTATTTTTAATGATAATTTAATTCTGTAGCCATATGAATTTATTTAATTCATTTCGTTATATATTCAGTGCGTATATATTCGCCGTAATCCGCTTATTAATGCAGCATTGTTAATTAATGATAGAAGTTCAATGTACGCTAGCCATTGATGCTGAACGGAGAACACCAATCACGTCGTTTCCGCCTGAATCGCGAAATTATTCGAGCGTCGGTGAGAGATTCCCCGGGAGCGATCGCGCCTCGCGAAACTTTCATCCACAAGACGCGGTTCGAAAGGCAGACGGATCTCTTGATCTATAGGATATCAAGGAGAGACGGGGAAGGACTTGATGAAAACGAAGGTGGGAACTGAAGGACGGCGGAAAGCGTACGCTGGTACGAGCGTTTCCGCTTCGTCGCCTCGTAAAATCAGCGACCGGGTTGGATGTTTATTCGCCGGTAGCTTCCCCGATCGCGAAATTTTCCCCCTGATCGGGAGAGACGGTGAAAAACTCGAGTCGAAGGCTTATCGTTGTCGTTTTCTTCCCCGCCTGCCGCTCGTCATTCAGGAAGAGGTAAATCCACTTTGGAATTAAATCTATTCCTCGCCACGTATTTGTACGGTCGTGATCCATCCTTCCCGCGCTTCTTACCTTATATTTCTATCCCCTTTTTCTCACGCGAAACATCCCGAAAAAGCTCGGGCTCTTTGCTCGAGGAAGCTTAACGGTTATCGAGTTTCCTTAAACGGAAAAACACCGACCTGGACCACGCCCGGAACGAATTGCTTCATGATCGTCCGCAAAGCACACCTACCCGAATATTAGCTGACAACGCATTGCGCATAAATACGAATTAAATTAAATGCAAGGCACACATTTCTCTATTTAGTATTATTAGTTAGATCGCAATGTTGTTCTATAAATCTCTCGAGAGCAAAGAATTAAATTTTCTTATGCAATATTTACTTTTGAAAAAAAAAACAGGATTTAAGATGATTTTTAAAGTTATGTATAATACGTACTGAGGTATCATATTCAAATTTCCTAATCATTTTCTAAGCTGTTAATTTCATTAAAATATAAAGAAAAGGATATTTATATATTACTTTAAATTTACATACAATATACATTGTATAACTGACGTACACTGAGAAAAAAAAGCTGTTGCTTCAATTAAAATGCTATTACGGGGTGCCAAAAACATAAGTAATTTATTCAATTGTATTATTATTAGACCCAATATCTGAATTATTAAACCAATAATTAAATTATTGGTTTAATAATAGGTACAATTGAATAAACTACTTATGTTTTTGGCACCCCGTGCTAACACTTTAATTGAAGCAACAGCTTTTTTTTCTCAGTGTAATATATTAGGATAGCAATACATTAACATTTTACTTTTTGTAATATTTTTTTATATGTATGCATATAATAGATACATAATAAAATAAGCCTACATAAAAATGTCTTAGAATTTAAATATAAATATAACTTTGTAAGAACACGCAAAAACATGTTCAAACAATCTATTGCAGTCGATAAGTTTTCCTGACTATAAAGTCTTGCTCGCGTGTGAAAAATTTACGATCTAATCGTTAGCGTGAAGAAGTATGCTATAATAACGACATCCACGCCATAGAGGATTTATCTTCGGCCGAATTGGACGGCAAAAATAATTTTTTGTAACGTTTGAGACAGATGTGAGTTATAAAACATAATGTGTGACAGTAGTATAGTGTTATGTATAAAGCTCAAGGCTCAATATTTACGACGTCGACCGGTTGACGTCGATGCCGAGGACAGCGATGACCGACAGCGACGACGACGACATTTCTCAATGAGCCAGCTCGCCTCTCTTCGGCGTGAGGGATGATTGTATCCTCGGTTGAACACGATTCGGGTCCCGTCTGGCTACACATGTACACAGACACACGACAGAGTAACAGCCGCCAATTAATCCTTCGAATTCGAGTTACGAGCCATCGAAATGAGCGTTATATAATCCGGGTATTCCTGCTGGGTATTCGACCGCTCCCACTGCTAACGCACGCACATTATCGTGCGCACGCGTTGTACGATCGTAAAATTCGCAGTAGCTTCCTCCAAGAATATGAGAGGAGGAGGGGGTGACATAATGGAATTTTAAAAAAAGTATGCTACGACGAGCAGACGGACGATGGAACGCTCCACAAACCGCTTGCTCGTAAAATTTACTACTAGAACATAAAGTACACTGTAGAGGCAATTATTTGTCAAATAATTTATTTGCCGGGTAAAAACGGTAACCATGCGAGCCGATGTGTAATGCAGCAATTTGGTGGTAAACGAGCGGAGTGTAAGGCGAAAAAGTCGTTTCGGAGGGAGGAGGTGCAATCGGGAGGGAAGAGAGAGAGAGAGAGATGAAATTTTGGCCGCGGCTCAAAGCGCATTCATTCGGGAAGGCAGCCTTACTCTCAGAAACCCTGGCAAAGGTGCAAGGGGCACATAAATGCATCTTCTGCGGTTTCGGCGAGATCAAGTATCCAAATGATTCGGTTTATCCCGGATGAGTTTCTTTAAAATGCACTTTGCTGAACGCTCTTTTCCACCAGTGGATCGATAAGAGATACTTGCTTTCAAAAGTCGCTTTCACGATATTTGCAGGACGCTTTAATAATTATAGCTGATTATCTTATTCCAAATTAAGACACGTAATAAATACTATTTCAGATATTATCTAATGAATGAAATAACGATTAACAACAAAATTCTAATGAAGGAAAGGAATAATCTTGTACGAGGCAATACATTATGTCACATGCAGTATCAAGATGATCTATCGTCCAAAAACAGGAAGACATCCGAGATTTGGCTCGAGAATCTCTATTACATACTTTGAATTCAAACGTCTCGAAATGCATTCATGGCCGTCGCATGCAAAACATCCAACGTTCGAGTTTGGCCAGCAAGGCGACGTAGGCGGGAAGTTTAAAGTAGGTGCAGGGGAGCGCGCGGGGATAGAAGTACAAGGGACGAAGGAGGATGAGGTGGTAGGGAGTTGCATTTAGCGCTTAATTCGGGCCACGATGGTTGGTTTCCCGATGTGATTCAGTGGAGCTGCGCCGCCCCTACTCGACGCCTAATGAAGACACATGCTTCCAGCGGTGCAAGCCAAATGATACCTAGGCCATGCATACGTTCCGCATGTCGTCGCGTTCGGTTCCGTTTCATTGTACACGCTAATGGCGCGCCGGGTAGGTATTACGCGAACGCAGTCTCGGTCGGCGAAAATTTCAAAAGTTGCGGCATTTTACAGCTACCGCTGATAAGAAATGGCTTTTATAACTTTTTATATTTTTCGAGAGGGGAAGAGCGATGTCCAGAACGATGTTCTGAAGAAACTGCGCGAACTATTATCTCGGGAGATTAGTTCCGGAAATTAAGATCCCGTTATCTTAAACGACCTGTTAGTCGTAAAAGCCTGCTCGCGATAAGCGTGAAATCGCACGAGTTATGAAGGGTGCGCGCCGTCTTTTTCACCCTTTATTCCCACGGATTAATTTCCTCGCGAGATCCTCGAGTAAGTCCATCGAAGGGCTCGAACGACAAACGGACAAATACACGATCGGAGGGGTGGTTTAATTTACAGCTTGGAAATTCGAGGTTCTCCGGGGAATTACCGCCGGGGAATTTCACACTCTCAGGATCGACGAATCAGCGGCAGGGACATTAGATAAACGTTTTGTGGCCAACCGCGTCCAGATTCCACAAGTCTCGGTCTCTTCGGGCATTTTCAAGGTTCGCATCCCTTAGGATGGAATTTGCGTAGGGTTGGTAAGCGATGAAGCGCGATTAATGCTGCAGTAACTAAACGGAATCTTATCTGTGTTCACGCTAAATTATTTCGGACAAACAGAGATGTTATTTTCAGAATCAAGTGGAAAACTGACACTAATATACTATGATGTATTTGTTTTTTAATATAGGTTTAAAAACAAATATTTTGCCAGTGAAAAGAGTAATAAAATAGTGAAGGAAAATTATTGATTTAAAAACATTTCTACATTTTAAGCTAGAGACACAGAGAAGTCAGTGCGTCGTGAAAAGCATTAGAAAAGCATCCTTTTCCGTCAGCAAAGTAAAAGTAGAAGCACTCCATGCTAATCCTCGTAGTATGCACTTTTCCATAAAAGTCTCGTCAACGTAACCGGGCTTCGTTTATTTCTCCGGCCGTCACTGGAATCTCCGGGGGACAAAGGTTGAGGTCGCCCTCAAGGATACGACAAAGGGTGTGATGGTACAGGGAAACCAGGGCGAGGAGGACGGTAGCGCGGAGGGGATATCGGTGGACCGACGACGTGAAGTTGCGGCGGTAGTCGCGCAAAGAGTTAATCCAATGCAAAGACCAGTTTCAATTTGGTGCAAGTGGTACTCTAGGGACACGCTCGTGTAACGGCTCTGTGGTTACGTCGCAATCCTCCCCGCCAGTCCGACGCCAACGGCCTTGGCACAGACGATATATCGAGTACGGTCCGTGTTCGAACGACGACCCCCGCGAGATTTCGCGTTTCTCAGGAAATCGCGATGTTCGACCGAATCGTCGGCTACATCAATTTCGTCAACCTTGATAACGATGACGGCAACGACAGCAGTGACGGCACTGTGTTCTAAATCGCATCGAGTACACACGCAGCTGGTAATATCTTGTGATAAGAAAGCGCGATAATGTATGGCGCACTCCGGTGCGAGCTGCACGCCGCAACCTTGTGCCTCCGTGGCTCGATATTTGTCTTTCGTTTTATGGGAATTTATGGGCACCATAAGGGTTCGTTACAGCACCACTAGACGCTCCGGAGCGATCGATCGTAATCGCGTTCGACTTCTTGTCGATAATTTGATCGAGACGAAATTGGTCTAGATACAAAGTGAAAAGGGAAATCGTATTCGAGAGAATTGCTTGAATGGTATAATGAACGACAGTTTAGAGTACTGCAAATTATTATTAGCATGTCATAGATAAAAGATATTATGTTTCAAGTATCCGTCAATATTGATAACTTATTGCTGTACAACATTCTACGTAATGATCGATAAAAAGAGTTAAATCTATTTTATTACTTATATTAATTCAATAATATTTGTATTGACTGAAAATATTATTACAAACAAATGATATAATTTGCTTATCTTTTCCTTCCACTTTTCTTCTCTCATGCTCTCTCTATAAATATGACATATCATAATTTTAAGTTCTAAAATTTCTTTGTCTATTATACAATACATTTTTTAGTTTAAATAATTGTAAATAATTTACGTTTTTTATTGTTGCCTTTTTCTTATAAATATATAAATGCACTGAGAATTGTAAGCGTAAGAAAGAAACAAGCATTTTTATCCTCAGAATATGTACTCGCGGAATGGCGCAGATAAAAGCTGCCGCACTTATTCGCGCATGAACATACGCATGAAAGATGAATCGAGAACTTGTCGAATACCGGCGAACGCAGGAAGAGAGGCATCGACCGTAGTCTACGTCGGTTTCCCCACTGCGAGTTATTTCATTTCACTCTCTCGCCTTTCGCGGAGTGGAAGCCCTCGACCTCTCATCCATCAAACCGTCTCCATGCATCTGCTTCTAACTTCATACATCACAATTACGCCGCACGCTGCCCCCTTTCGCCCGGTTATTTGCATCGGGACCTCGCACTTTTCCATTCTTCGAAATCGACGTGCACAGATTACATCCTCGCCGCGAACGTCCATCGATTGATCGTACTTTTAATACGCGCCACTTACGATTCTGCATTTCTGTGAATAAATTAATGGGCGCGCGATCTATGGGTGCACAAGTACAAAGACTACAAAGTGTTATCTCGCACGGAACAATGGTGCAATTATCGAGTAAACTAGACGAATAATTAGATAAATAAAGAGATATATTATCGCCTAGAAGAAACGTAAATTTTAACGCGAGTTTTATGATTTACGAAAATATAACGCCGCGATACCCGGAAGCGTTCATCATGTGAGTCACGTGCGTGACGCTCTCGTACCCTCCTGCATCCAAACATACATCTCTCTCATCCGAAATCCGTGGACCGCTGGCGTACTCGGATTGCCAAGATTTCTGCGTTGAAATACGATTCTCCTGGGTGAAAGGGGCGAAGGGGGAAGGGAGGAAAGGCGTGGACTAGAAGATCTTACAACGAACTTTAAACTTATTTTTATTTATCCTCCGCGGCTATAAAATGGTTGCAAAGAGATTCTTGTCGACAACCGACAAAAAGGGAGAGAGTAAAAGAGACAGAGAGACAGAGAGAGAGAAAGAAAAAACAGACGCGGACAGCGAAGAAAAACGCGGGGGTGCGAAAAGAGTAGGAGAGGCAAGTAGTAAGGCGAAGGGTCCCCGAGAGCACGTTTGTTTTCCAAAGGACCGTTCTCTCCGCGCCGCGAGCACTAAGTAAAACTCGCTTAATTCGTTCCAATGTCCGCGTTCGCCTGTACCTCCCCGTGTGAACCGAAGTTAAAACTTAATCAAATCTCGGCACTACCTAACCGGATTACTCGAGGACTCGTTAGAGACTTTACCTCACGCCCGGCGCGACATGCGTTCCGAGGGAGTATGCACTTTTGTAATCGCAAAATTTCTGCGACCGCGCGCCGCTCCGCCGCCATAACGACGTAATCCATCTTGCGCCGCCCCACGAAGAAATATCTTTATTTTGATACATCAAGCACTCGCGTACCGTCTAACAGATAACAAGTCCGCGAACCACGCTCGGTATATTCGTGAGATTTCTCCTGAAGATGTTAACATTTTATTTCTTTTACATTTTATAGGTATGACGATTCTCTTTGTACTAGTAATAAAGGCACTTTTTCTTTCACATAAAATTTTATGAAATTGATCATGTAAACTATTGCATATAAAAAATATTTTTGATATTTTTATACGTATAAAGTATGAAAAAAATTATTAGAAATATCCTTAATAGATGTATATACAATAGAGAAATGCCAAAGAAGGTTGAAATACTCAGGTGATTCGGGACGAGCTAGAATCGCGGAGGAAAGAGTTAAAAGACGGGGGATGAATAAATTTAGGGACGTTATCGCGGCGGTTATGCCGCCGAGGGACTTCTTTCGCGAAGGGGAAGAAAAGGAATACATATATATGCGAGCATTACATGCGAGCCATAGCGAAAGGGTGCGGATTATCGTGGTTAAAAGTTGATGTATCGCACGTCGCGTGCTAGATGGATATATCGCGAACCGCTAGGCATTATCCAGCGGTTAGGTGCATGTAATTCCGAGTTAATTATTAATAACTCACGAAATTACGCCCATGCCGTGTAGGTAGAAAGAGAAACGCGAGAAACAGGAAGGGTTTAAAAATTGAGGGAACAATGTATAAATGTGCGAAAAGCACCATTCTTACCATCGATTCGACTGCGAAAATAGAATGACCTAAATATCAACGTAGAAATATTAACACCCTGCATAACTTACTAATAATTGCTATTCTTGCGTGCATTTATTTTTATACTAGCTCGATTTATAATAAGAATGCTGTATGCGGTGTAACCACGAGCAATATGTTATATTTGTTACATCTGCAGCTAAAAATCAAGGAATAAAAATTACTAATAATTTTAACTAATAGCTACCATTTTATGATATTACACATGATAGATCACAATCTACGAACCAAGCCGAATTAACAATTGTGCATCGAATTCATGAATTACGCGATGAATTACGCGACACGAAAATTCGGACGACATTTTCCGAAGAAACGGATTGATACGGCAACGGCAGCGTCAGCGTTCTCTACCACGTAATCGAAAATTTCCGAGGCAGACGAAACTCTTTGCGCGTTCCTGACCGCACTCGTTTCCGCGCTTCAGCGTGATTTACTTGGTTAAGTCGAAATCTAGCGGCAGCACTCCCTTGACAACGGCCCCAAGGACCAGGTATCCCAGTAGCTCACGGGATCCGCTTTTTCTCGTGCTCTCGCGCTTCCCTCGCTCGGAATGGTTATCTCCTATATTTTCCTTTTACGCTTACACTCTCAATTTCCGCTTGTCCCTATTTCCTTCCAACTATTTATTCCATACTTTTCTCGTTCCCTTGTTCTGTCTGTATAAGACCATCACTGTTTTTCAAGTTTACATGAACTTGTTGATGTCCGTTTCTTCTTTAATTCATATCGCTCGTCTTCTCTTCTACGTATCTAGATATTTTTCAACTTTTCTCTCTCTTTCTCTCTTTTGCTTATGTGTTTATACTTATTCGATTAGTTTACTTACTTAGTTACTCATTCGGTAGGTGGTTTCATCAAGACTTGCCTCTGTATACACGTCGCTTACTGGTTTCCACGACTGGCGGCAGCTTATCTTTTTAAAAGAACACAAAACCGAGTGCGGTGCTAAATTGCTCAGCTAATTGGAATTGCATTAATTCCTTTCCTTCACCGACTACCTGTCCGTTTCTTATTCCATAAGATTGTTTCTCGGTATACATGCATGACTGACTATCACTATGAAAATCTATGTTCCCAGTTTCATAGACCTATACTGCAACTCTTCGAATAATGATTACGTTTACTATTTATATCTTCCGAAATGTTAAAATTAAATATTTTTACAGTTTATTGTATTAACTTCGTTCAATCTTTATGTAATTACGTGATATAGACCATATTTAACAACAGGTGCTAATTAGAAATCATTGGACTTGAAATAATTATATGTATTATGTACCAAAATTTCCAATTCGCTTCTTACCGATCCACAAAATCGGCAATATTAATAATTCATATGCACAACTGGAAATTGCATATTATATTACATTTTAATTACAAGCCTATAGAATATTAATAGCCTTAATACTATTAGTAGTGTCAATGAAGTGCACATAATCGATATTATACTTAAGCTATAATGTAATACCCCGAATACTCTGTAGTATATTTAAAAGATTTGTTTGAGATTAAGTTGTATAATACCGCAAAATTTTTGTGTAAGTGTTTTCAGCCTTCTTTATTATTAGTGCTCAGCTTTACCCGCTTTCTATGGATTTTAAAGAATATCCCGGCATCTCAATTTTCCCATTTCCTTCTGTATAGTTTTCCCGTACGGAAAAACGTTATCAGTGAACTAACCGGGAGGTGGGGCGCGAGAACTCGGCAAACTTTTTAAATCAACAACTTTTTCCTGCTCATCGCGATTTTCTCCTTTGTAGAGATGTACAACCAAATAATCTCGAGTAATTTACTCTGCGATTGAATATTTATTGTTAGTGCATGTATTTATCACTTCACCTACATTTAAAATTCTTGCGTAGTCATGATATTAATAGTTGGAAAATATCTAATTAATCTGTTATATACAAATTTAATTATTCTAAAAATGTCGAACCCATGTAATATCTTTTTTTTATAACTGTTTCTAAGAACGTACTATATTTGATTTATTTCAGTGAATCAAAAGAGAGAGAAATACTTGATGTTATTATTACATTAATAATAATAATGGAACAAACGAAATAATCTTCTTAACATAATTATTCGTGTATTGGTATATTTTAATTTTAATTATAATATAATTAATTAAGTAATTACAACATTGATATAATCTTTGAATGAAAATGTTAATTTAGTTTAATTGCTATCACACGTTAGTATAACACAATTATATTGTAGCACATCTGCAATTAAATAAAATGAAGCAATTTCTGTATATTATAATAAATCTTACAACAATTAATTTTTATATAATATTATCTGTCACAATTATACAGGTTATTTGAAAAAATGTATTGATGATCGATTATCAGATAGAAGACTCGGATCGCATCTCGCATCGCCGATTTGGTTAAATTCTTTTTTTTTACAATTAGGCAATATACAAGCTAGAACATTTTTCTTCCAACGTTCGTATCGCACAGCGATATACCAACTTTTATGTCACGCGTATTGTAGACACGTATCCGGGTGGGTGTGTACATAATGCGTACTAGCCAGACGGGTCGTTGAGTGACAGCCGAGCTAATGGACCATCTCTCTTCTCTTCTCTCATCACCGACAGCCGGACGCCATTGTTGACTTCGCATCATCCACTACGACGACGGGCTCCTACGGTCGCAATGTACCTCCGTGGATCCTTCGTTTTTCCTACAAGAACCGTCTTGTCTGGAAGTTCCTTTTATTAACCCGTCCGTGGGCAAACATGGGTCAATATTTCGAGAATGAACATTTTTTAGGGCAAACAACGGACTGCAAATGCCATCTTTCCAGATAATACATTACACGGATGTTGTAGTGTACTTTAACATGTATTTCGTAGTACATTTCTCCGATATTATGTATTCATGGTATACATTTTCAGTTCATCATAATCATCGACAGTCTATTGAATTACGCATAATTAATGTTAAACTTGTACATTCCGCCCACTGTTACGAAACTGACATGGGCGATAGTTGTAACGTTCACTTTTGACAGACGTTACGGCATTGTATATGGCAATAATTCGTTAATCACACTCTGTCCAATTAATGTCAAATTAAATGGTGTGAAATACGAACCGCATTTCCGTTTGATGCAGATACGCCACATGTTGATGTCATTACCGATCGCGTCTGATGAGCCGGTTATATATTGAACACGATAAATAAGCATATATCTGATATAATTTTCTTGTCTAACGAAAACCGAAATCGCATTAAGAATATATCTCGTCAAATTTGAGGAACTAATATTTTTAAAACATGATTAAAAACTGTATTAAATATTTAAACTAGATGTTTAGACTGCATATCTTCACAAACTACAATGTCGTTATTTGTATAGGATTTCGCTGTAGTTATACACTGTCTGCACATAGCAGACAGGGTGTTAGCAGGGTTTGAAAAACGAAGATCGCCATAGTTACGCCGGCTGAAGGAAATGCATGAATATAATGAGAGAGAGTAAAAGAGGGGGCGAGCATATGGGCTTTCGAAGAGCACCGGGGACAGGGGGCGGATATGGAGAACGTTGAATGAGGGGGAAAGAGTGAGGGAGGCATACGTGAGCGAGGGTAATGTACTGTTCTCACCTCCGACAGGCCCTCAGGGCTTCCTCGGCTATCCTTTGGTACGTGCCGGTATACGCGATTGTACGCTGTATACTATCCGATATGTGCATGTAGACGCCTAACTTCGTACGTACGTACATGCAAACATGCATATATGCGATGGGCAAGGTCGGTACGACTCAGTACGCGAGAAGCGCGTTTGTTGCTCGTATCTGTTCATCATCGGGCGACTCTCGTATCAAATCCCGGGCAAAAGAGCAAGTTAACTTTCTCTCTTCCTCTCGATATGTCTGTTCACTGTCAGACCATTATCTCCTCACTGCTTTCTACTATTTATATCTCTAATGATTTTGTTTGCACAGCGAAGAATGGGATTATTTTAGTTTTGAAATCGTTGCCTTTTATATTTGAATTATAGTAATAGTCGAAAATGAAAATGTGAAATAAAAAAGCTTAAATCAAAGAATTGAAGGATTTAAAAATAACTAATTTGTGTGTTGAAAAACCATAAAGAGTATTTTTTTAGTAAAATGTATTGTTAGTTTAGTTTTGCTTGAAACAATTTTTCACAAGATTCCAAAAATTACGATAAATTCACAAGATTCCAAAAATTACACATAAATAATTTTATACGTTTTCATTACTATTATTGACGATTTATTTCTATTACTTAATAAAAATTCGTAGCTAAAAGCTGTATAGGTACTAGATAATTATTCACGCACTGGATAAACTAAAAAAAAAGAAAGAAAAGGAGGAAGCAACAACGACGACACGATTGATTCATCGACATTCACGATTGTCCTCTCCACGTGCAATACGCATTCGGCTATACACGTTCGTGAATTATGGCGGCCGCTACGTTGCGTCCACCGACAGGAAGAGAAGTACACGAGAGAATCGAAGAGAATGACGCCGAGTCGAGTCGCGAATCGCTACGAGGGGGATGAAGAAGAGAGAAACTGCGACAAGGGCTGCTGACAGGCAGTGACGGGTACCACTTTATCCACGACACGATTCTGCGCTTACCACAGCCCACGAGTTTACCATCACCGTCGTCAATGCCGCCCACGACCGATCTGATCTGATCTTATCTTAGTCACCCTGATCCACCATCCACTTTCTATCCGCCATACCTTTCTTCGTTTACTATCTTACTTGATCTCATAGCCCTTCGCGCCTTCCGCACGAGGTTTTCCTTACCTCCGCTTCTCTTGCTCTTGTTTTCCTCCAATATCCACAACACGGATATCCGAGATGACTTCTTGGTATAGTATACCAAAAGCACCCTTTCACCCTCGCGAAGCTTAAACGACGAGGTTCGGTGAATCTAAAAATGTCTATTTATTCTATGTCCGTGCAGATTGTGAAGATACTCTCTATCTTAACCCTTGGTTGTCACCCGGGGTCAAAATGACCCCAATCAATTTTCAAATAGCTGCATGCTGTTTAAAAACTGACAGTTTAAATAGATCGCAAAAAATTCTAGAATTAAGTTTAAACATTGTAGAATATATTCTTATTATAAAAAATTTAACTTTTGAGTGGCATAATGTTCAAAAAAATTCTTTAAAAAATGTTCAAAAAAGAGGTGTGACAACCGAGGGTTAAATTCGTTTCTGTAATGTACGTTTTGTGTAATGTACGTTGCTTGTTATGTTGCGCTTACTTGTCGTGTTTTTTTTCTTTCTATACTTATTCGCTTTCGCTAAGAAATAAAAGTTATCTTTTCCACATCCCCTGCCGAACTAAATAGGTACGAGCTTTCGGCGGAGGGCTTTACGACAACGCGCAACGGAGAGACGTCTATATATTTGGAAATTTTACGTTGGCAAGGGGAGTGCGCTACTCCTACAAATCGAACCCCCTTATTTCGGTCATCCTGTCGAACGGTTCTCGATCCTTCCCTCACGCACACCTGCCTGTCATTCCGGTACGAGAGTGCTTCCGATTTCGACGCCCTAAGGGAAATAATCCGTCGTTTCGCTTCCTGGATCACGTAGAAGACTGCGTATCCTTCGCGGAGTATTACGGATTTCTGTATTCCGACATGCATGTATATCGTGTACATAGTACGTATCCATATGTATCGACCGAATGTACATGTGTAAGTCTGGCTTCCCCTACGATGCGAAGCAGGCGCCGTGAGTGGAAGTCGTACGGCTCATCAGCGTCAACGTGCAAGTGCCTTGTTGTCTGAAATTGCGGCAACGAATTGCACGAAACTTTATCGATCGCCTCAATCTTGTGCAAGTTGAGCTTGTCTTCGACGGTTTCGCATTCTCGGCTGAGATTACGGGGCGAACTGTAAGTGACATCAGACGTATATTACAAAATCTCTAAGGCAGTGCTAAATTGTACCTCGTAAAACAATGCGAAAGATGTACAATCAGAAGTCATTGTTCTATTAGGAAAGTAGAGAAAATTAACTTGAAATTACCATGAAGTTTAAAATTATAAAATAATAGTTACAATAATTATATATGTTTATGAATATGACTATAATATTCAATTCCTGATTTCGGTAAACTGGGAAATAAAAAAGCATGTATATGTTATGAAAGTATATAAATAATAGAATAACGTATCTAAAGTAAATAATAGAGTAATGCACCTAACGTTCGGAACATAAAAAATAGTTGTGTAAAGACACGTAGCTTTAGCTACTAACAATATGGCAATATGAGCCATCAATTGTCGATAATACCGCCGATAGATACTTGGCATGCATTATTTACTGGTTATCGACATGAATCGTATTCTGAATGAAAAGAGACAATGCAGCGAAACGTAGATTTGAAACTGTAGAAGAAAATATTACAGATGTAGGAACATATATACGCTAATATTCCCGTGTTCGTTGCAAGTTCAAATAAAACTATTAAGTGGGAATATCGGTCTATATAAAATGTAGAATGCAAATGTATATTGATATTTTGCATAGTGACTTTGGATTTACATACATCGCAGCAACACCTGGCATGCCATATTTCGGATCTCGGCTCGCGTAAAATATTATCGTGATACCATCTGCCACTTGCAACAGATACACGGAGAAAATATTTCGTTTATCCGTTTCATGCATACGGCACATGCATATGCACGCGAAAGCAATCTATTTGAGTAAAGTCGGGGATAATACATAAAAGTAATCTCCAACTGCGCTTTACGATTGTTTTTATTTATTTTATTTTGTTAATCGGTTTTCACTCTAATCGCGCGTTTGAAGGCACATCTGTTTTTTTCCCCCGTTTTTCGCAAACGAGTCTTGTGTGATCTATCAATGATTAAGATCATTATATTATTACGTATAATTATAATTTTATCTGATACTTATTGAAAGAAAGACGACCGAATTATTTTGACACAGTAAGACTTATTTGATTGTTATGAATGCAGTAGGAAATAACGTAATCGTCATCGTTTAAATGACAGAGTGTGCCGAGCTCGAGGATCTCCACGCTGAATACTCAGAATACTTGTCTTGTGAGGGCAAGTGCCTTTCGAATACATTTCAGCCTCGAATGGGCGTCGATAGACATCCTAACGATCACCTATACGCAACTATACGCAACTAAACGCAACTATAATTTCGGGTTTCTTTAATTAATATAAATAACCTCGGTGAGTCCTGATGTTCCTTGGGTCCAGACTGCGCGAAAGAACGGCCATCCCACCGCGTACAGCTCGACGAATTAACTCATTGCCCCTTCAGCGGGTTCCATGACTCGACTCGGCTCAATGTGGATGCACCCAGGTATACCTTCTTTTTCTTCAGGAAAAAAAGAACTCGCCGAGAGAGAATCTCCAAATTACCAACATTTATAAACCGGACTGAGCGTTCAGCTAACGCGAACTTTAGAATAACGGTTTGCAGGAGAGTCATCGCTTTTAATTGCCGTCCTCGCTCGCTCGTATTATCCGTTCCATTCAGCATCGAATTACGAATTATCGTATTCACCGCACGTTATTGGACGTTATTACTTTCGACTCAACGATTATAATTCGGGCGTGGTGTGTCTCGAGCGAATAAATTACAAAATAATTTATATATTTCTCGCACGTTTGATTAAAATACATCATGCTTTTGCGGAGATTGAAATTATGTGTACTAAAATTAAATGGTTAATTAACGAAAGTAGTTATGGATAGAATCGTTGAAGGAGTAAATAAGATAATATAACATAGAAACAAAATAGCATCATTCAATATTTAATAAATACATTTTTTTATTTTCTTCTCTCTGCTCATAGTGTTTCATTAAAAATGCAGAATTGTACAATTGTAGTGTATAAATCACGATTACAGATCTTTAAAATTACGAACGGGCGAGAGTTTAATTAGTTTTGATGAGAAACACTCGGCACATAAAAGGAATCATTAGCGCTTGAAATTCGCGGAAGAGTGTACCATTTCTATCCATCATGCTTATTGACGTAACATGTCTGCTTGCTCACTCATATCAACTTCCAACTCGTGGAAAGGTGCTCGACTTCCTTCGTGTAAACAATAATCCTACCGTGTAAACGCGAAAACGTAGGCCGCCCAAACCATCGTGCTCCGCGTGCTTCCTTGAGCAAGAAATAGCGCGGGATCGCGTTCTCGCTTTCATGAATTTTCTATACGCGCACCGGATGGATTAAAAATAACCGTAAAAGCGTTTTTGCGCGAAGATAGCTTGGGGAATCCTTCCTTGTTGAAAACAAATTTTGCGCCGCTGGCTTTATCCGTATATTGCTCAAGAGCAGAATATTAAAAACTATCTGGGATAATGTCTGTTCAGCATCTTTGCGTAACGCAGAGGAACAACAAAGGATCAAAATTTATTTATGGTGTCAGTAATACTTCTGATACTCTCACATTATGTCATATAATCGCATTTTCGAGAAAGATGCGCTGAAAAATAAAAATAAAATAAAAGTTCCTTGTGTGTTCTTTCATTAAGAGAAGTGGTTCGAACAAATTAACAAATATCAGAAGTTAAATCGCACCCCCTATATATAGTGTACAATCTCTCTGAGCTATTTATCGTGTTTTTCTAGATACAGTTTATTTTTTGCGCATTACTTTTATTCAATAGTTAAGAAAATACTTTCGAGCGATACGAAATCCACTCAACGGCCGACATTGATTAAAAAGAACAAACCAGGCTAAGAATATCTCGGCTTGCACTTCTCTCGGGACTTGAAACTGGAAAGTAGTTAAAGATTAGGGATAAACAGTATATATTAATGTATGTAGGAAGTTTACTCGATACCTGTCGCAAAAGTTACGAAGTTACAAGCCTGCCCCTACCCACACTGGGCAAAGTTTGTTGCTTGAGCAAAGAGGTTCGCAATCATTTATTAAAAGGTAGATCAGAGAAAACGAGCTAAAATTTCAAAGCTTCAAGAAGGTTGACTGAAGAGGCGGCGCAAACTGGAAAAAATACCAATATTAATGAGCAATAATGATGGAAATAGAAAATAATACACAAATCCTTAATTTAAAACTTTGAGATGTAGGTTAGTTTAATTTGTAAGTCCAATGAAAGTAGAAGAACTTTCTTGAATAACATAGCTCTTTCATCAGTCGCGGCCGTTTAAGACTTTCCATGGGATAAAAGATAAAAAGGTATTGACTTATGCCGTATTATGGTAAAATCTCTCCCAGTTATATAATATATTTCATTATTTTCGTATAACTAGCATAACAATATTCAAAAAAGCATGATACTGATGGCTTTTGCGCGATAAAGAATGTTAATTGTTCTTTTTATAAGATAATCAGCGTCATATGAAGCACACCACTTTCATGCTACTCGAACACAATATGCTAATCTCTGTAAAATTATTCTAATTAAATCAGCAGTATATTCCATCTTGTAACTGGCGCAAATTATTCCAGATTGCTCGTATAATAAATATTATGATTAGAATGCTATCTTGAAGGTATTTAAAGAAATCACGGAGAAATTCGCTCGTGAATTCAATAAACCTCCCATGAAAAAAATATGCATAGGTCAAAAATGTTCAATTATCGATTAAAGCATTGCATTCCGAATATAAGATACTATATACAGCGACAGCTTGCCTCTTCGCCGACCTAATTGCGGTTTCCTTCGTTCGCGAGTAGAGAGTATTGAATCCTAAGGCGATCAGGCATTGGGCGTGTGTATATCGACGAGGATTATCTCGAACCCAGAGCAAGTCACAGGTACCGTATAACCGCGCGCCACGTCGGTGTACGGCTCTGCGCTCGGAATTTCCCGGATAATTTGGTCGGTGCGGGCCGCCAGCCTGTGATTTGCGAGTTCCCGATGGATAAAGACGACTCGTTGCGGACAGGAGAGCGCAGGAGGGTAAGAGAGCTGCGCGAGGACAAATGTTGCGAGACGAGGAGACAAGTAGGATGTCGCGATAACGGAGAGATAGAGAGAAAGAGAGACAGTGAGAGAAGGCACGCGGAGACTCGACAATTTGCCATCGAGTTTGCGAGCGACTTCCTGGCAGCCCGAAGGTCTGTCTCCTAGACGAAGGAGTACTACCTGGGTTAATCTATGTGAGAACCTAAGCAGCTGCCTCTGGTGGTGGTAGGAAGCCTGTCTGTCCTTCCCTTATTTCCTTATAGCCGATACGAAGAGAAACAACGGGCTTTCTCCACTACGTTTCTTGCCCTTAGCTCAATTACAGTTTATGCAGAATGCCCAGGTGTTTGTATATTATTACTACGAGTAATTTAGCATAAAATCAATAGCGTTGCCTTCTAGCATTTCTTCGAGGGAGGAACGCGAAAATTCGCTAGTAATTTATACACGGCGCTTATGCCTTTCTGGTAGGGACGTTCCCCCTAAAAATAGAATTCACCCCGCGGACATTGTAATTTCCGCGGCAGTATACCTCTAAGCATATTGCATATTTCGCGAGGAACCTTTTCTGTCTGATAGGTGTAATTTTTTGCGCGCGTGGTTTCTTCTTTTCCTTTTTCAAAGTGCAATGTAATCGATATCGCGGCCTCGTTCTGACAAACCCTAACGATATCTCGCTAACCATATCTCGTTTTTGCTTGTTTCAGGTAAGTGCAATTAGCCTATACCCGTTCAGCCGCGAGGCGCAGGGGAAGTACGCGTGAGTATGTCACTTTGATGAAATTTCAAAATGACTGCTACCGCGTCGATGTGATGGACGCTGGTGTCCTGACAGCCGACGGGACGAAGATGAAAGACGCGGTAGCTAACGCGAAGCGAGCAGCAGCCCGAAAGAGAGTGGCGCGAGACTAGCGTCCAAATTGGACGCCGGAATGACGAATCGTCGCGTCGTGGCGTTCGTATGCGAAATTCAATTAGGTCGGGTTCACCGGTTAGTCCGCGGTTGCCTTCGAACGAGCCCCGCGAGAACGTACGCGTCGATTGCGCCCGCGATCTCCGTCGTCGTTAACCAACAATCCGCGACGGACCGGTACGACCCACACGGTTCATCGATTTCTAAACTCGATTTTTAGATATAATTGGTAAAGGATTGATTGACATATTCAGAAAATATAATGAGCGAACGTCACTGAATTATTTAGAATACAAAGTAGTCTTTTATATCTTCACATTTCGTGTGTGAAAAATCTAATAAATACCAACGAAATCCTAATGAATTAAATTATTTCGAGAGATAAAAGATAAAATACTATCCTATTATCTAATTATGGCAATAAATATTTTATAAAAAGAAAAGGAAAAAAGGTAAAATCAAATTAAAAGTGATTTATTATGAGTGACAGCAGTAGAACGTGTTTTACTTTTTTATGGAAAGTAATAATTAATTCTCTATTGAATTTTGTTTGGCGATAAAATGTTTCTATTATTATTTTCGAGGGAAACTTGCCTTTCTCAGCGATTTTAATTTTTATTACAGTCTTTTTACGATTAATCTACTTTTACTGAATCGTATTTGTATGAACTTTTGACAATATATTCTGAATTCACTAGATAGTATCCAGAATTTCTTTCAATTTTGTATGACATTTTATACGAAGATACGTAATTGCATTCAAGATCTTCCATATTTCTATATTTTCTATATTTCTACATTTTTATTTTTACAAAGTATTCGCGATAATATTATATTCGGATATTAAAAATCCTATTGTCAGATTTTTATATCTAAATTTTTTAACTTATAGCGAAATTATTATTTAGAAATATCAATGGCATAATAATAAGATTATTATTCGCAGTTTATGTAATCACGAATACAGCCTTTACTGGTAGCCGAGAGGACTCTCTGAATTGCTCGCTGAGCTTGATAGGGCACATGCGAATCATGAAGTAACTTCTAGGTTGAAAGTTTACACCAAATTCCTCCCTCTCACCCCTTCTCTCGTCATGAATTCTCGGCGTTTAAGGCGAGGTTAGCCATTGTGTGTCTTTCTATATGCAATTGTGGACATTCGGAGTAGTTCTACACGTACATGCAAAAATACATACTTATACTTGTAAAGCAACGCTTCTTCGTAACGGTAAAACATTGACCAGTTGACTATCCATGACTAAAATTTCCGCGATATATAAATATATACACACATAATATCTGGAGTAGCTGGACTATCCACGTAGCAATATACGAGTAGTTTTCATGTGGCTAAACAGAATCAGGATATACTGCGGATGACACAATTGGGAACTCAAGCGCGTATAACCAAACGGGTTGTAGGGCTCTGAGCTAATTATTATATTCCCACAACAATGATCGTACATTAAAAACTAATATTGCTGACGGGAACTGGAAATTAATCATCGCTTGCCCAGACATATCTAGTGACCCACTGAGTCCCTGAGACACGGTCTAGGAATAACTTCTCAAACAACTATAGGTCTCCTACCGACCTTACGACCCAGGAGAATACGCATATGGTCGGTGCCATTGACGCGCATAAGTTTTTAATCATTTCGTCGACACGACCTTTGTCGTAAAAAATTGCAACTTTGTTTGCTCGTTAGAAGTCGTCAAGCTTTGAGACAAAGAAATTATTTCACGCATTAAAGACAAGTATTAACAGATTTGTCTTCTAAAATGCTCTATGGACATAATTCATTTATTTCTCTAAAATTGGCCAGAATTGTTCCGTAGCATTTTATTTGAAACATAAAATACAGAAACTCGGATAATATATTATATTACTCGCTGCAATTAGAAACGCTACTTCCTCTAGATTATATGGCAGATATAATTCGTGACTTCGTAATAAATTGGAAATGAAATATCTCCCGGTTGTTAAAACGCTCTTTGCCTACACCAATTGTAATTAGCAACTTCCGCGAGATTAAAATTCCTTCACGAATCAGTGAAGCGCCGTAAAATCGTCTGTAAACGCTGATTTCAACGGCGATCGCGCCGTGTCGCACCGTAATGACCGCGATAACCGATTATGGCTCTAAATTATGAAGGAAGTTTTAAACCGTCCCGCCTTCATTGGCAAACGCAATTAATTAACGAGGAGCCGCCCGTCTATGAATTATTCGACTCTTTTGTATCTATATATAGCTGCACGCGTTCACAAACGAGAACGTCGTTCGGGCCATCAAAACGTTGGAACTCGCGTAGCGAGAGACAAATGCCTCGTTGAAATATGTAAGTAAGAATCCGTTTCGGCTAATGCGTCTGTCTTTCCCCTCTTGCTTCCTAATGCGTTTAGTTGACGAAAAACGTAACAAATTGCTGCCGCCGCGAACGCTGTCGACTCCATAAGAAAGCCCCATTTCTGGCATTGACAGCTGGATAATGTTGCAAGCCTCTTATGGCAATGCATTACGTCGCTTGATGGTAGTCGTGTCTGTATCCCGCGCACTAGTACTTGAATTGGTAATTGCAGCACGCGTCATTACGCACGGAGCTACTATTACGGTATTCTATCTGCGACAAAGTCAGGCATATTTTTAACGGTGAGGAAGTAGAAAGAAGTTTTCGGTAGCGAGACACAACTATTGCAAAATATGTTCGCATTATTAAACTGTTAACAACTGCGTTCTTTAAATTAAACTTTTCGTCATTTTCAGCTCTCATTGCAATTTCTAACGCATGAAGAACCCCGCTATCGCGATACGAACGCGTTATTTCGGGAATGTTATTACAGCAAACTGAAACGTAATACGCAGCGCGTTTCCAAGTTCTAAAATCATTCACAATTATATCAAGAACTTTATTCCGCGTGCGACTTTCGCGACGACGTGATTTCCCTCGCGATATAGTCGCGTTCGACTCGTGCAGGCGCCCGGGGAGGGACTTGATGCGGTACTTTAAAAGTACGTGGCACACTCCAACTACACCAACTACACGGTACGCCGCGACTTGCAATCGTTTCGTCTAAAGTGTCTCTCGCGATATCGATGAGAGAACGCGCCGCGCGGAACATTGCATTGCGGTCTCGGGGAAGAAATTGCACTCCGAGAAATCCAATAGGTTGCGGATCGAATCGGTACTCGCGACCGTTTCAGAGAGCTTTATCTTCTCGACCTGGTCGCGCAGCTAAACGAGGCTAAACATAATCCGCAACGGGACGTGTTCGTGGAGGAGGTGGCTGACGAGCAATAACGTGCGCGCTTATACGCTGTCCGGATTCCACCGTCGTCGTCCACTCCGTACGGCACGAATTTTTTTCTGCCCAGAGACTCAAAGGCAAAAGCTATTAACATCGTGACTTTTCTTTCGTTCAACGGCCAGAACTCATTACCACGTTGTATAAGAGTTCCGACAGTTTTCGAGGTAAATTTGGATTAGAGGCTGGCAGCTCGTTAGCCGACCTTATCGATCGTTTCTCTTGGATACCATTGTGCACGGCGTATTAATTAAAAAATGAAAATCCAGAGCCCGTCCAACACACGAGGAGTTTTATAATCTCCAAGTTCCGTATCCTCTCTTGCACCCCTCCTCTCTCTCTCTCTCTCTTTCTTTCTTTCGCTCTCTCGTCCGGAAACGGCCGCGAAGTTAAATTACACTGGATCGCTTATCGATTTTCAATTTACTCTTGGGTATCAATAATTCAATGAACTCCGGAATACTACTTAAATGAAGCTAGCGAAGTCTCAATGGTTAGCCATAGTTTATCTTTTCATACCTCTTTTTCATAGTCAAGAGCATAAATTATGATCCGCTGTGAAAGATGTGACGGATGATGTTAGTCCGATCGATAGAATATTCTGAATGAGTCTAGATTCGAATACGCGTGCACAGAAACACCTTGGAGCCCGCATTCAACATAACTGTCGACAACCGTGAGAAGCAACATGTGCGATCTTACCAAATCATTATCGACGATGGTTCTAATCAAGCGTGGACAAGAGAGACTCGCGCCGTATTCGAATTACTAACAAATGTATGTTACAGACAGGTGAGGGTGTCGAGGTGACATCTCGCAATCACTCTGGTCCGCCAATTTATCGAAAGAAAGACTAATGGTTGCCGGAGGGTGACGCTTGGTGAAGTCTTTGGCGGGATGGAGAGAAAAAGGGGAAAGAGAAAGAGAGAAAGAGAGCGCGAGGAGACGACGGGACGAAGAAGGGCAATGACAGATACCAGCGTCGGAACCGATCGATCTGGAACGAAATAAAATATGCTCGCGAGAGCACGGGTGTAATTACGAGCGCCGAAGAAAAATACAGCGCGCCATTACCGGAGGGTTAAGTGAACCTGCCCTGATCGGCTTGTACGGAAAGGAGAAAAAGAGAAGGACGATAGAGGAAGGGGGTCAGCAGTGGGATACAGGGAGAAAGCGGGATAGAGGGAGAGAACGAGAGTGAGATAGACGGGGAGTGAAGGGGGCAGGGCAACGCGAGGTGAAGCCGGAGGAGAAGTATTACTCAGATAACTGAGACGTGGAACGAATGAACGAAGGGAACTTCGAAACGGGTAGGAACGAGTCGTAGGAGGTCGGACGAGGCGACGGGGAGTGCTCGCTCTCGCGGGGACCAAGGGTGGAAAGTACGGTTTGCGTGTTCGGGCGCAAGTTCGCCTTGGCTTCCGGTTGCTCGCATGCTACAAGTCCACTTGTATTAGGCTCGCCGTACGAATACGCCACACGCCCGCCCGCGGTTCGGACGTAGTCAGTCAACGGTACACGAACGCACGTGAAACACACACATACTCGGGCATTTACGATCGAACGCACGAAAGCCGTTTCGGCCAGAACTCACCCCCGACGCGGAAGCTAATCGCCGGTTGAATTAATTCCAGAACTGAGAATGGCTTCTGCCGACACGCCGGCGCTTTACTATCGGGAAATGGAAAGATATCGGACTATCGAGTGCGACTAATGGCCACCGGAAATGCTAGATAGAGCGCGTGCATGCAAACGCGATTTCGATTGTGGCTTAGCGCGAGTACATAAAAGGTTCGAGGTCGTGCGTTTTGCTCAATTCATGTGACCCAACCGACCCTGGGGCTCGGAGGTGAACTCTGATGTGGTTAGGGAAACTACCGTAGACTAGATACAATCGGTCGTTACAACTTTCGCGGGAAGGCATATAAAAGCCATTACACGCAGGCTAGATAATTTCTATTATTACGAGAGTCATGCCAAAGATAATAGAAAGTTGGTTTGATAAATGCCGAATATAATAACTCCATCTTAAACCCCACTTTAGATGATCCATTTGCGTCAGATTTTATAGAAAATTTTATGAATTCTATTTATAATTTTATACACCATGCATTTTAATACATATTTTTACATTTTAGCACACAAAAAGTTAGAAATAGAATTCTATTCTGCATTCCGACAGAAATTAAATATCGGTTAAAGTAGACTTTACACGTCGTTCCAAATTAAGAGAGAAGATACACATATTTTAATTTTTTACGTAAAAAAACGTTTCCATGTATGATTCAACATTTCTTTTGTAATAAACGCGCTTCAAAAGCTATTCAAAAACACGCGTATTTTCTCTGTTCCTTAATTATCAGGCACAATATTTCATTCGCGCGACAGATCCAGCCTCGCGTTTCAATTAAAAATCCCTCCTGATACACGAGCAAGCTCCATCCGAACGGCAGTCAGAAATCAATGAAAAATTTTCAGGATTAATTTCGAGGAAAATGATGAAAACACCGTGTCCGCAACGCGCGCGCCGAATCAAAGTACTTTTTTGCGATTCCATATAGGGGTAGTTAAGTTAAATAATGAATGAGGATTGGCTAGCTGAGCCGGTCTGCTGGGGGTTCGGCTCGGTATACCGAGTTGCTTTGATGTCTGGCGGCAGCCGCCGATTATGGAATCAATTATTGCGCGGTACTCCCTCTTTCGTCCTCTCTAGCCTTTTCAATCCACTCTCGCACTCGTGGCTTCGGGCTTATTCGCCCGCGTTCTCTGCTCTCTTTATCTTCTCCCTACATTCCGCTTCCTCTCCCTCGCTCTCTCTCTACCTCTATTCCACTTCGTGACGGATGCGAAGGGAAAGATTTATTCCGTATAAAAAATTACACGGACGGAGAATCACGAAGGACCGATTCCGCGGAAGGTCAGCGGAGTGCGGACTCAGGTCTACCGTCTACCCATGTACATGAGGATACCGCTATTATCGTTCCATAACCTACGTCAATTACGCCCCCGACGACGGGCGGTACCGCGGAAATAGAACTTTAACCATCAGTACGTGCTTACCTCTCCCAGTTGCAACACTCGGAATTAATTATGAGATAAACCGCATGATTTTAATAGATACTTCGCGAATAATTATATCATCGCTAATATCATGAAAAATATTTCGTTTATTTGCGAATCAAAATAGTTTTCTACTGTATTTTTTTTACTATCTTTATGTATTATCGCGTTTATTTAAATTATCGTGATTAATATAGAATATATTGCAATTCGTGAAATTTAATAATCTAATTTCTTTTATAATTAAACCGGTTGGAAGCATTAAGAAATGTCGAAACAAGTTATAAAAATTTATTATTTATTTATACCTTATTACAATATCACATGTCAAATACAAAAGATAACGTAGATGAACCACAAGTGTACCTTTTCTAGAAACATTTCTTTTTATACTTTCTCTTCCCGGAGTCTGTAATGGAAGGTATGGGATTAGTCGGCGTTACAAACATACATGCATATTAAAATATGTGTTAAAATATGCAAAAAGAGGCTTAGCCATCGTTGTTGCACGTCGCCTGCCAGTTGCGTGCGCTTTTTTTCTATTGATTAGAAAAAAATAGATGGTCACCTCAAAGTTTTCTATCAATTAGAAAACTAAATTTAAAAAACTTTATTCAGTTAATAATAAGAAATAATTTGGAAAAGAGGATATTGCTTACTAACATTGACTCTTATTTTTTTTGCTCTCTTTGATGGAAATCACGTATCGTTGCGCTACATTCAGTGGTGGTGAATAGCCCGTCGTGTAGGCGGCGTCCTCGAACAGGACCAGGTACTCTTCCGTGGCGGTCGTCGGTAGACGTTGCACGACCGCTTTGTAAAAGCAAGTAGTTTGCGGGTACAGCGCCATTACTGTAGATCCTTTCGAGAACAGGGCGTGCGGATCGGTCTCGGGATTGGCCCTCATCAACGGCAACGGCACAACTCGTCTCCGCGACAACGTGTGACGTTCCTTCTGCTCCTCGTCGATATCGTCCACCTCGTATTTGTTTGTCGTGGGATTAAAGTGCAGGACCTCCGCGAGTATCCAGTTCTCCCCCTCCTCGTTGCCCTTCACCAGGGCGGCTACCATGTCTCCCGTCTTCGCGATGTACGTGGGCTCGGCGGGTATCGCGCCGCACAATGGTGGTGGTTTGTGGCCCGGTGTCTTTCCCACGTAGAGGGGCAGGGTCTGCGCGGTGCTCAGCAGCATCTTCATCAGTGCGCCGCGCCTGATGGTCTCCTTGTTGCCGGCTTGACGTGCCTGTATACGTAGGTCATTTCGTAACGTGCGGATCTCGTTGATCTTGTCGAGAGCCTTGCGCAGGATCTCCTCTTCCTGCTGGGTGTCGGTCACCGCGGCGTTGTACAGATTCTTCAACTTTTGCTGGTAGTAAGGGGAGACTTTGTCGTCCGGTGTGACCTTTTCGTGGGTCTTCATGATATTGTTTAGATTGTGCTCCGAGCGGACTCGCTGACTCTCAATCTCGTGTACGAGCTTGTAAATATTCTTCAAGAGCTCTTGTATCTGAGTCGCCGCCGCGTCCGCCGTGAGAGGCATCGCGTGCGAGAGATATGAGAATTATAGGAGGTCGTGTGTGTCAACTGTAGTAAATAGTAACCTAACGGCTTATGCTATCGATCGCTTTCCTGTAATGAAAAAGCATAAAACGCGCGTTTTAGGAACATTTCCTTAACGCACTTTTTTATTATCAATTTAAAATCAATTTAAAATTAATTAAAGTATCAATTTAAAATCAACTTAAAATTAATTACAGTATCAATTTGAATATCATTAAATATCTTTTATTTTAAAAGTAACGTTCACAATATCTCACAATATTGAATACCGCAATAAAAAAAATTTTTTTAATTAGGTTAGAAATGATCGCTCTCGAACTCGTGTTTCTCAGGGACTCAGGGACGACTTGCTTCAGTCCAAGACCCAAGACTTCATTTGTACCACGTGTATATAACAGAATCACTATCTGAATGCAATTAGGAGTTCGATATTTCTTCAAAAACTTCCCGCGTCGTTCGGTTCGATGTTGATATAGCGCATGCAATCGCCGTTCATTTCCCGAACTCATTCATCGAATTTTAGCGTGTACTACGTCCGCCAACAGCGCTCGTGATAAAATGGCCGAGAGTCGGCGCAGCACGACTGGATCAATACACTTACCCGGTCGGGAACTGAGTCACATCCGAGTGGACGGTTGCTCGACGAGTCTCCGAAGAACGAGGTTTCGGTCAAACGTTTCGATACACCGGTAGTCGTATCGCAGGGCTTCCTAGCACGAAGCTGCGAGAGGCACCGAGCGTTCACGAGATGTTATACGTTCGATCGTTCACGCGCATCTGCGCTGATCTGCGCCACACCGCTTCTCCCACTTCCACTACTTCTGGTTCTGGTCGCAGCAGTTTTCTATCAAGGCGATGCTGCCACCTGGTAGCGAGTTCTGAAAACAATGCATCAGTGATAGTGCTGACTGTCGCAGAGCTGGAGTCACTGGTATCTTGGGCCTTAGGCTTGCTCAATAAATTTATTAATCCTAGCTAGCCACACTTATTTTCGAATCCTTAATTCGCCACGCTTCGGTTCTTGAGACCGCTCGGCTTTGTCACATTGTCATTTTCATTCTAATTAATGTTTTTAAGCTTGTAATGTAGAAATTGGAAATACAGAGCCTGAATAAGATAATTTATAAAAATATCAGGTCAAGAAAATATTTTGAGTTTAAACTGAATTTATTATATAAGGAAACTAGAAAATTATGTTATGTGAAAACTAGGAAACCGAATAACGTTTAGTGGCCCACTGGACCGGAATGTGGCGAGCTAGAATTAATTGTCGATGTATTATAAAATATTTTTTTTACATCAGCGAACATTATTAATGTCATATGTTGATTATATTATACTGATGCTAAAAAACTGTTTGTTATTTTTTTCATCAAGCTTTGTATTAAATAAAAGAAATTAATATTGTTTGGAAGGAGAATTGAAAAGTGTCTCTTTATATTATATGAAAGAAAGAGCATACTGAAATCAATCGACAATTTTGCTTCATTCGCTGATGGCAATTCTTTCTTTTCGATCTAATGCGAGAGGCAAGTCATCTAATACTAAAATTTATGTAAGTGCTTTGGAGAAAATAATAATCTAACAAAATGCGGATAAATATTTGAGTGTCTGTACGTGCACAAGGATACACATTAATCTGTTAGACAAATTATCGAATTATCACGCTTTCTCGTTATAATTCGATCGCAACTTTCTCTACCTTTCTATTTATTACTGAAGTATATATTTAGAGTCTGTGAAAAATAAAGTCGAATATGTAAATTATCAGTTAGCGGTTTAAATATTCAGTATATGTTCTAAATATTTTTGTTATCTCAGGAAAGGTTTTCATAGCAAGAAATTTAATTAATGATTTAATCTTGAATATTTAATACCATGAATGAATTATCGGTTTAAATATTCGGCATATGTTCTAAATGTTTTTGTTATCTTGATAGAAGAAGTTTCCATAGCAAGAAATTTAATTAATGAATCAATCCTGAATATTTAATGCTATAAATCACGGTGAATGGATTATCTTTTTTGTGTCTTTCTCAAGAATGTCTTTCATAGCGATTTGTACCGTGTCAGTGCTATTACTGTACTTGAATCATATTCGAGATATTTCATTAAACGTTCGATCGGACATTCCATTACTTGTGGGTTATGTGTGTGTGTGTATGCCAGTGATAAAGTCGTTTCAATATGCGAAAAATACGCCGTACGCTAATAATTTTTCTTTGAACGAACTCGTTCTTCGTAGATCCAATCGTATATCGTATCGCACAGACGGGCCTGGCTGCGGTACCAAGCGGAGGCATATATTGAATGTGGCGTGTATCATCGCTAACAACCAACAGGTTAACCGCGCTAACAGCATCGATAGCACCGCAGAATGCCATAACTCATTCGCGCCGAGGCATGCCGAGGCATGCCAAAGCTTGGGAAAACTGAATCTAATCTCTTGATTAAATTCATACTTCCGCGACGAGATTTCGCGTTATCGTACTTTGATAAACTTTAGTCATTCATTTGTACGAAGTTCTCCGTAATGAACGATTCGTCACAGTTTAAAGAAGCGAGTTGAAACTAGCACAATTATGAAAGAGAAATTATAACATGTGAAAATATCGTGTCGGAAAATAACGCAACTCGATATTTAACTATTTTTTAAATTTGTAATTTGTAATTAGTAATTTTTTTAGTTTGACAACTTAAAATAATAATATAGTAATAAGGATTTTAGAGTATCTACACGACAGAGCGAACGTTACGAGATTGCGTGTCATAAAATTATTCGCCACTGTCGATCAATGCGATACATTTCAGTGGGCGCCGATCGAAGCATCCGTTTCGATAAATCGCGACGACCGGGATTTCGCCATGAAAACGTGTCGCGTCGTATCCAGATATGCGATCTCTTGGCATATCGCGGTGTGTTACGCAAGATGCATCGTGTGCACGTGCATCATCGCTAACGGCTGACTAGTCTAACCGTGCTCTAACCGATGGTGCCGATGCTGCTTGGTGTACAGGACCGTGCCATAACGCATCGCATGTAGAACTTGAGAGAATTCCGAGCCGCGTGGACCATTACCGCGTCTGCCATCGTTTCTCGAGCCTGTCTACGTGTTCGCTGTATCGTACACGTGCGCGGGTACACCTTCCGATATCTGGCCTCGCTGTGTGTAAACGTTATCCCGCGCGCTCTTACGAATAGAACGCCATGACCTATCCGCAATGAGATGCGTGTCACGCGTGCCACTGGCATGCACCTGTGCTGGTGCATGGTATACTGCATTGTCGAGAAATCGCAGACGATTCGGTCGGGCCTTATTGTTGTACGTTCTGAGAGTCTTACACACATCTGAATAATATATACGTGCGCATCATCGTTGGGTGTCCTGCCTGAAAGTCGATTTCTCCATCTTAAGTGATTATGAAATGCGATAAAATAATTTAAAATCGCTACTGCCGATACCTCGATAGGTCTTGGTTACTTTAAGTAGTAATCTAACATAACTGGATTTTTTTAACTACGTGAGCAACTTAGTATAAATTTAATTTAAAAAATATGACTGTCGTAGCGTCGTAGCGTTATTGATATGTCGATTTAAAGAAATTTTATTTGAAGATTTAGAGTATATAAATTTTATTTGAAGAAATAGAGTATATATATATATAATACTATTAAATCGTAACGTCGCTGTAATTACTCCGACCATGCTCAGATTCGAGTATTCGTGCACTCTCTCGTTGAGTGGAAATCAAATTCTTTGTACACGTCTGGGTGCAGCCGCGAATGGACTATTAAAATGTGCTATAACGACGATGAGCTCAGCTCACGTGTTACTTCAGAATATTACATACATACATATGTACGTATGTAGGTACATTTTATAGAACAATGTGTCTAACGAGGCGTAAGGAGAGATCCTGGGTCTCGAGCAAAGTCCTCATGTCATTTCGCGCCCGTCGTCTAGACACCTATATTTTCACTGATACCTATTTCGACTCTCATCACCAAATTCGCACAACTAACCCTGCGGCAAACTCCAAATCGCAATGCTTTGAGCACATGACAATTGGCAGACAGAGACAGAACAAACTTTACTTTTCGGACGCATAAGTTTTTAGCATTCTTCTCAATTATTATACTTTTACTATCGATATTTCCACGTTTTGTAAAACATAAATCGCCAGTATAATGTTCTTTTTTTTTAAATACGACGTTGTATACAATGCACGCACTGATGAAAAAAAGAAATCTCCAGACAAAAATTTATTATACAGTTGTGACGTTTACGTTCCGTTCGGTGTGTCCGGTAAGCAAATGTGATATAAGACAAAGCAGAATAATGCAGCGGAACTGGTGCGTGTATATATAGGTATGGATATTCGCATAAATCGATCGTGCGTAGCGAACGGCTGATTCGACGGTGGCTCGCGCAATTCGATCTTCATCTAATATCGGCGCTTTACGACGCACGAGTTAACGACTTGTTGCAGTCGTTAATCCGGCTACAATGCCGGATACCGGCGCGCATAAACGATATTTCAAACGGATCCTCCGTAAGGCGCGGAATGAAAATGTCAAACGCAGCTACGTTACCGTTGACGCGAACGGGAAACAGGAGCCTGCAAGGAAAGCCGGGATGGAAAGTTCGACTCGTAAACGCAATTTATACGCGGAGATTCGATATCTCGTGACTGTCACATATGTTTGTCTTTTTGTTTCTATTAGGTTGTTTGTCAAATCGTTTAGTAGAGGCAGGATGATTTTGCCAACCGACAATCTTCGCATAAAACTGCAAAGTAAATTGTAAACAAATAAACGTAGATACCAACTTTTCTAAGCTCACATTTTACTTTCGGGACTTTATCACAAGTAATTAGTTATTATACATGCAAAATATTATTAGCAAGTGACAAGTAAAAAGTGGCTTTGAGAGTTCAACGCGGTCTCGGTGCGTAAATTAACGTTATATCGATCTTTAATAACTAATAGGATAGATAATTATATAATAATTACTATAGGATACATAATTATAAATCAGACGTTTTGGCTCCACTTTAAGCCGTCTTCTCAGATGTGTTATATTAACAATTAAATCAAAATAATCTCACGTTTTCCGAGAAATAAGTGAGTAACTTCAAAATTAACAAAACTCAACTTCAAAATTATTTCTCACCGGAGATCATTTTGATTTAATTGTTACCGCATCGCTGAAGATGATTAAAAGCGGAGTCGAAACATTCAATTTATAATTATGTATCCTATTAGTTATTAAAAATAACGTTAACTTACGCATCATCAATCGTTTGAACTCTCAAAACCTCTTTTTACTTGTTGCTCAATAATTCCATTATCGAGAGTCCCTTGTTATTTATCCAATTATCAAAATATTATTAACATGATGCATAGCATATATCTCTAATTTGTAATATTTGTATCATATGTTTTATATTTATATAATATAACATACATGTAATAGCTACTGCAATAAAAAGCTAAAATATATTAATATTTATACAACTTTGTACATCTATTTTTGCGAAGAGTAAAATATTAAAGATAAAAGATAATAAAAACGGAAAATTTTACTCCAACGTTCGTTTATCGCAATATGCACAGTATTTTTATTGATTATCGAGGAAATAATAAGAAATATATACGTGCGCTGTAAATTACTGTCATTTACTATTCGCCGCATGATGATGAGAAAACCGTCCTTCCTACATCGCAGCTTTATCATTTATTATCTGAATCTCAAAATCTCGGGTACTTGCAACTCGTGCGTTCGCGTAAAAGAGTCACGGCGGTCTCGCGCTGTGTACTTGGCGCGTGACACTACCGTGTCTCTTGATATCTTATTCTCCACAATACATGTATACTCGATACACTCGATCGATGTGCCACTGACGATCACACGAGACATCATGCCGCGCGCATCTTCTCCACGAGAATTTACCTGAATTCGTCTAGAAGTGCCAGACGAATGCTCGTAAAAATAGCGAGAAGTCGTGAAAGGAATTCAAACGGTAGCCGTTCAAACGGAATCGATACGATTGTGATTTTCCGTATCCGTATAGTGCCTTTTCCCTAACTGGTATCGGGCGATTTATCGAGGCGGATCGAAAGAAAACAAATGCGGGGCTTGGAAGCTGGCCGCTATATGTCTGCGCTTTGTTGCATGTAAAAGTAAACGTATTACCATGCGTACACGTTGATGCGTGTCTTATCTTTTATCTCGAGAGCTTCGCTTCCGGTCCGATAGAATATTCAACGAGGGTGACATCGTATCGATGTATGCGCGCTGCAAACCAAATATTCCTTTCCGTCGATGTTCACGCGCGCGGTCAACACCAGCGTGGCCATAATCGGATCACAGTCGGACAGGAAACAATAGAGCGGAGAGAAGTGATAAAGGTCAAATCACAGAGGCGGCGGTGCGGTCAAGGCGTAAGGGATATTTGATTTATGCCAGAGATGCTTTCCGGCTTGGGGTTTGAGGTGTCAAGATGCTGGACGCGCTTCCTTTCTCGACGCGAAGGTATACACGCAGAAATCCCTCGGCCGCTGTATAATGCAGACCCGTGCGCATTAGCGCGATTAGATCGACATTCGAATCGACATTGCAACCTTTTGCGCACCCCCTCTCTTCGTCTCCCTTGTTCACCCTCCGTTTATTTTTTATAAGGCGTAGCCTGGACTGCCATATGCCGTTTCATTGGTGGCGGCGAGGGCTCTGTGACACGCGTAGCATAAGGGATAATGCACTGCCTCGTGTTTGCGTAGGGAAGCTCCTACGGATGGGAATTATCGAATTTCAGAAACGCCCGCGTACGGTCCCGTTATTATTTCAGTAAACATACGAAGCTCGACCAGGTGAGCAATGGCAGGCCGGAACGATAGTCAAAACTAACAGGCACCCTCGCCCTCTCGAGAACGATAATGCCGCCTCCGTTGCCGTGAAATTTGTCCATAAATATTGGCACAGAGTAATCGATGTGACGAATATTTCATCGGGGAATGAGTGATACCGTGACAGCCGGTATTATCGATACTGTCACTTTCTGTATTCGCATTTCTTGTCGGTATCGATAATGAATAGGAATAGGATTTTACCTGTTTAGAAGATAAAATTTTGCCACGTGCGAATTTAATAGCTTTTCGCAATATTGATCGATTTAGATGTTGTTGAAACAATCTTCAATGCTGAATATATAACGCCTCGTGTTTAAACAATTTTAACGACGACAACTTGATCGACGTTGAAGCGACATTTGCGTGGCTGAACGGCGAAAGCCTGTATTGGACAGTTCCCGGTTGACAGCGTTTAAATAATTAAGGAGATGCGCGAGTTGGCCGATCAATGCCAAAGTTCGGCGAAAATTGACAATCCATAGGATAAAGAGAGAGAGTGTGTGTGTGGGAGAGGGGGAGAGAGAGAGAGAGCTCACTGAGAGAAGCGAAATACTCGAGGCCGGCGACAGGAGAAGAGGGTCGGAAAGAGGGGTTGAGAGACGCTGGCTGACAGGCTGAACTCAGTGACAGCCCGGCGAACGTATTAATAATAAATGCAAACGGCTAACATCAATTTCTGTCTGGCTGCCTCCGCCGCCACTACCCTCGCAGCCAACTCGGAGACTTACCACTCCCTTCGGGAGGAAGAGGAAGCGAGACGAACTTAACTACCCCTTTATTTAGTCGCCCGTTTGCTTACTTACACCGGACTCGCTCCGACGAACTTCCGCGCGCGTTTGTCAGAGAGCCGAAGCTGCCAAGACACGAAGAAAGAGCGCGAGACATTGAACAAACTACAAATTGATACAACCCCCGTATCTCCCTCTGCAATTCTGGGCTGACTACTGCGATGTTGTATACAGCGGCGTCCGAGAAATTGAAGTAGAGTTAAATTAAGGCTTGATTGACAGTTCTTTCTCTTTCTCGCCGTCCGCGTCGATTGATTTTTATATAGTTAAAATAATCTGGTTAAGCACTTTCCGGTATAACTCGTAGGCGAAAGTTTTAGTTGTCTGTCTGCATGTAAGTTATACATGAAATAAAATGTTACGAATATATACATTTTTATTTTAACCTCAGTAAATTACAAAAGTTAAATTAATTTTTGTAAATTATTTTGTAATTATGAAATTATTTCATATATTTCACTCTCTTTAATTATATTATATACCGTCGCACAAACAAAAACGTATTTTTATCTCTGTTGTACAAAATATGATTATTCAAACATTTTAACATTTTAATATTTACCTGAAATTGTGGCAAACCTGCGTTTAAACATTATTGCTTGGTTTGTGATATATTCCCTCTCTGTGTTCAATGGAAACGCTACTTTTCTAAAATAGAAAGGTTCTTCACAAGTCATGCGACAGTTATGCGAATCTTTCGTTTTGCAAGAGAAGTCATATCACTTCGTGAGAATCGATTGCACAGTCAGCGGATCTGGCATATCCCATGGCAGTTACCCGAATAGTAGGATACGCATACGGATGGAAGGGATACGAAATCGCTCCGCACTTCGGCGTGGTACCGAGAATGATAGACGAAGAGAGTGACGGCGGCGGCCGTAACGTCAAAGAAGACGTTGAAAGGATTTTCCTCGATAAATGGCTCTCTAGACCCAAACGGAAGCGGAGAGGGCGCGCTGAGAAAGACGAGTGCACTCGCTGGAGTGTAGAATGGCCGTTTTATCGGCACGAGATGCACTTCCTTTGGGACACCCTTTTTGCAGGACGAGCTTAACAGCATCGATGTAGCGCACCTTGGACCGTCGCACTGTTCCGATAAGGAACTGAGATTGTCGCTGGAAACCGATTCTTTATCTGGTCTCGGGGAATGGAACGGGGGAAAAAGGATATAGCGAAGCCCGCGAGAGCAAAAGAGACGAGGCGCAACGCGTGTTCCATCGATTAAACAAGAGGAAAGAGAAAAGGGGAAGAAAGATGGAAAGAGACGACCTCACGAAGAACTTTTCGAATATACGTACCACCACCGCGATCTCATCTCCCTAAGTAAGATCGCCATCCTCCACTTAGCGGAGGATTTATACGAGCCAAGTTGAAATCGAATCCTGAACGGATGGAACTTTAAATTCCTGCCGTAAGTATAAACGCACCGCCGCGCTCTCCGTAGCATTGATTTTGCTGCGAGGTTGCGCTTAGCAGCATACGAATCACGCGAGATCGACGATGGCGATCGCCCGAGATAGGAATGCCGTGATCCAATAAGGAAGGAAATTAAATCAACTGAAAATTTTTAACGCTCGGATATTTAGGAGCGAGCGCAACGAGTTTACGCAACAGCTGACGGGGCGAGAAGGAACGATAATGTCGTAGAAAGACTAAACGAGACTGATATTTATGGTGATTCGGTATCTGGTGACAATAACCGGTTGCATGGAATATCAATTTTGATCAACCGGTTCAACCTACGCGGTATTAGACTATTCGACAAAGCTGCAAAAACGATCCGTTGCTCGAATATTTTAGAATAAATAATAATTTTCAAAAAATTAATTTTTAATAACATTGTCTAAATTTTTTTGATAGATCTTTATTGATCGTTCTTTCGGTTCCTCGTGTGCTTTTTATTTAGTATTTAATATTTATTTAGTAAAATACCCGGAAAATCATCAAGCCTAGACGTGCTAAGCTATGTTAATCCGTTTCAAATAGATATACTAGCAAAGACGTGGTATTACAGGTCATTTGTAGATATCATCTCTTTTAATTGCCCTGCAATTCTGCTCATTTCGTAGAACACATGCTATCAATCCAATCGGTTATATAAATTATCATTGCAGCAAACACTTTGTCAAACACCTAAGCAATAAACGCGTAGAGATCTTCGCGTTTTATCTACACGCTAGAATTTCACAAACGTGTGCGAATGATGAAGAACGTTGCTGCGCAATAAGTTTTTCGCATATTCTTTAGCCGTTCATGCTCTCACACGTTCCACGTTTATGCGAATGCGTATATACTATCTTTCAACGCGTCGCGTCGGTATCCCCCGTCGGGCAATAATGCTTGTATTTTTCCTCTTGCACGCGCACACGCTGAGCCTGATTTTCTAATGACTTATAGACGCACCGTGGCCATCGGCACGTGCATTTCGATCCTACCTTCCGATATCTACGACTTGCATTAAAGCGAGACCACCGTGTACTTCTCGCGACGCCGCGGCTAGATATGCGCGCGTAGGCAAGGTAGGTGCTAACGATCGCAAGATACGATACGATTTGCGCACGATCGATCTGAAAAAACCGTCACCATGTACAGGCTGTTCTAAAACCACCGGATATTGTAGACAAATATTAGCTAAATTAAAAAAAAAAGTATTTAGTTTTGTGTTGAAGCATTTTCTTGTTGCAAGACACATCTGTTTTCCAGAAGCTTAACAAGTAGCAAAGCATTATTTTTTAATGAATTTTCGCGTTTTAATGGAACTTTACAGCCTTTTTGTAATCGTTATATTAAAAATTTGACACTCGAAACTAAAAGGTCGTGATAAACGAAGATATAAAGTTTGCTACACAAAATAGATTTCACATGATTATTAAGTGTGTTATTATTGAAATGCATATCGATCGGCTCTGTCGCTGTTGTTACTACAAGTACTCCCAGTTACTATTATACCTACATGTGCATCGTAATGTATCTGGTCTTCGTAATATTCGAATGCTGGTGGACAGTATGCGGGAATGCGGTGGAAATCGCTCGCGGAAATGTCTGCGGGGAAATCTATTGTTAATGGGTAGGAGATGGGCGGGTAGGAGATGGGCGGACGGGCAAGGTAGTAAATCGGTATCGTCGTAGGAAGATAGTATAATAATAGTGTCGTATAACGCAGGGCGATAAAGTCGTAATAGGCAAATTAGCAAAGCTTTTTGTACGACGTCAGTAAATGTCGGCTCTGCGTGTTTATCGATGATGCCTGTGGTAAAGAGAGATTCTGACGGCAGGTGGTCAGCTGACATAGCTATTTCGCGTAGATTATATTCCAACAATCAAGAACCGGATTTACGTGACAGCAAATGCGATACAGAAATGTAAGAACGTATCTTTGCGTTTATAGGATATAATCATTGTGTCTACTCGATTTGACATTTAATCACACCTTTATGAAATAGTTCGTGTTATATTAAACACTACTACACATATGTATATCGAAATGATTTAAAATTGATTTAATTTATTTATTTTTTCAGTGAATATTATAGGTATAACATTTAAAAAATCTTGATTACGTGAGATTAAATTATATTTTTTGTATATGTTGTATTAAATAATTAGCTATTAATATTTTAGACTGCAATTTAAGAGCGAATAAATGTAACATGATAATCTAAATAATATCGAAATATCACTTGTTTCGTCTGCATCCCGGAAACGCGTTATCAATTGCGCCGTAATTGCGTGTCTGAATTTACTTACGTGTGTTTCACGCATAACCGCCAATTTAGTGAACAAAGTGAAATTTATGTTTTGGTTACCATTTCGGGTAATAACAATACATAAAATTTATATCTATGTAACACGGAGAAGATACCCCAGATATAGCTATATCGTTCATATAATATCCGTTGTGATTATATCTACGTGATTTATAACACCGCAGGAGGCAATTGGCAATCGTTGAAGAAGTAAGGTGTGTGCAATTAAAATTCGTGACACGATGAGAGGTAATTAGAATTTCGGAATGAATTATCCACTTACCGTACAGTAATCTCAAGTCCCGTATTTCAAGTATAAACGCTACAGTATACTTTACATCTTTATTTAAATTAGATGTATTGTCATGATAATAACTGCATTAGTAAGAAAAAGTGCAAAGGCCGATGCAGCTAGCTCGAAATAGTTCATAAAGATCACAAACTTGTGTGCAACATTGATTATCACAATATCCGCAGTGAATCCACGGTGCATTGACGCGAATGATCCCCGGGTTCGTCGAAGTAGGAAGACCGGAGCCAGAACAGAGAGAGCGTATAATCCAAACGAGAGACAACCGGGGAGGGCGACATAACTGGTTATGTATATGAAACGTTAAGTCGTGTGAGTAACATATGTCACGTATTAACAGGTTGTCCCATTAAACGTTCCGGCAGCGCGCACGGCTGGCCCTTTTCAACCCCGAAGAAACCGCCCGCGTCCTCCCGCTTTATCTCGCGTATTTGAATAAATTCGAAAAATAAAGGTCACCGGCGCGTTCAATTATAATTGAGCGGTTGTCAACGCGACGATAACGTCGACACCCCGTTTCCCGCGCGTCAACACGTGTGAATCTCGTTCAACAAGGGCTCCCTTCCTGCGTCGCGAGGCCCGAAAAAAAGGAAATGGCTGTGTGGCACGGTGTCCTTTCTCTCTTTCTCCCTGACCAACCTGGTACCGCGGAAGTGTTACTCTTTTTTCCCTTTTCTTCACTCGCGGGAGTGTGGGTAACGCGAAAACAAGTCGGCGTCGCGTGATCTAACGCCGAGGGGAAGGAAACCGTATCCTCGCGTCGGACAGGAAAAGGAGAAGAGGAGAAAAAAAATGCGTAATTAATCCGGCCAGACATCGGTATGCCCGCCGTGTCGGTAAACCTGTGCGTGCATGCGTGCGTTCGTGCGTGCTTATTTCTTATGAGTAATTATCCCCACGGGTCCGCTCGTCGTTAGGCGACTCGAGAAGATCGAAGATAAATATATTAAACGGTGAGAAGATATAGGCCCGGCTTTCTTATACAACATCCTGGTTGGCTGACGCGAGGGGCCGATTATTGAATGGATAAATTTTCGAGGAAAAACGAAACCGTCGAAACTCGCCCTTGGATTGAATTTTGTTTCGCTAGGTCCGGGAGTTGGAAGGGATCGTTCGTTCGTGAAGCCCCCTGTATTCACACGGAACGGATATATCGCCGCGATATAAGAAGTCTAAGCAGCGCGCGGCACGGCGCGCGGCTATCTTGAGGTATCTTAAGACCCGAGTACCAAAACGTGTTCCTACCCGAATAAAGGCCGCGAAGCGAACGGGCGCGGCGATATGATAAAAATAACGAATGTTATTGCTAACTGCTAACGAGTCAAAGCACCTCGGCGTGGGTATGGCACTCGATAAAAAACCTGCTAGCCCACGGAATTCATTTATTATTCGCCCTCTGCGTCCTTTTTTCTCTCTCTCTCTCTCTCTCTCTCCCTCTTTCTCTTTTCCCGCGGGTTTCGTCTCCCACTGCGGCAACAGCCGTGCCGCCATTATCGCAAATTTCCGTTTCGGTGATGCCACTTGTCAATTACCGCCTCGTGTTGCCCTTTCGCCGCGCGTTCGCGACGTTTATCTGGTCGGCTCGCTCTGAGGATTTATCGCACATGCGAATTCCGCCGAGTGGCCGATTTATCGAATTATACCGATCGCCAGCCCTTATCGGCGCCCATGATATCGGCCATGTTGCGCATAAGCGATACCTCGGTGAATGAGCGAGGCCGAGCATCGTTTAAATGCTTTCGTGCGTTTCGTGCAGAGCTGCAGCAAAAAATTAAGCGGCAGCGATAATCACCTTCGTTGGTCCCCGTCGCATCATTGCGATTACACGACAAGCGGTCGCTTCGGGGCGTCTTTCAGCCTCATCGACCCAACTTAAGAATACACACCCCTCGGTTATTAGCGATCCACCCCGTCGCTATTCTCGCACTTACTATATAACTATCTGACAACAGTACGAAGTTTCCTGCTTAGCCGGCTTTCCCCCGTCTTCGCGCATCGTTCCATTCGTCGAACAAATATTTGTCGTTGTGTCGATTTCCTATCCAAGTCTCTCTCGGTGTCAATTATCGCTTCGTTGATACGCGCGCTCGCGGTGTGCGTCGACGTTGCGCGGCACGTGTTTCCCAGGAATAACGCACAGGTGTTGCCGCGCATCGTACGATTCGTACGATGGTCGTGGACTCTCGACTCGTTCTCTGAATTCGGGAATAATAAGCGTCGTGTACCCGCGTCGCGTCGCGTCGCGTCGCGCGGAAGAACGGGTTTACGGTGGGATTGCAATGCAAACAGTCACCAGAATGTGCACACCCACGTGTTATACATGCCTTTGCGTCTCTGCATGCGCCGACAATCCCTCTGTCCCTTTCTCTCTCTCTCTCTCCCTCTGTCTCCTCTTTCTCTCGTTGGTGCTGCTATTTCTCCGGTACGCGTTCTGCAATGTAACGCGCGAACCGTGCAGTCAGTTACGCGCGTCGCCTCTGTTGCATATACATACAATGCTCCCGGTTGCCGACTTCTCTCTATCTCACTATTACGGACGTTGGCCGCACGACCTCGTCACTGGCCGTTAATTAAACCTCACGGGCTACTAATTAAACATATCTATTAATATCATTGTAACTAGTAGCTAGAATTCTTAATGTACGCGGTAAAAAGAAAAACGGAACTGGAGCATCATTATGTAAACGGATATATATCTTTTAGAAGGATATTAGATATATGAATTATACGTAATTGTCCACCAGCAGTCCAAAATCAGATATGCAAAGCTCGAAAAATTGTACTCAGAAAACTGCAGAAAACTTCACTCCGACTTTACGACAGAGGATATAAACCTCGGAATTTTTCTTTCTAAACTCGCAGCTTTGGTGACTGTAAAGTATTATCCCATTTCTTTTTTTACATTATAAGTTGTTACATAACTCAAACTTAGAATTACCTGCTTTCTCGAAAGAATCTCTAAATCAATGCAGAGGACACTTCAAAATACGTAGACACGTATATCGTATCGCGTAACATTGAGCATATCGTAAAAACGTAGAAAAGCTTCGATATGAAAGAATATAAACCCAAGAAGAATCCGTTGAAAAATTTCAATCGAGATAACGTATTCGCCAAGAAGAAAATCGAATCACGGATCTCCAAGTGGAAAAATGTAACGCCTCATAAATAAATATATCGGGGGCAAGGCAAATAATATCATCCAATTACACCGCGGGCTCGTATCGATCATGTATCTCGAACCCATCGACTCCCACACACAGAAGCGACGCGACGGCGCGGGATGGACAGATGAACGAACGCGCGGTCGCGCAGGTGGGCTAGGAGCAATCCCCGGCTCATTGGCTTCTCGAATCCCGCATCGGGAATGAACTCATGAAAATGATTGCCAATCCCAGACGGTGGCGGGTAGGCATTAGTAACCGATAGATCGAGCGTCCGGGGTAGGGGAAAAGGCATCGAGGTTAAATTACCTCTCGGAGAGGTAGCAAGGACAAGGGGCCGACGCGAGGCGGTGTGGCCGACGACCGAAAGGGTGGAGAGGTGTGCCGAAGTAGCGAGTAAGTATTAGCGGAGATTAATCGAACGACGAGTCCTTGCTCCACGTCCACACACAGACGCACGAAAGCCACAGTGGAATGGCTCCTGCTGCTGCTGCTGCTGCTGGTTACTGGAACGAAAGGAGAGCAGTAGAAAGAGAGGGACGACATGGTGAACGCGCTGCGCGCGTGATTAGTTACACACTTAGTTACTTACCGAGGTACCAAAGTGGAAGACGCCATTAGTTTCAGGTTTCAGGTGGAAACAGTCAGGAAGAAGATGTCGCCGGGGGACCACTAGCTCCTGTCTACCCACGACTTATACTACTCTTTCTCCTACAAGTTTCCTCTTGCGAGGGCACAGGAGCATAAACGCTTTCTGGGTCTGAGAAATATCCTTGCTCTAAACGAAATTAGCGATTACGCCATGGCGACCGTCCCGTCGCATTAAAGTATTATGAACGATAAAGTTTCGGTTAGCAGAGAGATCGATTTGAATAATAATAATTATTGCCTTTCATCGTAAAGATTTGACAGAAATAATGATGCAGATTTAATGTAGTGAATACTTACATAAGTACCATTAGCATTATCATAAGTAATGCTTTCTGGAAGAGATGAATGTTTATAAAATATTAAATTTCTCCGACCGTGCGAATTAAAGGCGCCTCGCTTGAAGGAAACATAATAAAAAATTTTACAGCAGGTTTAAGATTCAGTGAATCTGCAGTTTGTTGCATCTCCTTTTTTTTCTTGTTTTAACTGCGTTCGCGATGGCTGGTCAATTACCCAAAACGTTTTACCTTCTTCGAATTAAGCCTATTCGAAGTAATCCTTGGTCGTCTCGCTAATCTCCGCATTCCCTTTTTTATACAACATCAACCAGTTTACAGGATTAGCCGTCTTATTGCGCGAAACGACATCATTAAAGTCGATGACTATGCAATTTTATATCGGTTGGACGATTTCGCGTGCATACTTATCGACTACGAAATTATCGCGAGACGAATTTACAGCTCACCTATATCAAATGCGGTTTTTAATTTGAACAAGGACCTTCGGGAGCGACGAACAAAAATGACACAGTCGTCATGTGAATTAATAACGAAGTATCTAACTTCATCACGAAGACTCGCAAAGTTATCGCAACTTTAGAAACGATCAATCACAACTGCTAGACAGTTCAATTTATTGGTAGATATATCTACTTTCGCAGGATAACAAACGAATGCGCGAACTTGTCAGTCAGAGGAGGTCCTAAGAACGCTCGCACTCAGCCAGCTATTTGAGATTTGCGTTGCGACATTTCTACTTGCAACTGATATCTCACGTTTTCTCTCACGCGGCCGGAGAGCGACATCTCGCTCGCGCCCCCGATGTTTTCCTTTCTTTTTTAACAATCTGCTTTTTGCGCGGCATCTAAACGAGACGGTGTGAGAGTCGTGAGAGGTAACGAGTTTCGCTTCTTGCCGCGAGAAAAATGCCTCCACTCGTAAAACTCGCCTCTATTTTCTCTGTTTGCCTTCTCCCTTTCTGTTTCCTGCGAGAGCGAGAATACGCCATGCTTCTTCATTCGCAAAGCCGGGGTGACATTTTACACCAGCAGCGAATGAATGTAACGAAGGGCCATTTAAATGTTCTCGCAACCGGAAAAATACGCGATTTTTGCAAAATTTGGTAGGATTTTGTACACCAATTATTTTCCACGCTGGTATATACTAATCTACTACTAGAGTCACCCTAATCTGTCGGTATTGATTCAAGTGATCGCGATACTAGTAATTTCGTACTTCGGTGTTGCACTATATATATTGTGAAGGAAGAACTCGACGACAACGAAATGGCATTCAGGACACGGCATACTAAATTACGAGACGATCAACTTCGTTCCTTCAGCACTGTTTAAAATCAATTTCTTATTCTTACAGATGAAATTTTAATTTTATTATCTCGGCATAAATTTGACCCTTGATGATGCCTAAAATACTCGCCTCGGTACTCTTCGCGCGAGGAGTTACGGGCAGGCTGGTCGTACGTGCGTAGCACAGGGTAAGGCAGAAGGAAACGATTCATAGCGTTTTAATGTCAAATATGCGGGAGATAACGCGGACGGGGAGTCACGATCGGCAGAGGACGGAGATTGCGTAAGGGGGGATCGGTTGCGTGTGCAAGAGAAGCGAGGTACGAACTACGGGACGGTACCAACCGTGGGTCCCATGCATTTAAAATGTTTCATTAGAAACCGTCTAATAAATATTGACCCCCTTTTTAACTTGATTTTCAAAGGGCCATTCGGCGAGCGAACAAAAGGGGCGGGGGAAACCCGGACGTGCGTCTGATGGAGAGAACTCGTCGGGGGCCACAGCGTTGCAGCGCTGACGGTACCTGCGCGAAACAAGATCTGATTTATATAGACACCGTCGAAAATTGGTTTCATCCCCGGACCACATCTCCTGGGTGGCATTCGGGTGGCCCCAGCGACGACGCGCTCGTTCGGGATATCCATAAATACATCCATGCCCTCTATCCCCTTCGGTACGGTTGTTCCGCGACGTAGAAGCGATTCGGCAACGGAAATCGATTAGCCTGGTTTGTGCTTACAAAGTAACTGCTGAAATGCGATAAAGAAGCGTGAGTTCTGGCGAACGTAAATAAGGCGGGATAAATAAGTACGCGGATAAGAACCGCGGTCAGACAGGAATAGCATAAATTCGATTACAGATACCGCTGCGTGTGCAATTCCAATTGACAGCGATGCGAGAATCAGATACGCGTCCGAACATGTTGTAAATGATGGTTCGTTTAATAGCCGCGAGTGAATATTACTTGAAAATGTAGTAATATTGATTTCAATTATTCTCCAATTTTATAGATTCTTCAAATTGAAAGGTTGATGGAAATTAATTTAAAAAATTATTATTGTAATATAGAAGAAATATTTGCCTGCTCGTATTGCACGCTAAAAATAAAGGCAAACTTAAAAAAATATAACGATTATTCAGTTCTTTTCATAAAATAATAAGTAACAAGATAGTAACAATAAGAATTCAGGATTCCGTTACGCTGCTGAGAAGGGAAACAATCGTTTTATATAAGTATGCAAAAACTGACTTTCGAATAATAATAAAGGGGATAAAGAAGAGAGTAATGCTTTAACTCTTTGACAGGAAGTGCATTTCACGTGATGCACCTGGTAGTAAAAGCCGAATGTGTCTGATATGTAATAAATTCCGAAATGCCGACTACTTTGGTTACATCAGGCGCTTTTTCTTATCCGCTCTCTCTTTCTCGGCGCTACCTCCTTCGCTATTTCCGCAGTCAATCGTTGAGTTGCATGCGTTTATTGAGCTGTTCTACACAGAATACAACCCTGTTCGTGCGCCCAATCGATCGAGCGAGCTATCTATCTCGAGAAATTAACCTCCTCTTCCTATTTCACGCGACGGAATATTAAGTGCCATATTCATGCTCGCTGCAGGAAATGTGTTATACCGTTGAAACAATGTGAGCGGATATCTGAAAGTAATGCTTATGCGTCGAGTATTATGCACAATGCAAATAAATGTAATCGTTGTTGAAAGTAAAACGTGACTTAGGAAAGCGTAAATTATCGTGGCTTTCATTATTATATAATCAAGTTGATGAAAATGTTACTCATTTGACTTTTCAAATTAGAACACTAAGAAGTGTCAGATAATAATATTTGAAAAAAAAGCCGAAAGTTTTCGCACAGGAAGGATAATCTAAATCCACATTGAAGTTTATTTGACATGTAATGTCGCAGAAATGTCCGAGAAAGTGTTACAAATGAATCCGTGATACGCGTCTGAGTAGGTTACGAATGTTGGCAGAGAACGTACATCGAATTTCGACGCGTGCCAAATCCTAATCCCACGAATTTCCCAACGGGATACTGCCGCGAATACGTGCGACAATCATTCTATACCCGGCAGTCGAATTCCACATTAGTGCAACGTGAGAAGAAAATGTAAAAAGTCCCTACGGAAATACGGAAATGGTATAACAAAACGTTTACTTCGATTTCACGGTACAAAATATAATTATTTAATATATTTAATATAGCAATCGATTTAAAAAAGCATGTTACCAATCGCATAAAAGCTGTTATAAAATATTTTTTTTTTTTAGATTTGAGTCTTCTCGTATCGCGGAATATTATCACGCGCTCATACAAAGCACACACAGGCTCGACGAAACGCGAAAGAACACCTTATACATGGCGGAGCCAATAATTCTCGAGGCAGGAATATGATCGAAGCAGATGCGTCTGCAGGCGGTTATATGCACACACTCGCTCGCATCTCTCTTTCAATCTCCGTACGTGTGTCCCCGTGCGCTCGTGTCAGTGACGCTTAGTCGTAAACGCGAGGGTATTACAGGGCCTCGAAGATGGTAGATGGTCGTAGCCAAGGGAAGGACGGAAAGAGATGTAGCGTGCGGGCCCGGGGGCTTTAAAGCGGGGGCCGGTTTGCGTGGGCTGTACGGCACCTCCGTTCACCATACCTGGCCCACCTGGATCCTTCTTATTCCTACGGTCACCTTCACATCTCCATGCTACTATTTTTTTTCTCTTTCTTTCCCACCATTCGCTCCTATCTTCTCAAAGAAGCTCTCCTTTCTTACACAGTATATAAATATACACATTGCGTTCTGTTCTCTTTTCATTCCACACATCGATATCTGGTCTCTCTTTCAGCCTTCCGTCTCCTTTTCTCTCAGATTTCAATCGTCATTTACCCCGAAATCTCACGTTTTCTTTTCTGTATATATATTCTGCCCTTCACACATACATTATTTTACCATCGTGAACGTATTCCCGGATATTTCAATTATATCCGTAATGTTGTATGAATGCGACAATACTCGCTCATTTGCGCGTGTGTCTGTGTATATCCGACAAGCTTGCCCCTTTCCAGCAGATCGGAACGAGAAAGTGCCTTCCAATTTTATTACCCACCGAGGTACGATCTCGATAATGAAATACTTCGGGGAGTATTTCGGCCCCCGAGTGAACTCCATTCGACTATAATCGAGATAAGAATGAAGCGCATACCCCGAACGCGCGCTGCAGTCGCGCGGGTCCTGTCGATGATCGAGGAACGTGGGCGAAGCCTCCGGGCGCAGAAGGTGTCGGCGACTTTTTCGTAACGAACTTTTATGGATTTTTTCGGAGGAGCGCTCATATTATCTTTAAAGTCTATGAGATAGCTCTCGAAACGGAGTTCCCTAGATGATAGAATTTTATAGGGATTAAAACCGGAATGTGAAAAATTTGAAGAACTGCGTTTAAAGATAAAAGTTTTACGCAGCATTTAGGAAATGTGCTGGAATTCAGGGACTTTTTTTAAGTTGAACTACCATCAAACATGTTACTCAAATTAAATTTTCTATGAATTTTGTTTTGAAAATTATATTATCAGTATCATATAGTATTGTATTACGATGAGAAAGAATATACATATATAGATACACTTTTTATTTATCTTTGTGGATACAAATTTCAGAATTTTGCGGGGTCTTTTCTGAATCCTTTAATGAGATACAAATGCGTCGAAATATAAATATATTTCATGCTCATTTGGATCTTAAATGATGTCATTAGTCGTGGTTTCCGGACTCGTGTTGTTTTTCAATGCTAATTGTTAAAAGCTCGTCGAAACTCGTTAATTATTTCCACGTTGCTTCGGTGCTACCTTGTTAGAATCGGCGAACGTTGCGTCTGCGGAAACTCATTATAGTTCCCAGTTTTGAGAAGTACATTCGTGATAATGATTAAAAATAGTCGTGCAGACACACATGTGCGAGAGCATCGACAGTAATAGGCCACAGCTCAAAATTCATAAATTGTTGTCCTCGTTGATTTTAACTGGTAGGTATGTCGGCCGTAGTGCTACTATTGACACCGCCGTCGTGCGGCTTATTTCTGTTTCATCCGCAGGCTTAGACACAAGAACGGCGATGTCCGTTGCGCGGCTGATTTCTCCAGAGATTATCCAATCAAACTTGGTAATTACATTTCCATGATAGATTTTGCAGATTCTCCCACGCCGCTCGCCGTAGCATCGCCCGCAAATTCGTGGTTTGCCGGATTCGCGGTGTGTTTCGTTTGTCCTATCTGTATCTGTTTTATTAGTTTCCCCGCGATTCTACCGGATGGCCGTCTAACCCGGAAACAAATACGACCGTGGCAAATTAGTTTTGGCGGCGAAGTTTCGGCTTAAACATTTTATTACCCGTGAGTTGATATTGCGTCTGATAGCGGCAATCAAAACGCGAGGTATCACCATAAGAACCAATATATGAGACAATATATGGGATAATCAAATGTTAGCAGAAATATATGAAATGAGCAGGAAACGGTATAGAACATTTTTATTATTATTTATTTATGATACGAAAAAGTAATAAAATTTTGAATAGTAAAATTTTCATGGAGATAATTCAACTATATCATAAGAACATATGATATACATTTTTCTCTCACGCACTTCTTGAAATAAATTATACTACTTATGTGTCAAAATCATTATTATAGACACTTTCCTGCATGATAATGTATGCTAATTCAATGCAGCTGCACGTACGCTAGTGCTTCAAAGTAGCTACAGACAAAGCTTTTTAAGCCCCTATTACGTTCGATTAGAAACACTCACGCGCATAAGCATTTACATCCCGATCTTAACTGTATGCGGAAAAGTCGCGGTTGAACGCTCCAGATTCTCATGAAATTATGCGAATTGCCGTGCTGTAAAATCCATATGTTATAGCGACAATAAAATCGCACCTTGGTTGGTGCTCGTCGCAGTGGTTAGATGCTTCGCAGGCAAAGTTAGCCGAACTAGCCCTTTAAAGACACCTTAGACGCGCGATTACGTCAAGTACGGGGCTTCATTGAAAATAACCAGGTCACACAAATTGGCGAAGCCCCATCCTCCGCCGCCGCCGCATTTCCCTGCATTCTCGCGGTCCCCGCGCCGAGGTGGCACTTCGTGGAGGCGACGGCCAAATTATTGATCGTCGCCGGACAGGTTAATTCCTTCAAACGGAACAAATCGAGCGGACAAAACATTCCAATCCGCGCAACGCTAGCCGGACATCTATTGGTCCGGCGTAAGAACGGGCACCACACTCGCCGTCTCGCGTCGCGTCGGACTACAGTTGTCCGGCCGCGCGTTAACCGTATTCCGGTCTCCCGAGCGGGCCTCGTTACACGGTGTAAAGATCTCGCCATATTTGATGTCATAATTATAATATTTACGAGCTGACACTCGCTACGTTTAAATCGTTTATACGTGATGGACGACAAGAACCCACTAGGACCCGAATCCCGCGCTCCCCCGAACCGCGCGATTGCGCCCTGAGACTCCGGGGCCCCGCTAGCGCGCAATTTCAGGGCACGTTAGGGTTCGTCGAACCCGCGCAATTCCAGGGAGCCCTTCTTTTCGGAGCGATACCGGGCGAGTCATCAAGTGTCATTATGGCGGAATAACATGTCGATATTGCGGATATCAAATGCTCGTTTAAGCGAGATTATGGTATATTAAAACATGCGATTATTTCGGACAGATCCTATGAACGCGGAAAAAGCAAGCTGCTATTTATCGACAGATAAAACGTTTGTTTATTTTCTCTGTTTATGATATCTAAAATGTGTCGAAAGGCTCATTTATATGTTATATCGAAAATAATATTTTTTTAAAGTGAAACCGAAATAAGAAAATCTCGAGCGGTCTTTTTCTCAAGATGTTTAATTGAATATAAAGGTGATCGTTCTGCAGATTCTCGCCTAGATTCTACTGTCGCGAAAAATAAGATACCATCGCGGAATCATTCGCCTATCCGAAATGAGATATCGGCCAATTCGTATGTATGAATCCTCGCGAGGTTCCGTGGCGAGCGAATATACGCGGTGAGGGTGTACTCGCAGCGCGAAATGATAGGATGCTCGTCGAAAGAGCGAGCCAGAGCCACGAGAGTTCCTCCGCCGCGCCGGTTATCTCGGAATAACTATGGAAATCACTACGAGGCTCGGTTCTCACACCATCGCTGTTGCTTTCTTCGTCGACCGTTTCGTTTCCACTCGCGCCTCCGATACCGCACCACGGTCTCGGTGCCGCCGTATCCTCTTCGTTCACCTACCTCCTCTTCTCGCCCTTTCGTGTGCTTCCATATGGCTGAAGGTGGAGCGCGTACATGCACGGGCGGACACGTGAGAAAGCGAACGATCCTGGGCTTTCGTACAGTTTCGTTCCCTCGGCGAGCCGCGGGGCCATTGCGTTCCTCATTGCCGCTCGTCGTCCCGACTTTTCTCACCATGAAATTATCATTTCCTCGTCCTGTCGGCGGCACGTTCGCAAATACTTCACGTAAACGCACAGATTGCGCGTCGCGAGATAAAATCTTTGCGAAGTTGGATTACCTAATTGCCGATTATCATCGCTCCTATAACTTATGTTTATCCGAAATATCGAGGAAAATTACGAACCCGACTATCCGGCAAGGAGTTTTCGTGTTCGCGATATTTTTCTAGTGCATAACTAAAAAGTAATTATTCGTAAAGTGCAATAAGCCATTACGAAAGACGCCGATAAAAGTCCGAATTATGCCTTGTGTAACAAAATATACCCCGCCTGTCATGCAGCTGCCTGTAAGGCCGTTCATAAAGTGCCGCGAGTTGGGCAATTACTTTTTTTTTCTGCGGAGAAGTACAACCGACTGGTAGCATAACGCAAACGTTGCCTTCGGTGCCGTACGTCGACGTTATATCTGCAAGAACATCCGCGAGAATTGGCGGGGAACTTTCCTTGCAGCATGCCGAGATATGTACCATTTCAAACAGAAGCTCCTTCTGAAAAATGTATTTGAAGCAGTTGTTCGAGTTAGTAGAAGTATGCTCGTATACGTCTGTATACGCGTTATATTTTCGCGTCAGCAGGATGTATCTTGCGGCAAATAATGTGTTGTCGATGCCAGATATAAGTACATATAATACATAATTTTTTTCAATACAATATAGACGAATATTTTCCATATCGAATAGCTTCGGATGATCACGTGAAATCTTCATTGCACTTCGTAAGTATTATGGAAGTATTCAAACTTTTTAATTAATCCGTATATTTAATTTATTTACTAATAAAATGCGGAATTTTGTAAATATGAAACCATAAAGCTTCCTTTCCAATATTTATTTATATATTAATAATTGGCAGTTCGGCGATTTCACCAATGTGTTACGTTGCATAAGGATTTATAAGAATTATTGATAATTCAGGTTCAGATAAAAAAATTTAGCTACGTATATAGGCACCGCCTACACGATACATTTTACACCTGAATAGATATGCGACCGGATACGAATAACGTCGTTAATGGCCAACGAGTCGGCACATAATGGTATTGAGCAGACGTTTTCTTGAACCCTTGATCTTGACGTGAGACTTTTCATGGCAAATCCACGTCGTTTGTTTGGCCGAAGTATTTATAGCTTCGGCGCTGCGTGAAATCTGTTATGTTCGTAAGCCAATCACCCACATCGCGCAGGCATTATTCATGCGACTCATTCATGTCCGCGCGCCGTTCGACACGCGGTATATTCTCACATTCTCGCGCGAAATGAATGTTACTCGATCCGGTTTAGCGCGATTATTTCGGTGATCGCGAAACGTTCCTTCTCTCGAATTGTCACTCGATCAGACGCGAAACCTCCGTTACGCTCTACGTCGATCTGCCTATCTTGAAGTATTTATTGCTCCTGGCGTCGTACAAAGGCCGTTACGCCCGGTCGCTCGAATTGTACGACATAATGAGATCGCGTGTGCTGCGCCGTGATCGCGTTTCGGTGTGCGCCGTCGTATGCGCTGCGCAACAACGTTTGATCAAGTATAAGATATCATTCACAGGAGGTAAAGCGCTCACGGAAGCTTCGAAGTCGATTCGATCCTGGCAAATTAATGCGGCTCGAGATATCTCATTCAACCCGTACTTACGACACACTTACTCGTAGAATGCTCCCGGTACCGTATACATTGGACTGCTCGGAAATTGCTCATATGCATCAACGTGCCGGTCCACGTCAATATAGAATGACAGTTCTATTAGAGTAACTTAATCGTTACGTTCTGTGGTGTGTGTCGCGTTTTTCAATTTCTTAGAAATGTATAATAGGATCTTTAGAACAAACTTATGTAACTTATCAAAAATTAGCTCGATAGATTTTGTAACGATTAAATTAATCTACAGGCACATAGATAATTATAATTATTTATCTTTAATATTTTTTTATTAAAAAACATATACATGTAGGTATATATGTATAATATATATTTAATCGTTTTAAAAATAAACACATAATATTATTCGAATCAAGTACGTGCTTCGGCATCGGATACTAAACGCGCAATTATCGCTTCCAAAGCGTCAATTAGCTTTGGCGTCTCGAATCGTGCAAACCGAGTATGACTATGTCGCAGACAAATAAGGATCCAAGTACGCATGGTCCGATTACCCACAAGCGGACATGTCACTTCGCCTAAACAGTACATAAACCGGCGGGATGTACGCATGCAAAGCGCCGAACGTGTCGTAGAATCGCCGACATTTGTAGGAGCTTGACTAGAAGCGAGTAGATGCCATTGCTGCACTATGTACACTAATTTCCGAGCTGTTTGATAGATCTTGGGTGATTGTTAATGATGTTTAAAGAGGCTGGAGACGGAGGATCCCGGTGGAAGCTGGCGGTGCTACTGTGGCTCGATACGCTTCAAAGTGGTATTAAATGTACGGTCCACCACACGGACACCCGGCTGACGGGGCAAATTAAACAAATACCATTTAGTCGCAAACGATTGCACGGCAAATGTTAAGCCTGCCATCGTGCTCGTTTGTCAAGGTACCTCTGTGCAATCGAGGCACGTCGGAGAGAGACCAGCGGAGCTAACTTTGATGCGCCGAGTTGGCGATGGTAGATTCGAAGCTCCCCAAGTCAAAGAGCTTAACGTAAGCTTAGTGTTTTCGTAATTAATTAGGATCGTTCGTTAATCTTAGCGATAAATTCGGCGAATACGTTTTGGCTGCAGAGTCTATGTATATCAGCATCGATATACAGATAAAACTCGATTAAAAAACTGCGATACTAACGCGATATGCGGTACACAACAAAAATCGATTCTAATATAAGTACCACGCGATTCTTCATCAGCAAGATCTCGAAATTGCGACAGCTGCGAAGAAGCAGCTGTATGTCTGAAAATACATTTTGCAGATACGATTCCACGCGAGTTAAGTATCTCTTTTTTTATCGATCGTGTACCGTGCGCGGTATGCAGATATAGAAACGAGACAATCAAACGTTGATCCGTCCCTCGATCACGTAAAGTTTCACCGCGGCCGGTGTAGGAGCTTTCGCAAGATCATTATTGTCGACTGGGTAGACGAAAAGAGAGCCTCCTTGGAAGAATGCAGGGAAACGAGGAGACCGCATTACTACTGAACGTAGGTGCTATATCCCGGCGATGGGTTATATTCCCGAAGCTGGTTTTACGAGCGACAAACGCGCACGGGATAGAAGATAAGTTTCCAACGATTTGCCCGAACCAGTACGTGCAGCATTCGCGGGAAGCGCGGCGGCTTAAGCAGGAGGAGCAGTATGAGGCACAGGCGCCGCAGTATTCTTATACAGGAAGTGTACCCTTAGCAGCTTGCACGCTCTGCGCCGGGCTCAGGACTTCGCCTTTGCCGACGATATCTATGAGCTCCCCCGGGATATTTTTACGATGGAAAATGTCTCGCGATCCGTTGAACTCTGCGGAGGCGTGTTACGAGTTAAGTTAAGAGAATAATGCCGGTCGAGAAGTACGGAAGGCGTGGTCTGAGGGAAAACTTCGTCTCGCGCCGAAGAGAATTATCTTATTCGATTTATCGTATTTATTCTATATTAATGACGGTTCCAAAACTAAATTTAAAAAATCGTACAGAAGAGTACAATAAAATATAAAACCTAAAATTAAAATATATTTAAATATAAACCCAAGAACACTTTAATCACGGGCACGTTATTCAGGATTGCTACATTTATATGGATTAAAATTCGTGATGCTGTTATCGGTTACACGCTATCACATTTTTACCACGATTATACCGCATTATTTTTCCACTTTAGATAATGCTATCTTTATCTTCCACGACGGTAAGGTGTACCTGTTTGAAAATGCCTGTGCACACATTTTAACTTTTCGGCTAACTTTATATCATTTGCCACTTCCCCGAGCGCCTCTCCCTCAAGAAGTTTTATCTACGAGCTCTTCCACATTTTACCAGACATAAAAATGCCAGAGGAAAATACATCGGTGCAGTAAGCCACGCGCTATAGTTTTTCGTGATGTTTAGCCAGTCGAAAGATTACTTTCTAGAGATAATATTTTTGGATTAAACCAAAGATATAGGTGGAAAAATTGTGGATATAGAGCAAATAGATTATGTATAAATCTATAACTTCAATATATAATTTATATGTATATTGTATAATATATACAATAAAAAATGTAGAATATAAAACATATATTACAGAGATTACCGTTAACTCATAAAATATAAAATAAAAATTTTCCCCTTGATCAAATTATTAGAAGATACAGATGAGAATATATATGCGCATTAAATTAAAAAAATTACACATTTAAATTGAATTATTAATTAATGCCTGTTGAAAATATCAATATCTATATAAATTTGCCTTTAAAATTTTATAAAATTCTTGCTTAATAACGGAATCCCGCGGGGCATTATCCTCGCAGGCACAATGAGTTTCTGCCGCGAGCTAAAAAATTCGCTCTAAATTCCACAGTTTCATGAGAAAAGGTTCTCGCAGAAGCTCGCAAAGTGCACCGTAAAAGTAGATCAAGCCGGTATCCTTCGGGTGTTAATCATTAAAATACTTCATCTCCTCCGCTCGACGAAGTAAGCCCCCGGCCGGGACTCAGATCTTCCGTTTCCGCCGTAGCACGCTGGCGCACGTCTCTGATGCAGTCTCCTCTCTCCCCTCCCGCGTAGAGTTCAATGAGGTACCATTGTCCCCCGCGCCTAAAATGATCATAAATATTCCACAGCTCATCTCTATACCTCTGCGCGGCGCGGTCGGCTTTAGCCCTTCGCATAAAGGCACGCGATATGTTCCCTACCGCGTTCGCGCTAACTCCCCATGGACAGACGGGAGCGTTGGCGCAGCAGGTGCAAACGCGGTATCTCTCCATCATAATCGTCGCTGATAATGGGGACGCCTTAGACGCCTCAAATTACCGAAAGAATGAGACCGGAATCATTCAAAGTCAGCTGCGGCACGTTCGTTCACGCGGCGCATCTTTATGCGCGGCCGCCCGTGCGCCAGAAACGCTACCCCGTTCTTTGTATTCCAAAAGAAAACGATTCGCACGAGCACGAATCACGAGTAGATCGTTCGCTATTAATCGACGTCGAAATCTTGAATGCTTATCGGGCTTTGGTAGCGCGGCGATTAGTTACATTCATGACATTATCACGATCATTAAATGCCGCGAGACGTAAAAAAATCGCTGTCTGGAGGAAACCGTAATTAATACTCGCCGTTGCGGCTCGCCTCGCGTGACCGAATGCGATCGTTCGCGTTTATTTCGCGTAAGTATGCACGTTCTTCGGCAGAAAATTCGATAGCGTAGAACGGTATCAGCGACGTGAAGGCAAATCGTAAAAAGTGCACGCTCGTTCGCGGAGAAAGAACTTCATCGTGTTATTGCCCAGTATCATTATTTCGTTTAAGACGAAAACGATGTTTCGTACAGCCGAGCCGCGGAGACCGTGAAAATTGCCTCGAGGAGGATTCTCTTATCAAATAAAAAGACGGGTGTTAGGGTGCCGGCACTGGCGCGAGCTGGAGAGAGGAGACGAAGCGAGGCGAAGCGAGGTGAAGCGAAGAGAAGAAAAGAGGAGGTGCTCGGGCTCGCGGACGTGCGAACTGACAGGAGTCCATCCCAGATATCCAGCGGGATGGTTCTCGTTTTGCGGCCGGGCGGCTGGCGCCTTTTTTCGTCTGTTTGCACCTTCACCGAGGGTATACTTACGCCGGGCGTACTCATTATTTCTCATCCGTTCCTCTCGGTAAGACCTCTTCTTTCATATTTAACCCGTCCGTCGCTACGAAGCTTTCGGCGTGTTTAATTTAATCGGTATCGACGCCCTCGACCGAGTAAACCTCGTGCGAGAGTCCGATCGACCCGCTCGGTCGATAGCCGCGTATTCCGCTTGCGAAACGACTCTCTCGCTGAGGGCAATTGTTTTAAAACGCGCCGCGAAAGACTCGCCTGTCCGCACGAGGGATCCGGGATAATACGATATTGCCCGTACAAGCGATATCGTTATCTCTACTTTGGTATAAAGGCGCTTGAAAATTAAGATTGAAACTACGTCGAATAATTATTGTCACTAAAACTTCGTGTATTGCATTATTTTAAAATATTTATTTATGGCAGCGTTGACATAGACAAAATTAATCGAGAGATGTGTGTTTTGTCTTAATATTATTTTCAATTTAGTTTTTCTGTGAGCGTATTTAAAAGAAAACTAAACGCTCTTATTTTCCGCGAATAGTCATAGATGCGTGTTTTTCTGCTTTTAATACTCCGGAGACTAGCTGTCTTACGCGGAAACAGCAGAGATGAAATCTTTTATCTCGACTTCTGCATAAAGCGTCGCCTTTTATGACTGTCACTTTAAGGCCGAAGCTTTACGGCCTGGCCGCTTGCATATTTTACTCCGATCCAGTACAGCAGTGCCGGGTCGCGCAAAATTGAAGAGCTGTATATTATACTGAAAGCCACTTTTGACATTCTTCCGCACACATTTCTGAAAATTACACCGATGTTTCGCTTTTCATATACCACAACTTTTATGTATTACGTTTGCACGATACAAAATAAACGATACAATTATATAGAATATTTTTAATTAGCCTTGACAAAAAGCAATTATATTCGAATGTCGCATTAAGAATTTCATATAAAGATAAAAGTTACAACTCTCTCACATTGAGTTTTCGTTTTATCTATTAATTAGAATCATGCTAGGGATGAATGCCACTTTTACAAGAGATATTCTGTTTTATGATGTACACCTTACGTGAATAAAACAAAGGTTCCAAGGGCGTATAAAACGCTGTCAAATAAGATGTATAATCGAGGCGTAGCAAATTGCGAAATTTTGTCGTTCGAGCGCAACGTTATTATCCCGACATCGCGTAATATTCAAGAGCTACGAGCGGACTTACGCAGCACTTACGAAATAGACGGCGGATTCGCATCGTTTCAGAGGCAGTGGGTTTGAAAAACGTTCTGGCGGCGCGGCAGTTATTACCGGAAGAGAATTCTGCGGGAGTATGTTACGTTCTGCCATCCGGGAGCATTACGATTAATGAGTTTGGACGGTCGCCATCTCAGAAATCATATAAGAAACACGCCGCTTAAACGGCAATTCCGTGCTATACACCGTTTGTTACGATAAGAGGGTAGGAAAGGGGTGCGCGGCATGAGCGTAAAGAACAAATGAGAAAGGATTGTGACAATCGTATTCTTTTTATATCCAGTTATATATATCGCTTCGTACCGAGGAACGCACGTACCGCTTATCATGAAATTTGAGTCGCTTCCACTCGCTGTATATGTCTATCCAATTTTCTTGAATTTAGCATTCGTCATTCTAATATAATACAATATCAAATTGTTATTTTATAAATTAATATTTTTCGCATAAATCGAATATGGAAAGAAATGTACTTATTTCAAAATCGTCTTTGCTAGGAACCCTATTTTCTGGGGAAGAAATAGCACATTCGAGAGAGATACTTACGAAAGTCTGACAAATGACTGGAACCCAGATTTATAAAGAATTTTCAATCAACAATTCTGCTCGTAAGTCCGCTAACATGTTAGCTATCGTATGGCGCTTCTCTATTTTTCTGCCTTGGGTGTGCCGGCGCGGAAACGACCGTAGAGCTCTCTTTGAAGGAAAGAACGGGATGGGAAAGACGTAAGAGGATATTCCCGGTTTTTAATAGGAGAGGGGGATTCTTTTCGATTCTGGCGCGTCGCCAGCTTACACCCAAGTATACCAGGGCAGGGAGAGGCAACCTTGCGTGTAACGCGCTGCGACAAACTCAAATATACCGATCCCCGTGTTCAGCACACACGAGATACGCGTGTACGTGTGTACGGTACGGTTAAACCATTTCTCGAGCTATCTCGCCGGCGATTTTGCAGCCGTTGTAACTGCCGTCACGATAGCGCCCGTAGTTTCGGGAGAGCTCAGCGATGCCTGCGGGATTGCTCGAGATTTAATGGCCTCAGCAAGATTCGTTCCTTAAACCGTGAATAACGTCGGCTACGGCTGTTTCCAAGAGGCGTTGTGCATACGTTTATGCACAGCACATACATGCTGCGATACGCGCGATCAAATGCGTGAAGAGATAACGGGTCATTTATTGTTCACACAAAAGATCTGCGTGCTCGTTACTGGCCGTATAATAACGATCGCCATCCTGTGGGAATCAAAATAGGGAGGTAAGGAAATATGAACGTAGCTGTCGCTGCAAATCATTCAGCCGGTTTCGTCCCACCACTGACAGACAGTCACTTAACCGCTTTATTGGATTAACCCTTCCACGGCTACGGGGCAACCCTATATGCAATTACCTTTGCGCTAATCGCCGACGGCGTCACGTGTAATAGGAATTTATTTTCCGTGACGTAATGCGCTTAGAACGGCCTTACTTTCCTCCCGCTTCGACGCGGCCACCGTGCAAATTTGTAGCAAATCGCACATTTCTGTTTTGAGCGTAACATATTTAATTATGGGTTACTCGATGCTACGGAGATTGTGCGTTAAACTCCGCAACTTGCGACATCGTACGTGCGTTGCTCGGTTACGACACCGAACACGCTGCTTCTGACGTATATCACGTGTCTCGTGCCGCGCGAAGAGTGACACGAGATAACGCGAGAACGCGGTAGGCATATACGCAGCTCGTTTTTAATTAGCTGTATCGACATACGTAAAATTCCTGATAAAACACAAGTTCGCTCATTGTCAGACGAACATATATAATATCTATCCGGCCGCGTCGCGTCGCCGCGTCTCTCGATACGTATCCAATATTTGGAACATCGGCCGGCCGTCCGACAAGATATCGCATGGTTCGATAGTCCCCTCGGTCCCATCGATAGCGGAGCGCGTCCCGCATTCACACGCACACACACGCTTACTTCAAGTACGAGATATTTTGGTCCGGCCCAATATCTCCGCCATGCATCATTGCCGTCGTCATGTTTCGTACAAGGCTCGTATAACAAATGGTGGCTAAGGTGCGGCGAGAGAGGAAGGAGTCCTCTCTTGTCTCGCGGTGTCTTGTTCCATTTTCGCGCGCACCAATCATTTGCATTGACAGGGCCCTGTTCCAGGCAAAAACTCGCTTAAATTCTGCTGCCACCGGCCCCGGTACGGCTTTCTAACCCGCTCGGCATCGGGCGCGACGGCGGCCGTTGGCCCGAGCTTCGACCCGATGGATCGAAGGATGTAAACGACAGGCGACTGATTTACTCGCGCGTGATTTTTATACTCGCTCTCGTTACCGACGCCCGGCCGCTATGGGCCCCTTCCGTCCCGACGAAAACGGTCGGTTGAGCTCCGAGGATGCAGAAAACTTTTTTGTTGTCCGGCCAATTCTGATGGGAAAACGCGTTTGGTACGCGGCAACGCGAGCAATAAGGATCATTCGTAGGATTCCTTCGAGCGAAGGACATACAGACGCACAATACTTTTCTTTTTTCAATTTGTGCGCTGATATATGAGCCTATTAATTTATTACCGGAAGGTATTTTGATAGCCGATCAAAGGAATAAATGGCGAAACAATATTTTGGTGAATATTTGTCAGTGCACTTGTAGATTCAATGGCGGACACTCTGTTGGACGACACCGAGAATTCCGCTCAAGTTTCCTCTCACGCAAGTCCCTTATCGTGATCCATTATCAAATTTCGTTGGCCTGCCGAGACTGCAAGATGCGCACCTATACCGTGGAATCCTGCAAACCGTAGTTTCACGCAATTACGCTAAGAAAGTAACTTGATCCGCGATAGCAGACTACACGTTCGCAGCAGATTGGACAGCATGGTGGGTAGATATTTCCGAACTAATTGGTGGATGGCGTCCTTCGCAACATTCTGGATGGCCTCCGGTCGCTTTCTTCCTTCATCTCACGCTCGCCCGGTCCGGGCCGAGATTCTCGCGTAAATCCTCAGCCGTGGACAAGAGAAAGAGGACCTACGGATATCAGCAAGGGATTCTGCTGTATCCGAACGCGCTGCATGCTCACGAGCAGAGAGATACTCGCGCCTGATCGTGAATCATACCAGTTAGTGTCGAGAGTCCTGCTCGCAGCTCGTTAGATTTATCACCTTTCGAGTTCACGACGGATCTAGTTTTCCACGTGCACCACGATAGGACGATAACGGCCAGGACATACGCACGCGTTTGGCATATATATATTTATATATATATATGTATATATGTATATATGTACGCCAATGCAACGTTTACCTGCTCTTCTTCATCCCTCCCGTCCATTCTACTCCCGTCAGCGAAGTGTATATAGTTAAATCCTTTGTTACGCCCGTTGTCCTGATCTCTCCCGTAGGATCTTTGCAACCGGGTAGTGAGAGGAGTCTAAAAGAAGAAGAAGGAGGTGCGCCTTGCTATCGAGGTATCTCGGTGAGCACAAAGTATACAGCAACGAACCCGCCAGCGAGCAAACACCGTGACTCTCTCATTCTCTACTTCTCTTCATCCACAGGCCCTTCCCCTCTTCTGTCTTGAATCCCGTCGGCTTGTCTTTGAGCGAATCGAATCGTCAGCTTTTTACCCATGATTCGCGATTTTCTTATCCACGGTGCGCATAAAGCGAATAGTAGCCTATCATCGCGGATACGATTGGCTCGCCGATAATATATTGAACTCTGAAGCTGCATGGAGCCGCGGAATCGCAACCGTAAGAGCTCTACGCGAAGTGCGCGCGAGGTCGTCAAAGAAGATGGCGAAGAGGATTCAGGGTGTCCAGTGTATACGGAGGGTAGAAAGGCGAGTTGAATTAATAATCGGTAGATCGACCGGATAGCTGCTTCCCCTCGAACACGTCGGGCGGGAGGAAAAAGAATAGGAAAGCAAAGGAAGGCAAGCAATATGAGCTTAAGGGAGAGTGAAGCTTCTAAGAGTCGAGCATTGAGTTGATTTATGCCAGATGGTAGATAGCGACGGTGGCTATGGCTGCTTTGCCTCGGTATGGTCGTTCGCTGAAGCACCGAGAACGAGCGAGCCACCTTCAGGGGCCCAGGATATATCTGAAGCCTCTGTAATACCAGAGAGATGAGAGAACGAGAGGTCGGATCTCGGGAAAGGAAAAGAAGAGTGGGAGGAGGCATTGAAGAATAAGAGTCCAAGGACGAAAGGTAAAGCGAAGAAGAGGCAGAATCGCGCCTTCGAGAATCGTACTTGATGGAAGAGCTGATGCCGAGTGAACCTTTCCTGAGGGATATCCCCGGCCCATGACTTCCTACCTCGATACATTTTCATTAACACCATGAACCACCGCGTTTCTCTTCTCCCGTCATGGCGTTACTTAATGTATCGGTTGTTTAGCAGTCATGAGATATACGTTTATGGAGGAAAGAGAAAGAGAAAGAATATCAAAGATTACCTGATCTTTTTCTTTATTTGTTGTTGACCGTGTTCTTCTATCACCGTGTCGTCCTTCTGCCTCGCTTCGGGGATCTCATTTCGCGCCAATGGCAGTTTTCTTTAAAAGCATTTTGACGGTATCGCGAAGTTTCTCCCCGTAAGATATTGCACGCTCGATACGGCGCGCGCGAAAGATCGGCGCGCGTTTAACGTGCGCGAAAGATATCGAGCGCGCGTTTAACGTCCTCGGGGAGAATTGGCTCAGGAGCTCACAGCTCGATGTCGAAGAAAAACGACGCTGACGAATTCAGGAGAGCGAATACCTCGCACATTATTACCGAATGTTCGTACGCATGTAACGAGTGTCTCCAGGGGCAAGTATACGACTCGGCTCGGCTTTTTGTGGGTGCGCTCGTTCGGAGTAAAAGTTTCCCTTGTCACCTTCAGGACAAGATGTGCACAGAAAGGGAAAGAGAGAGAAAGGGAAAAGACGCATTTATCACTGCGTGGTGGGCGGGTTTATGGGGTTGGGATTTAATTAAGTCGATAGACACATTGCATCCTACTGCATGCACCAACCTGCTCGGCCATGCGGGCAATGCTTGTTGAGAAAACACGTGTCTTAGAAAGATGCATTGTAATAGTACAATAAGAAGTAATAAATGCAACAAATAAGTTCTGTCGATTTAGTGAATAATAATAAGATGAAATGTAATATCTTCTTAACATTTTACATTTACATCATGTTGTTATCATCTGATTATTGTTAGTGCAACAATTTTGTGTCCTTCGATAGATAGATCCAATTCTTTTAATTATGCAATTCTTTTAATTATGCCATTCTTAGAGGTTTAATAAATATCTCGCATGCAGTCATATTATTTGTCATCGCAGCATAGAATCGTTTGTTCTACATCATAAATTCAGCGGCGTTTATTTGGCGGTAACCAGACGGTACTAGCCGGACGAATTCTCGCTCTCACGGTTTTCTGAAACGCCGACGAGCGCGAAAACGCGCTGATGTCGTTCCTCGCGATAGTGTATACGTAGTGGAAGAAACCGTCTGTCGTCGGAGCTGCGGCAGAAGGTGGCGGACGCGTTGGAGATGGAGAAAGCGCGCGAGGAACCCGAAGAAACGAAGAGGAGCCAAATAAGTGGAAGATAGAAGAGATGGAAGACGCGCGAAAGAAAGAGAGAGAGAGAGAGAGGGGAAAGATTGGGATAGCTGTCGACGGGCATTGAAAAATGTGCTAAGTCCAGAAAAAGCGGCTCCCGTGCCCGCAAGCGCCGCGCGCTCTCGTTTTCTTCGCCCTCTGCTTCTTCGGCTCCACGTTCCCTCTCGCCGTCCATCTTCCACCGCTCCTAACTGGCCTCCTCTCCGCGCCCCATTACCTCGCAATCCTTGCTTCTTGCCTGCCTGTTAAACCGGCGGATACTGCAAAACGGTACAGGATCGGAGAATGTGGCAGGGCGGCCAAGGCTACCGTCGCCATTAACATTTGCGAGCGCGCGCGCTCGCACTCGCGTCGGCTCTTAACGCGATTTCGACGTGTCCATATGTATGTAAATAGGAGCAATGGCGTATTTGCGTGTATGCAAACCGCTTGGCCTTGTTTGCTCTCCCTTTCCTTGCCCTCGGGGACCCACGATGCGAAATTTTCGGGTATCTCGATCTCGCACCACAAGCAGCAGAGTTGCATCACAATCCGTTTGATTCTCAGCCTATGGCAAACGGTATCGCGAGCGATCTTGACATAAAGAGAATCGAAGGTGAAGATTGCTGATAATGTCTAAAAAATTAGTTTTCGATATCGCGGATTACGACTGAACAACTCAGGGATTATTACAACATGTACAGAATTGTTGCAATCTATTTGTACGTCATCACAGCAGAAGCGAATAAAACCTTCAAGAAATATTATTTCTTCATTTCAACGAGAGCCTTTGAACGCATCCTCGATAAACTCGCGATGGCTACCTCTCGGACAGCTCAGGTCAAAGGATTTTCCGGGTAACCATACTCGCGATGATTATCGAGAATCCTTTCTATCTCGCTCGTATGCTCAATAACTATCTCCCAGAGGTAGCCAACACGATCTTACAGAGTTCCCACCGTGGCATATGAGGTGCGAAATAGGTATGTACCGCAGATACGTGCAAAAGTGAGCTTTGGCAGAGTACCGCCTGCATGAAATCGGATAGATAGATCTGCGCTCTCGTCAGAACCCTCAAATATCAAAGAAACGCAATATGTCTTCTCTATATCAGTTGTATATGTCTGACATGTTATTATCGCACACGTTATTAATAACGTCAAGATTAGTTTGCATTAATTAGTTCCGCGTACATTTATCTTAATATATTCATTAATTATTCATATCACGAGTTACTGCTTTATTATATTAATTTTAATTTCGAAATAACTTATATTTATTTCTGTATATAATTTATTTTTTTCGAGTACGTTGTTTGCTATATTGTGTATGTCAGAGGAATTATGATGAGATTAATAAACTTATTTACCTATCATCTGTGAAAGACGACTAGGAAGAAAAAGGATACACGCGCCCAGACTAAAAAATATACATAATATAGCTCGATCGGTACGACGAGAGTGATTAACATCGATGAGTTAACGCGCGCATAGGATAATTACGGATCATCAACCGTGAAGGCGATGTAACGTCAAGCGTCGCTTTGAGATGGGGTTAAATACGGATCAGGCTCGCGCATGAAAGGAAAATAGCGCGACTAAAAGCTGAGTGGAAAAATGATAACTGCATTTTTTTAAAATAATGTAATAACTTCGCGCGCGATAGTTACGTTTTATTACGCCGGTTATTAATTTTACATTGCAGTTCTTATCAATGAAAGGTTCGATTAAATGAAAATTCTCAATAAGATATTTGCTCGTTATTTTCAATATTAGATGAGACGACAGATAAAAGCGAGGAAGAGGAAATTCGCCGACAATTACGAAAGCATACGAGAAATCTGCTTGATCGCGTGCTAAAAAGATGATTAACATCGGCAAAATTAACACGCTCGTAAGATAATTACCGATCACCTTCAGCGAAGCCATAATAACAGCTTCAGGCGCGATTACGCGTTCGTTTAATCACGGACAAGGCATTTCTCGGATACGCGCATTTACGACCGTGAAATGAAAAGTATTACATAAAGCGTAAATATAGCGATTTTCATCTATATATAAAAGCTACAGAGATTTATAGTTTTCTTGTTTACGACAATATAAGACAGATAAATTAGTGAAGTTTTTGCTTCAACCCGCTTGCAGTATCGATACTAATAGAACGAAAGAGCTACAAAGAACGGAGTGTTATCTTTTCACAAAGAAAAAGAAATTATACGCGCTTCTCTTGTTATCGAGTGCACGGGTATGTTCTTACCGGTTAAAATTCGGGCCTGTAACGAAATATCACAATGTAACGAAAGCTACGAGAGCAGATTTTTTTTCGATCGGCCCGAAGAGACGATTAACACGAACGGACACGACGCGTTAGGGTAATTACTGGCACCTTCGTTGGCGGAGGTGCCATAACCGTTCGGATGCGCGGCGGGGTGCCAGAGGAATATTGCCGGCGAATCCGAAGCGCTAACTAACCGACTGGTTAGCGTATGAAGGCGCCTCTCACTCTCTTTTATCGCCACCCCCCGTCTCCCTCGGCTCCTCCCTGCGGCAAGTGCGTGCACGCACGCACGCACGCACGCACACGCGCCTGCCCGATAATTGAGTCACAAATTTAGCGGCCAACGCGACAAATGATGTATCGTTCGGGCGATTCGTTTCCGCCGGATATCATACGCGGTAGGCGTATAGAGAACGCGTTTTCGTGACGCCTCGAATAATTTCGCGTTTGTCGTTGTCACGTACAAATTAAGAAATGTTTTTTACATTCGAGAATTAATGCCTGCGACCTGACGAAAACATCCACGCGTTGGACTTGTATCCCGAAATTAAAATAATCGATATGATTCGATTACTTGGCGACAACTTCGATGACTTAAATTTCTTATATCTTACTGCAGTATCTTATGTTAATTTCCACGCTGTTGATATTGGTATAAATTTAATCTTATAAAAATAATGTTAAACATAATATACCACCCTTATTCAAATAATCGTAAAGAAAAATTATTGGAGAACGCGATACTATGTAGAAATGATAAATGACATTAAATACAGGGCGGTTAAAAAGCACGCGATGTATGCCTCACGACACTCGCAATTAGGTCCGATATGCAAATGCATGTGTGCTCCGGAATTTGAAATAATTATGGGGATCGCGGAAAGTTTGACGAAGCGAGCCGCAATTTCCGTAAATCTGTCATTCCACGTTTTTCTCGCTATCATCGGCTGTGCCTCGCGGCTGCACGCGCACGCGAGGAGGACCCTCGCATCGCTCGGCGCCATCGATGCATCGCCGCTCCGCACTTTCGACGCACACACGCGCTCGATAATTGAGTCACAAGTTAGCGGTCGGCGCGACAAATGATGTATCGGCCGGCCGATTCGTTTTCACCAGATATCAGCTATAGTAAATGTACGACTTCTTGCTGCTTGCCGCCGCCGCTGCTGCCGCCATCGCCGCAGTCCCGCCGCGTAATTTCGCGCGTAAATGATGACGCGGCGATTTATTAACGGCCGGTCATGCGTGATTGCTAACGCGACGTGTCCACTTTCACGCGGAACGCAATAATTATGCTAAAAGACGAGTCGACCGTAGATACGTTGAATTATTGACGGATAATCCAGATGTGATAATGATACGACACGATAATCCGCTCTCGCGAGCACATATGCGGCGGTTCCATGAACACGGCGACGACGATGATTTACAAATCTGATCGTAACGCGTGCGTTCTATCGGAAAACACGCGTATAGTTTCCGTATTTCTCTATTTGAGCTCTTTTACTACTCGTCGAAGTCGCACGTGCGGAACGGCATGCATAAACATACCGCGCGACGATGAATGCGTTGGGCACGCGAGCGACGTGCATACCTTCGCGACGTGCGTATTGGTTATTCAAATTCTAGACAAACGTCCGGTTTCTCGCGCGAGACGCTCAGAGGCTATTAGCTCTCTAACGTTACCATTAAATACCTTTTCGCAGCTTTCAACTTATCCGCCTCTCTTGCTTACGCGTGCGCATGTGGACGTACGTACCTGCCTCGATAATTGAGGTATGAATTTAGTGCCGAAGTGACAAATGATGTATCGTCGATCCGATACATGTATCGGTTCGACGACTCGTTCTCTCTCCAGATATCAACCGTAGATGTATGACTCTCTCTCTACGAGTCACGCACTCGCGCGAACTGGAAATAGCACATTGGTAATATATGAAGGATTGATAAACGCAATTACGATGCTTGTCGCAATTTTTTCGCGGTTGGCGATCATTATGCCGATATTCCTGTCTCACTTTATTAATCGTAATAAACGTATTTTTGAGCGATAATCGCGCGGTCGAGCTAGAGTTAGTGCCGAAGAAGGGGCACGTGAAGTGTACTGGCCGTGTTACACCTGACGGATTTTAACGATCGTTCGCTGTACGATTCGAATGTACGAAATACGCGCGGTAGACAGTGATTACCGCGGAACCTATCATTTGTCATCTCTCGCGAAAACCGTCGCTCTTCCGCCTAGCGGCCGCTCGAATCTCACTGACTTGTGAGAAGGGCAACGCGTGAATGTACCGCGCTAGACACGTTACACGCGTAACGCGTGTTGTGTGATAACGAAAACGTTAGTTTCGCGCGCGCGCAACGTGACAAACGATCCGGTACGCCGGGCGATTCCAACTTAATAAATAATAAATCAGACCGAAGCGACGCGAATACGTTTTGTATTATCGTGGCGTGATTCCTGCCATGTAATCTGGCTCCCGCAGAAGTTGTATTACAGCGCTAACCGCTAGTAAAACAAATTACGGTTTCTTGCGTGTGCGAGATAATGGCGGGCAATTATGTCGAAATAAAACTTTTATTTTTACTCGACGGTGAGCATAAGTGGCATGTATTTGTACTCTTACGCGTGTCACGGGCAATTAATTTCAGCGCGATACAATAGCACACGGCTCGGTCTCGATGTCCTTCAATATGGGGAAAGTGGCGTCCATTGTACAAATGCATACACGTAGAGATATAATGTAGACAGCCTACGGTTACAAAATGTCACAATCTATCAACATTGGTCGGCGGTGACTTCTATTTCTACATTGGGATTCAACATTGGGAAAGGACCTTAATCACTTTGGATAATCGCGCGCCGCACATTGCAAATGCACGTAGGTGGTGCGAGAGCGCTGGCACACATACCATGCGTGCACACGATCAGTCAGCCACGAATTCAGCGCACGAGGCGACAAATGATACGTCGATTCGGTTCCAACTGATATAGCAGATTGGTAATAGGTAGGCTGCCTAGCTGGCAAATTCTATGTATGATTTGCCATGGCCAAGTGCGTCGAACGTTACCGTTGTATCATATACCTGGGTAATTTTATATAATATAGATAATAATAGATATTATTTCAAAACACAAATTTCAGATCCGGGAAAGCGCGTACGATATACGTTATAAGAGTACTGTTTAAATAAGTGTGGATAAGTGTAAACATACTATAAGATAGAATATTATGTCGTCGGGAAAGAAAAGGCATACATTGCATCCATAAATTACATACATATAAGGTGTTCTGACTAATGTATACATGGTAAACATCGTAAAATTTTCACACGGATACAACTGAAAATTCTTCACCGACCGTTGCCGTGCTGGTGTAATTCAGTAATGATATACTTGTCACAGAATCTCAAGCGTAGTCGTGTCAATTAAGAATATAAAAATCTTATTATCGTATAAATAAATCCTACGAAACTTCCATTATCGCGTTTAAGATATTCAATAGCATCGAGCCATTAATGAGTGTTCGAGCTCGCTTTAATTTACAACCGGATCACTACCGGATCGCTATCAATACCGATTTTGCATAAAATGCTTAAATAAAATGGCGTATAAAAGTTCGCGTTGCCAATTCGCGTCTTGTTACTCCATCCGAAATTAATCGGACCATCGCGAAACCGGTTCGCGTTCCGTTCGTACGTCAATTTCTTAAAATCCCCCGACGCTAATGTTACCCGTACACGCGCAGCTGCGATATCGCGCGCGCGCACGCACGCATGCACACGCGTTCGATAATTGAGCCGCAACTTTAGCGTGCGTGGCGCGACAAATGATGCATCGACCGGTCGATTCGTTTCCCCCAGATAGCGGATCTATTCGATGTACGACTCCGCGGTTCGCGCGCTCCATCGTATACGGAGCCTTCGTTCCTGCAATATCGTGCATGTGTATATGTATGCGCGCATCGAGCAGGTGCATGCCGTCGCACTTTCACGCGGATGCGCGCGCAAACGGACACTATTAAATCGGGCGCTTGTCAACTCCGCGAAAACTAACTGCCCGCATCTCGCATCTGCATACTATCGAGATACGTTCCGCAGCGGCGCCTCTCAATTTGCTGTCCTGAGTTAAAGCTGCTCGTGCATTTCCATGCTTATGTACAGATACTTACATACATATGCGTTTCAATGATTGTTTCAAACGTGTCAAGATATTGACGATAACGATGTAAATTAATATGCAAAGAGGGACATTCTGCATACATTCATTAAATTCTGCCCCGAGATTTTAAGAAAGCGGTTCTCTTCAATTAAAATTAAACGAAGTTTGTTAAGATGGAAATAAAATGCGAGTCTTAATTGGCAAAATTATCAAGTTATGACAATGAATTATTAATACGAAAGGATTCCCATGAATGCACTTATCACATACAGTAATCAAATAAAATAACGTCCACAGTATTTCTCATGTCGCAAAATATTTAAGCAAACAATTGTTTGAATAAAATATTAAAAAAATTACGCGTGCCTATGTTCGCTATGTTCGTTGCGTTTCATTATCGATTTAAATAAAACTATGAAAAATTATCATAAACATGCAACATGTTTAAGATGACATCAAGCACTAAAGAAGTTAAGTCGCATTTGCGTCATTCATCGAAGTCGTAGTCGTATTTTAGGAGAAAATATGATGCAAAAACATTTAATATTTCCAGATCGTCTTTTATTTATTTTGATATGTCATGTCTCAACACTCATGCGTATTTTTATTAATATCTAATAAGAATAGTAGGTGGAAAAACATGATGGAAATCATAAAAGTGGAATAATGCACAAATTAAGCTATCTATTTAGTCCTAATATAACTTTTATGTTCAATCGCTTTTCCGTAACAAGTTAAAAGTAATAGTAATTGTAATTGTAAGATAGTTAGTAAGTAAAAGCTTATTGTAACAACAGTGGTAAGTTTGGAGAATTAATATTGCCGGAAGAATTATTTCATGTTACTCGGTATCCGCGCACTAAAGTATAGTGCTGTCACTATATAATGCTCACAGGAAACGAGTTTTTCGCAATATAAGTATCCACGAAGTTCGCTGATCGAGATCGTTTTTTAAAAGATCGAGAAAAGAGAGACAACTCATGCGACGCGGAACTACCGCGTACTTTGAGCGGCAAGCGCGAGTTAATGACGACACGTAAACACGTCGTGGCGAAATCTATAAAATAGCTATAATGATAGTAATGCCGTTATTGTTATTATTGAATATTGCTCGATCGTAAAGCCGACCGATTTATAGAACGCCATGAGGCTGATCGCGGCCGAGGTCGTTTAACTCTCGCGCGAGGAGGAGCGAGTCGAGAGAAGCGAAGGACGTCTCGTTGTACATTCGCGCCGTTAAGATAACCAGCCGATCGTCAGGTCGAAAACTTATCGCACGCGCGCCGTGTACTATCCCCTATATCGTTCTCTAGCCTCGCAGATATATCTGTCCGCGAGAAACTCGTCCCGTGCTCGTGGTATATTGCCGTCGACCGCTCAATGACATAAAAGGATGTGAACACATTTTGTTCTTTAATTCACGACCGACAATATTGTACCTTAGATTATTAAGCTATGAATTTCCGGAAAAGTGACTTGTCCGCATTAAAATGATCTAGTAGATATATGAAAAAGTAATATAAATGCTACATATTGGTAATTATATGAAAATAGAACTTTCATATACAAACAGATAATAATAAATAATTCACAACTATTAAATACTATTGAAGAAAGATAGATCTCGTTTTACAAAGTCTTTAAGAACGTTATGTCATATTATATTTTAGATATTATAGATTTTAGTGATTTAATTAACATAATTAATTTCCTGAAAAGCACATCATAATGGTATTCTTTTCGCAAAATATATTATTACAATTTGTGTAAATCACAGTAACATATCACGGACACGCATGTAATACGTGCATCAGCACAAACAACACATATCTATCTCAGCCTTCCTCAAAGGTTTTCTCTACGTAAATCTTTCTTACGGGGCGGGTGTGCTACATCGGTTGCCTCCTTTGAAGCTCGATCAATCGCTCTCGCTGCGAATCTCGAGATCTTTCTCCAAAGTCGGCCATCTTTTTTTGGCCCTTTCTTCGACTCCGTCCGCGACTCCCCGGGCGACGTAATCAGGTAATTCCCTTACATTTATTACTGCGTCGCCCAGAGAACGCATTGGACCAGCTGCTTAAGGTTCATCGTGGTTGGCAGGTTGGCAGGTGTGGTTTTCTCCCTAACGCGCAAAACCATCATGAAGTGTCACGATCGTCGCGTATTTCAGCGACCACCACAAAGACTTTGCACCGGGATTGCTGTGCCGGTTGCGCGAACTCTCGCATCGAATCTTACAAATGTGTCGACCGTCATCCTCGTCGCAAAGAGACTGCATAACACATTTGTGTATAGAAATAAATGTAATTATTACGGAAACTCATGCGACGTGAACGGCGCAGAAGTCGGTTCATTTTCACGACAAAGATAGGGAACCCTCGTATCTGACGTATCTGATGGTTAAACCGTCTTCAGGACGGTTTTTGCGGCGAGGTAAACGATTACCCGTGCACATCCATTAAATAATGCGCTCGTTTTCTTCGACTTGTCGCATTCAGAAGTGAAGTTTCTTCGACTCCCTGGGTGCAGCCGGACCACTTTCCAGGTCCTCTCGCAGCTCTCCTCGACAGCGTGCGAGTGCGAGAACTCGTTCGCGCGCGTTTTCGCTTTCGTCGCTTCTTTGTGACGTCTTTGCCGCTCGTTGTCGCTGCTCCTCGGTTTCGATCTTCAGCGTGGTATGTTTATACATCACTTTTTATTCGCGAGTTTCAACCGGACGCACGTCGCAACGAATGCGCGCGGAGCTTAAGAAGCGCGCTAATGGCGTCAACGCAAGGATATTAAAGGGAAAGATGGTATTAACTGCGCGCCTGAGGAATGCATCTGGACTTTTAAGGTTGAAAGCGAAGTGTCGATTCGATCCACGAAACATTTTATATATATAGGAATGTTTGGTTTTTGTAGAGTCCTTGGAATCTCGATAGAGGATTGCACAAAGCAGTAACTATTACAGTAATATCTATCAAAATTGATAAAGTAATTAAGTGTGTTCGTAATTCTATTCTAATTTTTCTGTTATAAATTATGAAACTGTTTTTTTTGTTTCTTATTTGAAGAATATTATTATGTACATTTATAATAAAAGATTTAGGCTTAACGAACTTTATCAGAAAAGGTTTAGATAATTAATTTGGACGGGCATTTTTCTCTTGCGAAAAAAGTAGGAAGGATAAATCACTTTCGATCTATGTAAAGTCTGGCAATGGCAAGAACTGCGTGTTTCGTAATCGCGGTACTTAAATAACATTTCGTGCCGGCAAGTTTCACGCGGCCAACAATGGCATCGCCGTGCCTTCCCGGCGCGCATGGCGCATTTTAAACCTTAGGCTATTCGTTGTACTCGCACCGGGTTTCTGCATTCACGGGAGGTAATCCGGGTATTTTAGATATCGCTAAGTAGATTCTCACGTACGTTTCTGCTGGAGATAATTGGAGTTATTTGCGCGATCTTATCGCGCAATGGAAGTGCGATAACAATTTTCACGTCCGCGTAAAAATCTTGAAGAAGAACGGGAGGTGGATATCTGAACATAGATACATTGTTAAATATGGATAAAAATATCCCGTTTTCGGTTCAAGGATTGTGGAAAGTCAAATTTGGGACATTTTGATATACACATATTATCGTTCGGAGAACCGTTCACGTACGTTAATACAATTGCCGTGGGATTAATCCCCGATGCGAATACGATCGACCTTTGGGCAACTAGACGAGACGAACAGCATCCTCCGTTGCAAGAGGTGTGTCATTACATACAATGCTAACTACGCGTGCCTAATAGTACCGCGACTAGGATCTCGTGCGATGCTCACCCGGAACTAGTTCCATAAAGTCGATGTCAGGGTCGAGCGCACGAACGACGTTACTTAATTCCCTAATTTATATCTTTCTAGATAAACCGAACTAATTTACTTTTTAGAGTACTCTAAATGTGTGATGACTAAATTTCTTAACATTTTCACCAGCAGTTCTCGATGGCATATAATAATTTACGAGAGGCTGTTTATAGATTAATATAGATCATTATTATCGGTAGAGGAAACGATTCAATAAGGGGCATGAATGTGCAAATGAAACGGGATGCCATTATGAGAAGCGTAATGCAATTAGTAATAATAATGATAATTTTCCACGAGAGGAAAGAAAAAACGAGCGTAACGATTATAATGATATCCTTAATTGAAATCTGAGGCACAGGCGTCCCATAAGAACAGAGGAAATACGGATAATGCGGAGAACAATTAACAAAGATAGAGGAGAGATACGGCGGTATAATTGACAAACGGTAACGAGAATGGAAAAGGCAAGTGATACGTTATACCGCTCGCGTGGAACTCTTTACACCGTAACGTACGAACGATTAGCCGGCTCCGCGCGGACCGATTCGGATCCGCCTTTCGATTTCCACGGACGTAGCATTTGAGATTGGGGCGCGGCGGCAGCGGCGGCCTTTATGCGGCCGCGCGCCATAGTAAATCTCGAGTAGAGAGACGGCAAATAGCGCCGAGGGACCAAGTTCAAATTCCCCGGTGGAAGAATCGCGGAAAATTCGACTAACTTGGCACTCGGATGCGGAAAGGGCGGAGTCAAACCGGCTGCGGAGTTCGTCTAATTTATATCCGGCGTCCCGGCGCCCCGTTTCCGCGTCCCGGTGCCCGGCGTGCGGAATATAGCGCCGGCGGATTAAACTCTCCCTCAAGTTTCGATCTGTACACGTGTCCGTAAATAATATTCGATAAGATATTGGATATGAGGCGCGGCAGCCGCGGCGTACGAAGTGTCCGAGAGAGTGCGATATGATATATAGGACTTCTGTAGAAACTCGCGTCATGAAATCACGCGTCGTACGCGCCGTGAAAACGAACCCGGGGAAGAACCGCGTGGCCGCTATAAATCGTACGCGCAAAGTTCATCGGTGTGATTTATCTGACAGTAAAATCTACCTTGATCAATTGAGTTAATACATCGTCTGGTGATAAGACTCACCGGCATAGTTATATTATTACAATGCATCATTCGAAGCATCGAATGCTTGGAAGACTTCATAGACTTCTTGTAATTCATAAATTAACGTCAATTCGATCAATGGTGGAAGGAAACATTTCGAAAATTTGAAATTTTTACATGAGAAAATCTCTGTAGGAAAAAAAATTATCACACGAATTCATCAGAGAAACATATTGCGAGAGGGAATAAAGCGTTTTATGTGTTTCTTAATGTCTTTTTTACGTACACACACCGAGTTGACCGGGTAATTCCGCGAGCTGCAAGGATAAACGTATACTTCCTGCGCAGCCAGATTTACGATATGATTCTAATAATTCTGTCGCGAGGCATAAAAGTGCCACGGTATAAGGTTAAAGCAAGCCCTGAGAGTGCATCGCTTTCTGAACTGACGATAAAAGCGGACTTTCGAGATTGAGATGGGTTGCGCGCGGAAGCCGCAGAGGGAAAGACGTTGTCGGCTCGTAGAAAAGAGCAATTTTATTGGCGTATTGGCACGGATCCAGCTGGAAGCAAATAAAACACCGTCGTGATTCCCGGCAGAACGGAGACGTACAACATCGCAGCACGAGAGCCGACTTTAAAGCGCAATTTAAACGTCGCAACTGAATTTTTTTTATCGCGCCATCAAAGGTCCCGTGTTCTGCTTTCTCGACGTGAAAGAAAAAAGTCTTTCGATCTCCTGCGAATAATTGTATAAACGTTTCTTACTCTGTTATTTTTTACGTAATCGCAGAGACTATTGTTTTGAACGTGAAACGTTAATTTGAAAAAAAAGGGTTTCTCCTGCATTTAATATTTTAGGAACACATATTACATGGTATGCGGTGTATAAGTAGGTCATATACCAGCATCGTAGCCTAAGAGATGATATAAGGATCCATTAAGCTACGCTGATGCATCCAACATAATAATCAGGTCGTGTGTGCATTAATTACTATCACGTTTCTATTCATCCCCCAGCTGTTAGACCGCACTTCCATTAAGAAACTATGCCTCGAGTGCACTCTCTCCTCTGTAAAATGCATGCAAATGAGCTCATCATGGATTCGGAGATAATAAGCATCTGTTATGAAAAAGACTGGTACGCCAAGAATCAATTAATTTTATTACTTGTTTTATCTGTTTTCTGAATAACATTCTATAATTTATTTTTTCTGTTAGATATATTAGATAAATTTTCAGATATACTTTGTTTCGTTCAAATATGTTTTATAAAAGATCTGTAATATATAATTGCGTTTATAATATTATATTATTTAGAAATATTATATATTTGAGAGATATTGGTGACAGTGTCGAAGTAGATTATTTTTTTGAAAGTTTATAATGTACTTCGAGCGAATACATGCGTCCGGGCTATATGGGATGAATCAAATTACGGGACGAGTACATCCTCAAGCTAGACGCCAGGGGTCGGTGAGGTCGGTGAGGTCAACCTTCGGCACTCGTGGGCTTCTTAAGAACCGACAATGAGTGCCCGAAGGCGCTAAGAAACCTCCTCCCTCCACTCGTTGTTAAAGAAATTGTCTTGGCTCGTCCTGGACCCGGAGATGTACTCGACCACTTGAGCATGGCATTTGTTCCTGAGACGCGCCAGTCGAGATCGTCTCTCTACTCCATCTGGACGTTAACAAATGACATCTTCCTGCGCGTTCATCTTTTAACTGCGCCACGAGCTGAAGAAATTCGCTTAAATTGAGGGACTTAAACTAAGGAGACAGATTGCGTCGAGTAAACTTATTGCGAAGAGGTGGCTCGGTGCACTCGTGTAGTACACAACGATCTTTTCTCTTCAATATTTTCTCCATGATCTGCACGATAAGATACCTTTTAAATCATATTAATCATCGCGTTATACTAAATCATATATTATGATCAATTAGAAATATTTATTAATATATGAGACACGGTATTTTTTTTTAATAAATACAATTTCTTAATATATAAATCTCGCGGTTATATAAATATTTAACGCTAGAGTAAGTGCTATTTCTATGCAAACATATTTTGAGGATGGTATGCCATGGTATGCCAAAATGCGAAAGCGACGTTGCTAAGTCAGTTCATGATTATCGCATTAGACTCTATTTTCGGCGCTAATTTCTCTGCCGCTGCCTTTTGGTAAGGCTCCGTGCAGCGCAGTCTGGCTTACGATATGTTCCAGGCTCTTCCTTTTTCGCATTTCTCCGTCTTTCCGTCCGGCTTGATAAATTCACCCGATGATCGAGAGGCGTGACTAACTGGTAGACGGTCGAACATGCGCGCACTGACTTTGGCACGGATACCGGGCTCTCTAATTAGACTTTTGCTCGATGGCCGCGAAGAGAATGGTTTGTGGTTAATGATTATTCTAGGCAATCTATGAGGCAATCTATAAGTGTTTAACAACTTAGCGCGCGCATTGACAATAGTTGCTTTCCATTTACACCAAAACTCAGATAATTCTCACTTGTGACGTCATAACTCAGTTGAATGCACGTTCTTTTTGCATGCTGGCAAGTGAGATTCAACTGAGTTTTTATCCACAATCGAGACCGTGAACTTTAATGAATCTAATAGACTCACATTAAAAGTGAGGCTATGAATATGTATTGTTATGCGATAGCTTTGTCACCAAAATAAGCAGGTAAGTGCAAAATGACATATCTTACCTGAGTATAAAATACTCACATAACTGAGTGACTCAGATCACTTGAGTGTAAATGGAAAGCAACTATTAATCGCACTCGAAAAACGGCAGCATTAATTGTCAATGCAACGATATGCATATCTATTAAACAGCGATTTAAATCGTCGCGCAGCTTCCATAACTTGAATCAAGCTGCATTTTGATGCACTTTTACGTTTTGCGTCATCGTCAATATTTAGTACAGATCGAGATTCTATATATGAATATCTGTATTATATAATTTCTCACAAAGATATGTAGAGTTGTAATAAATTTCTTAAAACTCAACAATTTATTAATGTAGGTATATAAAATATGCTGATTATACATATTTCCGTTGGGTAGATATTAACGACAAATTTTACTTACCATTGATTACATTTTCTTTTTTAATTCTTTATTAGAGAGATCAAAAAAATTTTTTTTGCGATAGTAAAAAAACTGGATGAACATTTGTAAGTGTCATCCTTGACAATACTCTGCATAACTTATTTACGTAATACGAATACGTAATACGAAACAACTTTATAATCGCATTGTTATTTTATCCACGATATTCTCTCTTTTCCTTTCTAAAAGCTGGCACGCGATCGCACCGCACCTTCTTCTTTGCACCTCCCTCGGGCGTCGACCGTTCGATCCTCGGGGCGTTACGCAATTAATTAGACTGCAGCGGATCTTCGATTTAACGTCTACGCCGACAAAAGACGTACTTACTCGCGCGCCGTATGCGAACGGCCCCGCAAGCCCAAGAAATGCCGAGACGGGTCCGTTCTCCCTCGCCTTTGATGCCGGCGGATTTGTGGCTCTATTTTACATTCCACGTGGTCTACCACGCGGCAGCGCTTTCTCTCTCTTCCCCGTCCTTTCTATTTTCCCGACCTCTTCGTCTGTCTCTTTAGACTTACAATTAGAGAATTAAAACGAGTCTAACGCGATGGCGACGGCGGTGACGATACGAACGCATTGTCGTGCGTTGCAATGCCAAGCAATTACTTCTATAGCCTTTGCCACGAATGTATACCTTACTTTACCTTCCGTCTTTCTCTCTCTCTGTCGATCAAAGTCGCTACACGATCTCTCTCGTGCTCTATCTAGATCGTGTGCAGTGTGCAGCGTGGAACACAAGCGCCGAGAAATCTAGACGAGTCGGATTTACTAGTCCGTTACGTCCGTGGCATTTCACCCGGCGTCTCCTCTTACCGGTCTCGACGGTGTCGTGCCCGGCCAAGAAATCCCGCGTGCTCCTAGAAGCCGACCCGACGCAGCCGGCGGGAAATAGAATCCTGGACCGCGTGGTGTCTACGGCGCCCGACGAAATTAGAGTCCACGCGGATCTGCGACGTGTATTTTTAGCTCGGCGCGCGACCGCTTCTATCTCGGTCGGGTCCTCGGCCGTCGGGAGAAACACCGATACCTTGTATACGAATACGTGCGTGATTTCAAATGAGACGAGAATACGGCATACGCGAGCGTGCTTGCAGCAACGAACGGTGCGAGTAATTTCACATCGCACGAGAGCAATTAATCGAATTAAAAGCCAAAATTGATAAACCAATTTGCAAGTTTATATCAAATTAGAGATAGGTATGTACGTCTTATAATCGGTCTGAAATAATTTAAACGCAAACATAGAAGACGTTCCTTTTTTCGCTCCTTACAGTATATAGAAGTACATTTGAATTTAAGTTGTGTGGTAAATACAATCAACGTCACTTTTACGATTCTATGTATGGATACGGTTGTTTGAGAGAAAAGAAGTGTATACCGCGTCGGAACTTGCGCAAGTTTAAATTTTAACTCCATCCACGGACAGTAGGTTGGAACTTAAACTTACCGTCCTCAAGTTTTTCCATAATTCTCTCCTTTTTGCCAGATCCCACATTGTCGTCGAACTGAGTTCGCTTTTAAACTTTGTCTATTTTCGCGAATTCTTCCGTAACTCCTTTCGCGCGACCGTATTTCGCAGGTGTATAAAATTCATGCGCAAAAATTCCGCGCCATACGTGGGCTATTATGCCGCGCCGACATGCGGTGGAGTTTCCATTTTCACTGAACTGGCGATGATAAAATCCGGGATAAATCGCGGCCGGAGATTATTGGCCGCGAATGTTGCGGAAGCCAGCGCTTTTTCTAATTACGAGATAAGATGTATTGTACGGTACGTGGTTTTTTTGTATTCGCGTTGGCAACCGATTTTCGCGAGGGAATTCGAATTACGGCGGCGGAAAATATGAGCCGCACGGTAAAAATACCGGCGCGGTTCGGACCGCGCTATTAAGTATAAATTACATGTCACCGGGGAAAAATAGGACCAACGGGAAAGCTGAAGGTGCGATCGGCTGGAAATATGATTCCCCGCTTAGCGGTGTTCCCGCAAAATTTACGATCGGCGTAATAGATATTGGAACTGCGGATTCTTTATTACGTGTGCTGCCGTTAGATGAGAGATAATGATGATTCCCGCCGCGAACTCTGGCACCATATAGAACCGTTTTCCCTTATGTAATGCACAGTCTCGTTTGGCGCGCGATATATTGAGCATAATAGATTTTATTTCAATATCGTGTAATGTGACAACCGCCTATTTGCCTGCAATTACATTGCTGATTAACGAATTAAACTTTTGCCGCTTTATCTTATCGCAATATCCTGAAATTATTATTTCTCATCATAAGTTTGTCGATGACATAGGTCGTAGAGAGAAAGCTGCACGGTAATGTTGTAAATGCAGAAATAAGCGAATAAGTTAGTCCCTTGTAAATAATTAGATAAGCGAACGTGCGGGACTTTAATAAAATATCTTTCATCAGTGATTAAACGAGCTTCAATCTAAATTCTCGCGTCCTGCGAATGATAATTACGAAAACATCGTAAATATAGATGCCAAAAATATTGAGATGCTTGTGAAAGATATTCGGTGACTCGCGCGCTAAAATCACGCACTTAACACTCGGGAATTTCTTTCTTATTTTTGTAAAAACGTATCTTTTTCTTTTGCGATATCATAAAACATGAAAATTTGTTGGCATACAAACATATTACGACGTTGACTGAGGATCCAAGCGTAACAATTTTAAATTGAAAGTGGTAGATACTGTCGACATTTCATCTTTTTCATCGTATGCTGCATTCGAGATAAAATTCCAGCATGTTACTATCTTCCCCTGCAACGTATGATCGTTCGAAGATTCTGTCAATCGTTGAAAGATTCTGTTAATAGAAAGTTCCGCATACGCACGTTCTCTTACCTTTACCAATCAACTCGCAGTTCCTTGGAATTCACGAAACAAGAAGAGGAAAAAGTCGACATCACGCACGGTGGCGCCAACGCGTCGATGTTATGCACGCACGCACCTACACCGGCGGCGGCCGCGAGTCCGCATTGCATCGCGTTGCATTGACTTAATGAGAATGCCAGCGAGAGAGAGAGAAAAAGAGAGAGAGATAGGTAGAGAGACGAGTACATACACGGTGGCCGTCAGAGCGGCGGGCACGCGGTTCAAAGGGCGGCGAACGATTTCTCGTTACGATCGAGAGCCGCGCGAAATGTATTATTTATTTGTGGTCTTGGCGGTTCTCGCGAGCGAATCTCGGCATGTCGGGTTTGCCAGAGAAACATCCCTTGTGTTATAAAGGTACAGAGGTAGAGGTAGAGGTAGAGGCCTTGTTTGCAGGCACTACACCTCGTATGTACTCGTGATGTACTCGCAAAGAGAATCCGCGAACGGTACCGGGGCCGCCTTTCTTGCTGTTAGGCCCGTAAAGCGCGATCCTTCTTTATGCCCGGAGGCCATCATTCGTGTTCGTGCGACGAATGTTCTGATTGCATTTCGTCGGCACGCGCACCGTTTGCACGGGAATGACATATACGCGAGCGCTTTTATTAATTAGCAGACGCGCGAGCGGTAACGCATTAATTATTACACTGATTTGTTTTCGTATTTATTTGGTATAAAAACTGACGCTACCGTATATAATTGTCATAAATATTTAAAATGTAGCTACCTATTCGCGCGAATATTTGTTCGTTTAATATAGCGAATAAATATTGAACAAACAGAGTGATCACATCATTCAGTATTTTTCATTTATTACGCAAGCCTGGAGGCTGATTATGCTGCATCGGTTGTATACGTAGTCTCTCTATACATTGTAAGACCCCATAACTATTTGTCACGAGCGCGATAAGAAATTGCTCGGCTATTTTCACGTGCGGCCGACGTGTATCGGATATCTTCTAGTTCTCGACCGCCGCCGTAACTCTGTCGCCATTACACGCGATGCATCTACTCGGCGCTTTAAATAAGCACGGCATAGTGCGCGATCCTTCATCGCGCGTTTGCAGTCACTAAACTTTCCTTCCCCCACGAGATATCCCCGCAAGCCCCGTTCGCGAAAGAACGGCCGGGGTATGGCCCCGACGTGCAATTCCAATAAACCAAGCCAACGGAACCAGTTCTATGCGCGCACGAATGGCGGTTTGGAAGAAACGTCGTGTGTCGGCGGCCCGCTCTCGCTCGTCTACATCAGGATCACCCGATTGCGGAAGTGGACGACCTCGTCGACAGCCTACTGACGCGCCGATGCGCACTACCGTGCAGACAGAAGCGGTCGCGTGCACTCGTACTCTAGCTTCGCCCAACCGGCCCGCTCGTGCGGTTGACATTTAAATACATTATCATAACAATGCGCGCGGGTACATGTTAAGTTAATATCATCATACCTTTTCTCCTTCGCCGGCGGCCGCCGCAGCGTACACAAAACGGTAGTTCTTCGTCGAGGAGCGAAAGGACAGGATGCGATTCCCCTTCCTGCGCTCGCGCGGCTCGCTCTCCGCCTATGATGCGCTTTTTTTTTTTTTTTTTTTTTTTTTAAGCACGCACTTGCGACGCCTCGGCGAGGGCGCAGGTAATATATCTCGCTTGCCGCCAACGACGATTTGTTCCCATCACGAGGAATAATCGAACGCGATTGCAATCCTATGAACCAAGTTTGTAATGTCCTCCGATGCAAATGTTTATGGATATTGATCAGCGTCTCGCCATATTTGCTGTTATTTATTTTATTTGCAGTGGTCTCTTCGCGAATGATTTTTATTGTTAAGATTTCTTTTTTAAATTTTGAAATATACTAGATATGTCTCAAGCTAGATCTGTATGTCTCGAATTAAAAATTAATTTATAAAGAATGCAATAATTATACCATTTTAAGATATTTAAAATGTCATTGAACAGTAGAATATCTTTGTCGGAAAATCTCTCTTCCGCTTATTACACTTCAAGTAGATACATCCAGTACCTAGATATGTATCTCAGACATTTTGTGATAGCATGCAAACCTTATTTCCGAAGAGACTAATATATTATTGTATTCGCTGTCAACAGTCTCTTCCCTTTAATTCATTCGGTGCGTCTTGGATTTGTCATCCGCAACAAGAATCGCGTGCGGCTCTTTCGCCGGTCGGCAAAAGAATTTACGGGCTAGTACGACGCCAGAACTGTCTTAACCCTGTGAGAACCAGGACGATGCGGAAAGGTGCAGGACCTGGCGTAGGGAATAGGGCCAAAGAGAAACGTATACGAGCGTACAAGCGTCTTGTAGCTGGACAAGCTCGGACGACCGCAGCGGCATGCGTCACAAAGAGACCGCAAACAGCCGCGGTAAGAAGGGATTTTTAGTGCTCGACGAAAGATGAGAGAGAAGATGCGAGAGGGAGAGAGACATGGAAAGATGGCGGCAGTAGATCCACAGAGAATATATTGATATTTATTTATGACTGGTAATAATAATTGATCTTAGGGATGCGTCTCTACGGGGTCTCCAATGGCGCGCCCCCCTATGCTTGGTGAGTCCCGAGCTGGCCCAGGAACTTACGACTTCTTTATTTCGCTCCGCCGTATATCAGCGCCAAAGGATAGGAAGTTGCACATATTTCGCTAAATAAATTTAAATCACCGCTTCAGCTTTTAACCCTGACTTTCTTGCACAACGATGTCTTAAAAGATTTAAAGACAACACTCCTAGTGCAGTAGAGAGAAAGATCTAATAACGTCGATTATTAATTGTATCGTTAATCGTACTTATCACAATTAAAAACGAGAAAGACAATGAAAAATTTGATCTAATAAAATATATCTATATAATATTTATAATTTACACTTTTATGACATTAAATTACATTATGCAAAATTTTCCAAATATTGTCGGCAGAAAGCAAAGTCGATTTTAATTATTATGCAATTTTGATTATTATTTTTATTTAATTCCAATATCTGGACTTTTAAGATTAGAATATCTTTAGTTAATTTTTTTCTATAGAAAACTTCAAAATAAGAGTAAAGTAATTGACTGCATGCTTGTCTGAACTAGTTCAAATGTTCCCTGTAATATTTTCATGCCCATCACAAAAAACAGACATAGATGGCTGGTGCAAAAAGATGATATTTAGATAGCGGATATCGACATTTTATATCGTCGACTTGATGACTCCCTAGAGCCGTATAAAACTGTGTGTCACGATCGCGTTTATTTCGTTCTCCGCGTGAGTATACTCGTGTAATAGTGCCGCTCGTTAGTTGGTCAGAGGGAGTATTAGAGTCTTAAACAGCGTCGTTTAATAAATACGTCAATCGTAAACTATTTCGCCCGAGATCATTAAATATCAACATATTACAAAAAAACCTCTCCTCCATTACGGGTACCCTCGCTGCGACTTCGCTTTCCTCTCTTCTCTTTGTTGTTGCGTTCTCTACGTGGCATAATAAATCTGCACCTCGTACGCGTGTATACAAGGTGTTCCAGAAGTCAAGGACTGTTTTGAATTAGCAGATAATACGTATGGAAGTAAAATTTAAAATAGAGAGCAAACATTTTAATGGAGAATATGTATATCAATTACTTTTAATCGTACAAAATTGAAATTAAGGCACTTTAATGAAATTTTCTAGCTATACAACACAATTTCGAAATTTATTTCTAGTAACACGATGTTCTTTTCAGCATTTTTTTCAGGAATGCATGAGCTTCTTCTTATTTTCGACATAACTCGATAAACACATAGAAGATCTTTGGATGCGTTTCGCATATCTCACATTTCCCTTCTAAATTCCTGCAACCTGCAACTTGTTGTTTCTCAGAAAGCGTGGAATGCAAAGTAACGATTCTGCGCGAGATACGTAACCGGCATCAAGGTGGTCGCCGACCGGGGTATCGCGCGAGAGTCGAAAATTCTGGACCGGACCCATTTGGACCGCACGGTGGCACCCATGAATCACGCGGAATATCCCTCGTGAACGCGTCCAGGAGGGTCGCAAAACGGACGAAGTGACATCGGTATATTGCGCTAAGGCCCAGTGGTTTCTCGCGAGAGTTAAAAAGTTTGAAAAGTAATCCTCCTCGCATTAGAGAGTTATGCGCGAATCGCGCGCAACGCGCGCAGACACTGATAAAGCGACGTAACGCGATGTGACTCGCGGCGCTCTCGCACATAAGTTTCGCCTTGCGATTAATGCCTGTGAGATGCGTGACGGTACGATTCTTGACACAGACGGGGGAAATTAATTGCCTGGCTTTAATAAAATTCCGTATCTTCGCGCGCGATTTGTCTACGCGATCTAATCTCGCATGTGCGAAAATAATCGACGGATGGAAAGTTCAATTAGGAAATCCATGATTAGCGTATAATATATAATTATGAAAAGACAAGCAAAGTTTGTTTCTGTCATTTTGTAGATTATTTTACAAAGGAATATCAGTTTTATGAATATAGGGTATAAATGATTTTTATGAGAGCGAAACAATTGAATCGGATGTATCTTTCACTTTATTTATTAATGTCACAAACTAACTTTGCCGTAAAGAATTTCGAATAAGATACGATTGCTCGAAACATACATACTAAGTCGGTTTGGCGATAGTGAAAAACATTGAATGAAGTATCCTCTAACCAATTATTCGCAACTTTGGTATCTACATTTTCGCGAAACCGATATCCACGCTGAGATATTGTTGAGGCGTACCATATATTTAAACGCCATACTCGCAATGCTTTCTCTCGCCATTAACATATTACATTTTCGCGCCGTCTGGCAAATCGCCTTCGATCCCGCGCTCTTTAACTGCCGAGGCGTCGAAGGCAGCCCTTATATTCCCGGTACCGAGCTGCGCGCACGACTACGTTGTTATTGTAATAAATACCTGTGTAACCGCGTGTTAAGCCGCGTCCGCGGGACCAAAGGGGGGGTTGCAATAAAAATATCAATGCCTCGTATCCACTCGCCCCATCTCGCTTGCTACCATCGAGCCCTATTCAAGTCCATCCTCTCTACTTCAGTGAGAAAAAGAGAAAGGGGGAGGGGGGAGAGAGAGAGAGGGAAAGAGAGAGAGTGCACTTTCACAAGGCAGATGTACAACGCTGTCGCTGCCGTTGCTGCTGCGGCCATCATGCTGCATCGTCCGACGGCCTAAAGCGGGCAATAAAGGGGTACCGCGCTCGCGCAACGCAAACTCCGACGCACAAATCAAAAAGTAATGGCTAGTTAGTCGCGCTCGACGCGTAAACGCATCTCGTGGATGACCGAGGGCGGATGTTTAACCCCCCGTGGCCGGGGCCGATTAGCCGACAAATTGGACGCGCCTGAGCCCCCCCCCCACCCCCTCCTTTGCCGGTCGCGCGAGTATCGACGCGGGGAAAGTCGAGTGCCGATGCGGAGAATGTCGATCACCCATAACGGATCTGGGTGTAGGCAATTACGACGTTTCTTAGCTCGAACTTATTATATCTTAATCGATGAAGCTTCCAAGCGTGAAAGAGAACCTAATATACGTGGCTATAACGGTACATGGCACGATCTTCATCGCAACATAACAAGACAACCTCAGATAATGTTGAAATTGATAACAAATACGTTAGATTTAAGCTTTATTATTTTTATGTGAAATGTGTTTTCAGTAAATGAATAAATTTTGTGCGTAATGTGTAAAATTATTCGCACATATTTGTTTTTTAAGTAAAATAATAGAACAAGATCATATATAAAATGAAGACCTTTACATTACGGCATACATAGGACATGCTCTTTCAAATGGAAACGTGTAGTTAATATGAGAGAAGATGTAGTATTCCTCTACAATATAGTATAATTACAATCTACAGTATAATTTTCCTCTTGCAAATATGGAAGAGAAATAAACGCAACGCACGAACTTTAACACTTTCCATGTACGGCCACTAACGAGTTAATGAGTTAACTGTTTCTTTTCTTTCTGTTCTAGGTAAGTACGACCACATGGCAACATCTACTGAATATATGGAAAGCTTTTCCATGCACCGTATCGGGTGTAACTTACACATGTAAGTACATTATAGAAACGATAAGAATCTATATATAAATATCGAATGTATAACTAAAGTAAGAGTATATATATTTGTTAAAAATGTACGCGTTTAAAACGCTGATTTTTTTTAGATTAATAGATTTATAAAATGTTCTACAAAATAAATTAATTTTTGCCTTGCGAAATATATAGTAAATCATTAATATCAAAAGTAAGAACCGAGACGCGGTAAAATTTACTCTCCGAGGCTCTCCTGAAGCGTAAACGCGGATTAACGCGACGAAGATTCACACCCCGCCTCGGGCGGCTTTGCGACGACAGGCGGGTAGCTTTTCCTTTCCCTCGTTAGCCTAGCTGATCACGGATGTCAACTATCATCGTCGTATTCGCACACCGTTGAACTTGCCCCGATAATATTTTCACGGCGTTTATCATACCTGTGTCGCTTTGGTAGCTCCTCGGACTAACTAACGACCAAGTTGCCCCGTAGGCGGAGATGCGGCAGCGAGTACGCTGCATCCAACTCGATCGCCAGGTACTGAACTTGCTAAGAACTCGCCGAAGGAAAGAGAGGAACAGATAAGAAGGGGACACCGGGGAAACGAGTAGATACTGCCTGCGACGCTTTTACGCTTGTTAACCGTTCCCTTCATGCGAAAAGGGGTAGTCGTATTATCCCCCCGAAGCGCCGTGCTAATTATTTATCGGCCGTGTCTCGACTAGGTACGAACGACCTCGATGTGTGTGACGGGACGACTTCCAGCAGCGGTACGGGGCGCTCATGTGTCTCGTCTCTGTATACGTACGTGTGGCGGGCAAGACAAGCGTAACACGGTGAGATCTAATCGTGATAGCTGGTGTATTGGTTAAACGTAATTCGTCCCGAAGACAGCCGCAATTGGACGCGTCCGGAAAATAACGAGCACGCTGCCAGAGGATGAATTAACCGTCGCACGCAAGCGGCAAATAGGGTAAAGCGGTGTATTTTCGACAAATATAATCGTGATCAGAAGGCGTTCAGTTCCGCCTTCCGACTCTATCGGAGATGTATCATTACACGTTCACGCGCGCGGATCTTTTAATGAATATCTAACGAGATAATCGTGTGTGGAACATACATATATCCGAATATCTCGGAAGCTCAACCCAAGTTTATCATATTGAAACGGATATTTTACGTACATCGGGTGATAGTATAAGTGAAATATAGGTAGAATATGGTAATCGCAGATTCTGATTGAATTTCTCATTCCACAATTTTAATATCTGATGATAGAAGACAAATCGCGCGAGAAATATTGAATAAGGAATATCCCCGTTCGCCGAAGATTAATCTGAAGAAAGCTCTTTGATTCTAAATTACTTATAAATTAAAAAATGTTCATATCTGAAAAAAAACCCTCTCGTGTTCTATCTCTATCTCTTGCTTAAAAATCCATGAAAATTCGAGTAAAACTCATAAATAGTTTACGCTACATTAAAACGCGATATATACGGATGAGCTATTTAATCGCGCTCGCGAAAACCTACTACTAGCCTTAATAGATAAAAATATTTGCGTATTGCTGCAAAATCGCGTATTCGATAAATACGTCCATTGTAGCGATCTCGTAAATACGCATATTACGGCCCCGTAAAATCGGATAATCGTTTGCCGATACGGGGCGAACGAATACAGCGTGTGATAACGTTTTGTCCACGGTCAGCAGATTGGTGATTGGGACACGCTGACCCATCGTTCCCTGCGCCTGTGAAAAACTCGCCGCCATTTCCGCAATCGAAATCGAAGATTATGCCCGAAACTTTTGACAATGGTCGCCGCGCGATTAATCGAATTCACGTATGCCGTCCGTTGTTCGTGCTCCGGGCTCTCGCGGCCCCATCGTCATTCTAACACTTTATACTTCACAAACTATATTTCACTCTCCCGCCGCCAGTAATTTTATGTGCCGGCTGTCTCACCTATCTTCGAGATGCGCGGAGAACCACGGCCACATCAACCCGCCAGTCTCGATATCCAAAGTTTATTGCCGTTGATAATCCGTAAATCGCTGCCCGTAGAAAACAGGTATAAACGATAGCGCGAAGTCGTAATCTACACCCAATCACGCCGGCAAAGTCGGCGAGCAAGAAACTGGCATCATACCGATTTCGTCGATTCGGCATGCATCCGCTTGCGTTGGTATATATATATACACAACGAGATTGCCTTTACATACTCGTAACGTTTAGTAACAATAATCATTCGTTTGCAGTATTGTTTATAGAAATAGCCGAGGAGACTGGGGAGAGCTTTAATTATCAACATTCAATTATAATTTCTGTTTTTGATGACAGAGAAATGCATGACGATGATATTGTATCGGAATATTTAAAGAGTGGCGTAACGGAGTTCATTAAAATAATGAGACTGATACAGATTTATATATAAAATTAAGTTAATATAAATTAATAGCAAATTAACAGCGCTTCAATTGTTAAATGTTCGGTGCTAATATTTGCGACGAACAAACATGTAATGAATTAATAGCGGGGAGATTTATTTTAGGTTGTTGTAGAATTGATTCGGTTTTACGGTCGGCAGTGTTGGCAAACGAAAATTATTTTACGGCATTCAAGGAGGCTATTTATTCGTCGAATTAATCGCGCGTGAATGGTAAATAGGTCCGTTGCGGAAATTTCGCAAAAAAAAAAACGAGATAAAGCTGACGCAGGAATAATTAAACGATGGAATTCTCTGGTGGGTTATCGGATTTGATTTGACGAAAAAATATGAAATATTACTGAATTCCGAACTTGTCGTGTTTTTTGTTTGCGCGTTTATATTTGTTTTGAAAATTTGTATATTTAAAAGCAAAGAGAAGATGATTTTTGATGAACCCTTGATTATCCGAGTTAAAATTTTTTTCGCTAAAACCTTTCCATTAAATTTTCGCGATTTCTACATATTATTAATCAAAACATGAAAGGATAATTTATTTCATCATTTTATCACTAGCCGAACGTAGAAGTTAAACATGAAAAATACTAAACTGTTTATTTTTTTTCGTCTGCGCGATATTTTAAGCATTCACGTAATTTATTTCGCGTTGTCAGAGACGTGATATGCTCAATACGTCATCGCCCCAAGCTTTTCCCACATAGTTTCTAACTATCCGACAAAAAGTTTCGGCCCAAATTTATCACTGGTACAATCGCAATCTAGGCAACGGCGCTAACCAAATTAACTCACGTATGGCACTGCGTTCGATATACCGCACATCCTGGAAAATAATATTTTTCGTTTTTTTAATAACAAACATTTTAATAACAGATTTTGTTTTCAAGCATTAATTTATTAAAGAGAAATTGTTAAATGTCATGGATTATATATAATATCTATATATATATATAGGATTAAACGATCACCGCTAACGATCATTTACCCATTTATTGTCCTTGAGTTTAACGAGCGATTGATATGTCATTGGCGGCGGAATATATCCATTCCCGAAGCTCAGCGGATTGTAGACGTAATCGATTAGCGTGCAAGACACTTGACCCGGTTTACCGGCGTCGCCGACTAATGAGTTGGTTGAATTCAACTCGTCCTCGTCGTTCGCCAATCAACTCCGAGGTAAACTGATCGATCCCCCATCGATTCCCCCCGATGCCGTGTTGGCTCGCGTACGAGGGCACCTATGCGTGCAAAACGTATATTTCGTGTATGTGTATACACGCGCGCGAATTCCGCGTCTGAACTGCTCGCAGGGGGTTGTTGCTGGTGATCGCGCACAGCGCATAAATTTTCGTGTTTGCGTGCATGTGTGCGCGCACCGTGGCGTTTCTTAACGATGGAAATATATGTATATCGAGGTGATTCCGCGCGCGCAGGAATTTCCGACGATAAGTGCGAAGCGAGGCGTTGAACACGTGCGTGTAAATGCGAAGTCGAATAAAACAAATCAGTAAACGTCAATTGATACGTGCATTCGAGATTGATCGAATTCTTATCGAAAGTAACATGGTATTACTCATGATCTCTTTGGTTTAAATAACAACGCGATTTTCGTGAAAAATTCGCCCGAATTTTATTCGTTCGTAAATAATTCTTTTGTTTTACGTCAAATCAAGCTCGCTATCATGAAGTATGTTTATCTCGTATCAGAGCTTATAAAAAGACCTTTATGGTTTTTATTGGTCTTTTTCTCCAGGAGCACCGTTAAATTCTGATAGAGTTTCGGAATGCCTCATTAAGTCGCGGCGTGCGCGCAAATTGTTTTCTTTTGCCGTAGGACCATCCAATTAACAAGCAAATTTGCTTTGAGAAAAAAAAAGATTACGAGTCGCCCAGACCGGGCTTGAATAGCGAAAATAACGAGGGATGCGCTCGATATCAACTTGGGACCGCTAAACCGTCACGCAGTTAAACCGTCATAGCTACGTGCATACGCGACTGTTTACGAAGGAATTTTCCGGCGGACGACGCGCGCATACCATATCAAATAATTTCGTGCGTTCCAGGAATATCTGTGCTGACGAACTTCGTGTCTGACGAACTGACAATAACACGGTGCGCCAATGCAATTTGCACCTGCCGGAACCCGTCACGATGGTAGCTCTCAATAATTTGTGCGCACGTCGTTGTCGCCGCCGCCGCCGCCGCCGCCGCCGCCGCCGCCACCGCAGCAGTCGCGGCACTCTTCAGCGCGATCGTCATTACGCTGATTAGTCACGATGACTTTCGCGGAAACCGAGCGACCACGGCAAACCGACAGATCCTTTCTCGCTCTCTCTATTTCTCTTTCTTTCTATTTCACACAACCGCGCGATTCACTCTCGCTAACGTACGATCCATTTCTCGCGCAAAAGGATGCAGAGAGACACGAGAGCATTTATCTCTTTTCGGTATATACGTGCGCTCCTTTCGACGGCGTGTTGCATCATTAATGTATCGCTGAAGCAAGGTATGCGAAAAGCGCGGTTTTCTTTTTAAAAGAATCTCGCTTACGGTTTTGTTTCGCGATAGAAATTGAATCTTCTTTTCTCACGAGTAGAAAAGAGCAAAGCTTTCTTTTTTTTTTATAAACTACTTTCGTCAGCATCACGAACGTGTTGCTCTCTGATTTCTATGAACTTAAAATCGTTTGTTTTTTTTTCGTAACGCAGCATCCATCTAGGGGTAAGAGAAACCGCGGCGTGCATACCGAATGCATTACAACGAGATTCCTTTCGCCGAGTTTTGCGGACACGAAGTGAAAAACGGTAACGAATGTAGCAGCCGGCGCTCCACGGTCTTCTTTGTTCTGTCGGCAGCACATCTAGATCGAAGCTCGCGTGCGACGTGAATGCCTCCAAAGGATGTTCCGCGAACGATCGCGCGGCTCCAGGTGCATCGCGTTCTCGTATGCACGTCGGTGCAACCACCTCGGGGGAAATTAACGTCTCGATGTGGGGTTGCAGCATCGTTGCACAGATGGTGCTACCAGTTTCACACGATGGTTGAGAGATTTCTGAACCCCCCTTTTGAAGGAAAAGCTCGCGAAGCAATGTGCGACTTTTCCGACGTTCGTTAAGAAAATATGATTGCCGCGCTTGCACGACGTAAGCGAATTTCTTCAGCTACATACAGATGCAGGGAATAATAATAACACTTGAGAAAATGTTACTTTCATATCGCACGTATTAACGTTATAATATTATAGAAGTTACGAAACATTTCGCGTATGCTTTTTTAGATCAAGTTTAAGCTCTTTGTAATACGGATGTTAAGATGAACAACACGTATTGTATATATTGTGCTATCCAACCTTTTGCACCGGCCATTATTTTCATCTTTCTTATCATTATTACCGTCGTAATCATCGTCATCGTAGGATGTCACTAGAAAAGAAAGAAGTATAGGCGACAGAAACATAGCTTTAATGAATTGCACAGCTACTATGAAGTCCCGTTGTATTCACAGTACATACGTGCATGCATACACGTGGCTGCACTCGAACATCTTTACACAAAAAGCCTCGATTTCGTTCCGTTTTTCATAGCACCGTGCGTAGCAAACGAAGGTAACGCTCCGTTCGTCACCTTTCATCTTTTGTTCTTCGCAGCGAGTACTTTTTCTCTTTTTCCTTCATCTTACAATTAGGCATAATTACACGTGCATCAAGTATTCGTAAGAGTATGTCGTAAGAGTATATGTCACTGCGGTGCAGCTTATAATAAATTAAGATCTTTTGTTCTTCTGCACTACTTCTTGCTAAGGAGGCACTTCATGATTATTTTTCGCACTATTTTTCGGACTTGCATTCTGTCATATTTGATACCTTTTCCATTAAGCATGAAATTGATCCACTTGTTATGATATAAAAATTTTTAAAATATAATTACACATGACATTTTGTTTAATTCTGGCCATTTTCCAATATTAGAATGCTTAGATATGTTTAGTATTAGAAATTTAAAAAAATATATATAATTAGCTCTAAAATTGAAATTTCAACATGAGGATTATATTAGTCTAGTTTAATTGAGATGACGGAAAAAGAAATTGCACACGTCTGTATTGAAAAATTTCCTCATTCTTCCAATCTCGCTAGACCGTCATTACATTACAAATCCATTACTATTTTTCTCGTAAAATCGTGCTTTTTTTGTCTCTTGATGTATTATATTTTGAAATTACATTATGCGACTAAAATCGTTAAGCTTTGCGAATTTACGAAGCTGTTGAGAAACAGTGACGACGTATGTTAACCGCTCACGCGTTCACCACGAACTTTCTTTCCTTCTCTGATGTAAACTCGCAAAGACCTGTGATGAAGTGCATCTCTCGGTAGTCGTTGGCGTAGCGCATAGCGAATGGGGTGGTTTGTCAGCGGAAAAAAGTGAAAAAAAGAAAGAGATCGCGGAACGTGTGCTTTCAGTTGCGTGTGCGGGCTCTGCAGATTATTATAATAAAAGTCTCTCTCTCTCTCTCTCTCCCGACTTTTTCCCGACTTCTCTCTCTCCCCCGCTCGCGATAACGTTATCCACTTTGTTCGATTGACGCGCGTATTGCATCTACATTTGCATTCGTTGTGCGCACGCGAAACCGGAACACGCATCGTCAGTGGCCAAATAACAATGACGAACTACGTTTCTACTACCGCTTTGAATTTCCTCTTCGCCGTCTAACTGATAATAGAAAACGCTTCTATTCTTTGCCGTATTTGAACGTTTCATTACGATTGTTAATTTTATTATTAGTACGTATAATCATTTTGGACAAAATATATCAGAAAATTATATTGACTTGATAATAACAATAGTAACGATACAATTTTGTTTTATTTTAACTAATTCATTAATTTCTTTTTCTCTTCTTCTCTTATCAATTAATTGTCCCGTCAGCAATCATTACACATTAACATGCTTCCTCTCTCTTTTTCTCTCTTTCTCTTTCACGTAATGAATTTCTAATACCCTTTCTGCTAGAAGCTGTAAATGTTCTCGCAGTTTGGTCGTACCTTTTGGTCAAAGTGCAGTATATGCAGTACGGTTCCACATAGAGGCTCATTGTTTTACCTCTGAATCAATTACATGGCTCGGCTCCCGTCCGATGCTATCTCCCGCCCGGGAAGCGCGCGGTTCGCGTTCACGTTTGCATTCGCGTTCGCGTGTGTCTTCTCCGTTCTGCTTCGCGAACCCTCGGTACTGTGCCTACGTGTATGTACCTACAAATGAACTCGGAGATCCGCGATTTGAACCTGGTAATTGGAACGTTCGGATAAAGCTTGCGGCCCATCCGTCTATAGCGGCCCGCCTATATCGATCTTCCTCTTATTCCTGGTCTCTCGTTCTCTCTCGGGCCGCCTTTTGCCACCGCTACCCTTTTCGCCTGTAACCGCGATAAGCGCTTCCGGACCGAACGTCTCTCATCGCTCTCACAACCGGTCTTTTAATTAAATCGAAGCTTTCGCACAATTAAAATTTCGTACCTGTCGGCGAATAAATCGGTTTATTTGCGATCGGACAGGAGTCAGATTAATCGCGTATTAACACCGCCGGATCTGCTTCGTAAAAATGTTTGAATATTCGAACAATTACATTTTTCATTTGTGATATAATCCGATAATATAATATCGGAAAATTCATATTTGTAAAAATCGTTAAAATGTTCCTATTATTTTTTAAATTTAAATATCAAGAAAAACATATAGAAGTTTATTTGTAGATTATCCGACATTCTATATCAAAGTCAAATATGTACAATTCTGAGATTTATTATAAGCGTCCTTACGAAATCGCAAAATACAATAAATTCTATACCTATAAAGGCATTATTACCATAACGACATCCTTCGTTAATGCGTCCATTTCTTTAGCGTAAAGTAATAGCGGAGTAATATGTTATCGCGTCTAAACTCAGCAAGACGCAAACGAATGTGAGATCGAGAAAAAAAAAAGGAAAAAGACGGGAAAGACGGATAGAAAGGCGAAGCGAGACGGCACACGCTTGACCTCTTTGAAATTACAGAAATGGAAAGTGTGCGTACACTTTGCGGAGACGTCAGCACATTCAGTATCGTCGTATACACATATATATGTACATATGTCGTGCCTTCGCTCAATCTGCGAAGCGGCGAGTCGGCAAGTAGTTACAACGATTTACTAGCACGCTTGTTCGTTCACGCGAGCGATGTACACGTCCTCGTCAGCCATCGTGTCGGACAGCACGGGACAGTTCTTCGTCGCCATATATCAAGTTGCGTCCATGCCGCTAAAGGGCTGTTACAGCTTGACAGAGCTTTTATCTTCCATGCCCTTATTCCGTTAGAAAAGCTTCCCGAAATTTAAATTACAAAAATAGCATCCTAAAATCGATATCATGTAATATTCTAGAGAAAGTTTGCTTTTGTCAAGACAATCTTTTATATGTGACAAACTTTCATGCTTGGGTAGTGATATACAGTGAAAGCAGGAGAAAACAAAAATTTTATTGAAAGTGTAATCGAGATATAGTTATTTTCATAGTCAATATTTATTATTATTTCACGAAAGTCTAAAATACGCAATAAAAATATAGAATTTATGATACTATCTATAGAACGCTTATATGCTGTGATTATCATAATTTTTGCATAAAAACGTACTGTGAGTCTGTATCAAAGAAGTCAGAGTCGGTTGAACAGGGACAAATAATGTGGACCTAAAGGCATGCTGAAGGAATTCACCGCGGTGAAGCGTCAAAAGACGCGACATCGGATACCGATGCCAATCTGGTCGCTCGTACCAGCAAATTGAAAATCTGTAGAAGCAGAAAATAGATGAAAAAAGAATCCATAGGAATGAATCAACGGTCATATGGCGAGGCTATTTTTATTCCGACTGACCGCAGTCTACAATAATGTTGTCCATGTAGAAATCAGCTTTAGAAATCGCTCACAACTGGTCTACGAATGTTAAAAAAAACGTTATTCTAAAAGTTACTTTAATAATAAAATTTTAATGTAAAATTTAGTGTAGTGTAAAATTTTTATTTTAAGACAACAACACGTAGAAAAGTAGTCAAGATAGTTGACAAAACATAAAAAGGAAATTTTTAATACTGTACATACTACATACTTTTAGGTATAGTTAAAATAGTGGTCGAAACGTCGTTGTGTTATGCTTAATTAAAACTTGCCAGTCAGGCCGTTTAACTATACCTAATTATTTCATCACTGGCGATCAACTTTTATTGACTACATACTTTTGTTAGTTATTACAATTCGCGGAGAGAAATGGTAACAAGAATAAATTTTAGATACTTTTTTTGCTCTTTGACTTGAAGGCTCAAAAACGAAAATATACCATGACAACGACGGGGTGACATCGAAGGGTGAAAGGGTAACACCGAAAGGGAGAGGTAGATTGGACGTGCCGATTTAATTTCGTTGCGAATCACGCTCAGTAAATACCGTTCGTGCAGATCCTGGGAGCCGATCGTGGCTGTAGGAAGAAAGTGGCAGCTGGTACGCTTTAATTAAACGAGCGGAAATGATCCTCAGGTAAATATTAAATGCGACGGACGGGCCGTGTCTCGTTAATATATATACGAGCGGGCGCGTGAATATGATTAAACTTGTATCAAGGCAAACCGGATGCGCCCGTGATGCATCGTCAGAAAAATCCTCTCTCACCGTCGTTAAATTTACTCGTGGTACATCGACTTTGCATATGGTTTTATTATCGCGCAATGCCGTTACCTCACACACGTGATATCTAAAAAAGAAATAACGGTTACTTTATTTATATACTTCCTGTAAGTGTGATACAATAAAATTAGTTCATTTCATTCTTTATTTGCACATGAAGCAAATGCGAGGAATACTCGTTAAATATTTTTCGTTTAACATTATCAAAATTAGATATTTTTCCACGCTAAAATTTCCAGTAACTGATATTCAATTACATTTAAATATATAAGCGACGCTTTTTCTCGAGATTCTAATTCTTCTGATTGCTCTCCTGCCGCAATGCACTTCGCCGTAACGAGATTGGCGACGTTAGACTTTTAGATCCGAAAAGTTCTGACGGGGGGGATTCCGCGTAACGTTCTCAAGAGTAACGTAGATTATCTCGACAAGACGGCCTTTAAACTTTTCCTCGACAAACCTTGTCATCGCTCGTCTCGCAATTAGTCTCGCTCGATGCATTTTTGTTCTGTATCTGCCCGGTCGACTTCATGCAACAGTGTTGTGTGCTGAAATGTCTACTAGTAGAGCGATACATGATCCCTCCAGAGCGTTAGAGCACGGTTAACGCATGCCATGCGTGTCAGTCGTTCACTCGGTGTAACGCGACACTTTAAATCCGTGCCGTTATTTTTAACCCGTGCGCAGCTCGGTGGTTACATATTACGCAGCATTAACCCTGCCACGGCTACTATCGAGGCATTAATTTGTGCAAACGAATAAGTCAGCGTGGCTGGGATAATGAGACAGAGATCTAAACGTTTCGACTTTGGTAGGAGCGCGAATAGCGACTGAAACGGTCCTCCGGATTCCCAAGATAGAACAAGAGAAAGGTCGGCGACCTCATTTTAGAGAGAACGCTCGATTGATCCGTGGAATAACCGTAAGGAGCTTTCCTGCGTAATTAACGAGAGACGAGTGTAAGATATATAGCGTTATTCTCGCTAGAACTTAGTTTCTTTATGCTCACATCTGACACCGCTTCTACAAGATATGATTCTCATATTTACGAGTACTGTGCACTGCTGATATGTATGAAGATGTTTCATTTGATTAACCCGTGGGTTAAATCCATTAAGCAACATCCATTTGGCTGGAGACTTATTCGTGCTAGTAATTACAACGCAGTATTAAAGAAATATAAGGAATAAAAGAGAAATTATTTTCTTAATATTGTTGTGTCGTTATACATATCCTCGTATTAAAAGATTTATTACTGTACGATAGCTCCATGATTAACAGCATACAACTTAATAATGACGTGATGATTATAACAAAGACTCATTACACAGGCATAAAAATACTCGTGCAATTATTATTAAGAAATTGCGAAATGCGAAATGATCAAAATTATTTTATTTGTCTCAGCCATAATAAGCTGGAGAAAAGAGACGTGCATCTCTAACAAAGCTTAACCCTTTTAAAATTCTCATCCGAGACAGTTAGGGAAACTAATCACGGCGATACAGATCGCGCTAAGGAAATTACTGAGCGCCTTGCCCTCGGCCGTGCCACGAAATCCGAAATCCCCCGGCTAGACTGAGGCTACGAATCATGGTCGAAGGGACGCGCCGGTATCAGCGATAGGGCCCCAGAGATTAGATTCGCGCCGCATTATTATGGACGGGCGCGGTCGTGCGTAACAAATACGTCTGAATTTTCGGGGCACGGCCTGGCCCTATCATCGGCGCGCATTTGTATTCGGCTCGCAAGACGGGACGCGTCGCTCTTCGGCCTAGCCGTTTTCGATGCGAAAACGACGGGAAACTATCTCCCACGGGGCCGCATAACCCGCGCGTTACGCGCGAACGTGGAACGTACGCGCAGGAGAGGTACGCGAGAGATCCACCATGAACCCAAATGGAATTATCTTTCATTTCTCTCTCTCACTCTCACTCTCTCTCTCTCTCTCTCTCTCTCTTGGCTGTCTGGTAGCAGCAACGTACAGTTCCACCTGACGTACAGTTATCGTTTCAGACTGTTCGAAACGGTTTCATTCGCTCGGACGAACCGGAACATACCGGACGTGTCCGTGCGAATTACCGCGAACCGAAACACGATTTACCCGGGCAATTTATATATCATGGTGAAAGTCGTTACGTTCCCTTTATCGAACTTGACTCTCTTTTTCAGCTGTACACTGCCGCCGATGATCCTTGTTAAATAAATATCAGATTTTAATCGGATGAAACTCGATGTGATCAGTATGAAAGTAATCGTGTTTGGGGCTCGTTCAGTTCAAAGTTTACTTTGAGGTATATCATCGTTACGTGGAAAATATGAAAAATAAATATCAAATATCGCGCGCGCGAAACTTCCTATATACGTTTAATTACTTATGATGAAAGTTCAAACATCCGCGTACAAATAAATATCTTTCGGTAAAATGTCAGTCGTCCCAAAAACAGAATTTGTTCAAGCGACGAATATCCGATCTGAAAACCAAGAGATTATAAGTCATGTCTTTAATATAAAAAATATATAGCAAGATCACATATTCATAGCGGCGACCATAGGGGAAACGTGACACGCGATCGCGATTTCCAGGCATTCGATTCGTAAGTGAACCGCGACCCTCTCCGGACCGGACCGGACGTGACGCAGGGGGGGTCTACAATTAACGGCTCGTCTCCGACGGATATATGGACCGTTCGTGCGGGCCGCGCTGTGTCATACGTCACGTCTTTCGGTTGCGCGGTATTTCGGCGTAACGAGTCTCAGTCGCACGCGTTATTCGGGCGCGACGTGAGTAACGATCGGGCGAGAAACCCACTGCAACATGATGCAACGCGACGCGTCGCACTGCGTCGCGCCACACCGCGCCATGCCGAACCGGCGAGTCGAGCAGGCGGGTATAGGCGTCAGGCGAACGGCATCCCGCGAACGCGATACAGCCCCGAAGTTTCGGATTTCTACGGCCGTATGAAAGTTAGCGTCACGGAAGGCAGACGGTACGGCTGACGAGACGGCGAGAGCACGGGCGGAATCGGGAATTTATGGAACGACGGGTCCTGGGATATCTTCCGCGTTGAGAACTCGGGGAGACGACGTGCCGTTAAACGTTGTACCTGCTTGCCTGCCTTGCAGCGATAATATACCTCGTTACTCGTGCGTAACAGCAACTCCCGCAACACTCGCTCCGCAATTTCAACGTTCCTCGTTTCGCACTTGATGTCCTTTCCACGGTCCTTCTAATCTTTCGATACGCTTTGGGCGCTGAAACTACCCTCTTACACTATTTTCTCTTCACATATACAATTTTAGAGAGTTTGATTCAATAAAAAAAATGCTGTTATATTTGTTATATTGCATCGTGTAGACGAAATTGTCATTTCGAATCATCTGTCGCAACTTTCAATAATATTCATAGTTCCATTTATATTTAATAGTGCGTCAATTAAAATTGATTTCAATCGAAAACTATTTCTGATTGTTTCCATCGTATTATATAACTACAATAGAACACGCAATAGCCGTTGATAAAATAGTTTTTCACGCGCAAAGAGCCGCAACAAAACATAGTCTAACGGTATCGGCTTTGTAATCACCGTGCGTGCAAATTTGATTGCACAATCGATGCGAGTTTCCTCGCTCTAATTTATAAACTCGCCCGCCACGTGGGTAACCCGTGGAACAAAAAGCTCGTTCACCGCCGTCTCTGACGAACTGAGCGTTTGCAGAACCACTAAATAAAGGCGAAACTTTTCGGTCGACGAGAGGGTTGTTTCGACAAGGGTCAGAGGCCTATTCAAATTATTACACGTGCGGCAACCCTTTCGAAGCGGTGGCAACGAGACGCTCGGTCGCGTTTTGAGTAATTCCGGTAATTTTAGTGCGGCCTCGCACTTCTCCCCGAATTATTCTAAACGAGATTACGTACATCTGATTGTGAGTGAGAAGATGTGTCGACGTGACTTTAATGCGATAAACCGCAAGTAACTGCCACTTCAGGTAATATGAAAGCTTTCGAGCCTAGAGTTGTAGAGACAGAAGTAGCAAGCAACAAAGCGTTCTCTCAAAGAGAAACATGACGCTCTTTTCCTGCGTCCTCCTCGATTTAGAGAATAAATTTTTATGACGAAACTTAATTAGAACCGAATTAGTGAAAGAAACAACTGAATGTAATTTTTGCGAGACAAAAATTCTCTTATAATTAAGATGTAGATATTTTATTCTCGTAATGAATCGCACATGTTTGTGTGCGTTACTTTTCAGAATTATTATATTTTACTACCATAATACACATTATAAATTGGATATTAGAAATAATAGATAATGGTAATGATTAAATAAGAATAATCAAGTTGTGAATAATTTTTGAAGCTTGAATTTTAATTTTTGTTATTTAATTAAATTGAGTGGAAATATAAAAATATACGCGTGATAGGTTAAATTTTTTCTGCTAGCTTATCAATTAGCAACTTTTTAATTTTTGTTTCTTAATTTTTTATGCTCTCGAACTGGAAAGCAATTAAAGCGACTGGTTTCATTTAATGATCGACATAAATAGAAGTCTGCGTAATATAATATAATATGCCACGACATACGCGAACAAAAAATCCATTTGCCCATCTGTATATCATTCTAGGTGACGTACTAATATCCTAATAAACTGCAATGGATGTTTTCAGAGCGTCGCTCTTACGTTTGCCATTATAATCGTAGCAAGCAATAAACACCTTTCTTATTACGCATCAAATACTAACTACCTACCTATCATACAAACCACACAATTAATTGCGTCATAAAAGATAATCGAATTACTTTATTCAATAAAAGTTCACTCCCATTAAATGGCATAACCCATATTTAGCAACTCGCAATGGGATGTAACACATATTGATTTGTAGCGCCATGTATGTCTTAATATAATATATTAAATTCACGTTTATTTGGCATTTTTGGAGTAAACATATTGTGTCTAGAATTTCGTTATGATATATTAATTATAAATATGAAATTGCATACTTTTATTGATTCATTTAATATATGACTTTTATTTTGTATCGTACGTATACTTAAATTTTTACGTACTTCAAACAGTTATTGTTGTAAAGTGCAACTATGATTCATGAGTATACAAAAATATCTGGACATGATGTGTTCAGACGTGCACGCCAACGTTTAATAGTATAATAAAAGTTTCACTTCACCTTATTCGTAAGAACCGCAATAATTGCTTTCCAAACGCGGGGAGTACGAATGCGGCCTACATCGCGGAACAGTATCGAGAATGCAAATTGGCGAAAACCTTGCCTCGTGCCGTACCATTCGGACGTTTTTCACCGTACAGATGCGTTACTCGTGCAAAATACAGACCGCGTCTCCTCGTCTGCAGTTCGTAACTGGGCTCGCTGTTACGAGCCCAGTTTCGCAGATGCGGAACGCGTTCCTTTGACGACGCACGCAGCGCACAATGTGCACAAGCATGCACCCGCTACTCTTACGCGAAAGCCTTTGCAGCCGGACGAACGCTAATGACCTTAATGAGGCTGTTTTGACGCTTGCTCGCTCAGCCGTCCCCATCTCTCGTCGCTATGCACTTCTCTCCTCGGCGCAGTGTAACCGCAGTGCCGGGAGTAATTGCCGCCGATGCGCTCGGGCCCCGCTCGCCTAATTGCGTCGGATTCCTTGTCAAGCATGAACATCCGATATCGAGGTCATGTCCGAGTAACGCCTCAACCAACTTGGTCGACACGTGCTCACGCGTCCTTTTCTCGATCCTTCACTTCGTCTCGTAATTTCATCACGTTCCATAACGTACAGATGTTATTTTTACGATTGCGAAAAGTGTAACGTTGCGCGCTGATTGCGCGTCCTGAAATACGTTATTAGTCCGATGGAAATCTCATACAGATAGAGAAGCAACTGTTATAAATAGCGAGGAAACACTGCTCGATCAAATTTTTAGTATCTGTACCGCAATCACGATTATAATAACATAATATTATATTAAGTTTCATTTTTTCTCTACAATTTGTGATGGCATTTTAATATCGTATTGATACTATTATATGCATTTCAACTGATAAAGCATTCCAAACGTCACTATAAATGAATTGATAATATAATTTCTCCACTATCTATGCATGTTACCAATAAAGAAAATTTTAAAGTGTTTAATTTATTATTATATTATAATAAGTCAATAACCAATGTTACAAAAAATGTTACGTCACGTATATTTAATAACTCTAGTGTTTGGAATTAAAAGAATATAGTATATGTGCAACGATTTAAAAATCCTCATTTTGAGAATATTTGCAAAAACATTTTCGAGTGCTTTTGAAAATACGATATTGCCTATAGTACGAAATTGGCTACTCCACTATCGTTCCGATCAATTAGAAGCGTACTAATACGAATACGCGCGCGCGTAGAACGGATTCCGCCGTTGTAATATTGGATATCAAAGTTTACGCCGATTATCCGGGGCGATTTTCCGCGGGTTGAGGACGTACTCGAAAACGGGTAATAAAAACCATGCGCAGATCCTAGAAAAGCGGATTAGAGACGTTTGATCCAAACTATTCTCCGATGCTATTCAACTAACACGCGCGTAGACGTGCTCGCGTCCAAACAATGAACAACGAATACACATGCAGCTTGAATCTTGCGAATATGTACACGTCGACAGTGTACGACCACGTCGATGGGGAATCATAATCAACCTAGCTGAAATGAGCTTGTTTCAAATCTGCTTAGCTTTCACTCGAGAGTTCTGATGATCACATTGCTAATTAATCGCGCAATTAAATGGTATTTCGGCAATGATTCGCTAGTACGACGCATCATGAGAGATTTGTAGGAGTAGAAATGGAACTTTCAACTGATGCATTTCAGAGTGCCTGTAGTTTCTAAATTGGGTATTAAGCAACAATAAATGGCAAAAGCTAATTAGGATATATATAACTAATAGTGTTAAATTTATATCTATATAAATTCAGAATATATCTTTCTCGTCATTTAATTTAAACGGGACATATATACTTCTTTTCATTTAACGTTACGAGACTTTTTCTCAGTTTCTATAAACAAGTATCGTGCCCGGTAACAGTATTTTATTATTGGAAAACAGATAAGCGTTCAGTGTTCGATAAAAGATCGCATATATGTATTATTCTTGTTCGTGTGCGGGTTAATGTTTTCTTCCAGTTTCGGAATTGTTACCAAGTTTCCTGAAGCGAGAGATATGACTCGTTTCTCTCTGGGTCACTAACTTCTTGGAGCGAATCCAAGTTTTGCATATCATTCATACAACCTTCACTATATAAGACTAGGATTTATATGAAATAAATGTGATATAAATCTATATATCTCTCTGTATGTTTTTAAAAGTAAAAATCTTTTTTGAAGAAAAGTAAACTTTTTCTTTTTGTACACTGATATATTGTTATTGGCTTTGAAATAGTTAATTTAAAACAAAAGTTCGCATCATGAATTTACATCTTCGCGTTATTCATATCGCCTTCATTTTTATATTATCGGTCAATTCGTGCGCTCTCGCGGTTTAGAATGCGCTAACAGAGGCACGGGGAAAAGAAAACAATTTATTGTGCCTCGAGTCGTTAAAAGTACATTTTCTAGGAACGATTACAACATTCGCACGACATTTTTACTATTCAGCGTGCCTTGCAATTTAGAATGATGCATGTCTAAGCTTATCGTGGATCTTGCAACGATGCCTTTCGACATCGTTCGGTGGAATATAGCGAAACTACTGACAGTCGCTTTTGAAAGGTAATGGAGTGACTTGAAGCACGGGAGCAACGTAACTTCTTTTTTTTCTGAGAGAACGTCCGACGATAAGTAATGATGGTACAGTTTGATTGCTAAAACAGTTAAATTATCTCCTCAATTAATTGGAGTAAATACAATTCACGTAGTTATGTGTGTACGCATTTTTCTATTCTCTGCTCGATTCGGATAACATTGAATTCAATCTCTAATATGATGCAAGACAATCTTTTAGGCTGTCCACAAGTCAAGTACGAGTCAAGAAAAAATTGTTAAAAAGAGAACGCTGGCAAAGAGACTTGAAGCCACAATGCAAGGAACGTGAGGGTATTACGTGAAGTAATGATAATAGAAATGATAATCGTAATAAAACGAGATAATATCCTCTATTATATGCTCCCGCGCTCGCTGTTGTAGCAGCAAGCCAAGAATAGTTGCTTCAGAGACACGACGACGACGATCATTTTAGCAAGCAGTAATCACGAGAATGAGATTGAAATGCATTCGGTGCGTTTACGGCTACTTAGTTATCCGTCTGGATCTTTCCCGGTTGTCCCTTTTCCGTGCAAAGAAAACTAATAGCGAAGTGCGAGGGATGCAGGAAGTCTGTCCAGTAGTACTGCCTTCAAATATATCCATTCGTATGTATTGTGCCTGCCGTATTTACTGAAGAACTTCGTCGACCCTGTGAATTGTTCGTCAGCGTTGATTTTGCTCGCGGAGTCGACGTCGTCCGCCGAAGCAACGAAGAAGAACGGCCAGATCTGCACAGCAAGGAGAGTTTGATTTTCTTTTCATGGCGATTCTTCGCTTCCCTATCCGTTATGCAAAGAGTATGCTGCCGAGGAGGATGAGAAAGTCAAGAGATATCGTCGAGTGGCGAGTAAACGAACGGCTGACGAGCGCCGCCATCGGGAATTTGAGCGCTCGAGACTCGATTGCCCATTGTGCTTGTGATAATAATTATTTATTGCTTAGAGCATCCAAAGAAGTACCAAATTAAGCAGAATTTCGGGACGTCTCAGCATGTAAATTCAACAATCTCAGTATCTTAATTATATAGTGAAACATCTTGTTTATTTCAAGCTACAAAATTGTTTAGAAAATATAAATAAAAATTAAATGACTTGAATTTTGTAAACTACATTTTCAACTCAGTTATCGCCTTAATTGCCAAGATTATGCCATTAATAGTTATATTTGTAAATTACTCTCAACAAAAAGATATATTTATGGTAAGTTAATCTTAAACGCCGTTTTTCCCAGAGGCGATTCTTCGCGCGCCTACCGGCCAATTGTAAGTCATTTATTAAATTGCATCGGCATTCTCTTAAGCAAAATAAGCGCAATTGCAGGCGATGGATGTTAAAACGCAAGGCCGACGGTACTCTGCCGTGACTTCTGTGCGCGCTGACTCGAGAGCGTATAAGAGCGGTCCGTGCAACGGACGGTATTACACGAGACAAGAATGTGGCGAGGGCATGTATTACGCCGTGATTAAGGGAGCATGCAAGTAATTTGCTAAACTGGAGTAATGTCGTAATAAACACCGTTTTATGCTATTCCGCCTCTCCTCGTTCGTGCGTCCTCGCCGCAAGGAGCGGGCGTGGAAGAACCACGCGGAATGCAGTCGCAGCTTCTTCTGCGACAAGTGACACCGCCGCGGTTAACTAGTTTCCAAGTAACGTAGCGTCACGAACATTTACGGACAGTCAGAGCTTATTAGCCGAAATGATAAAAAAAAAACATGGGAAAACTTGTTAAGCGATAATTTAAATAATTCTATACGGAGCGCAGAAGGAGATGCGCATTTTAGAATTATTAAACGAAAAACTAAGAAAACAGATCAATGAACAACCTTGTATTTTGTAAAATTTGTTCAAAGAAAATGCGAAAAAGAAGCTAGTTTTTATTTTATTTGAAAAATGTGTAATTATTATGTTTCGAAGAAGCCTTGAAGATCCATTTTAATGCGGACCGTTTATGACGGTGTACCTGACTAACATAAAAATTCCCTAATGAGACCGAGAGCTGGACCGAAACTCGTATTATAGATCGCGTGCCATAACTCGCGGGTTGATCGACGCGAGACGCGTCCTCGAACGGTCGTTTCTTGCGTGGCGGGATAATGAAAGTCGGAATCCCAAAAGGTGGAAGCTGACCTACACTTTCACGGCCGCGCCGGTATTTAGCCGAGTGTAGCCTGGCCCCCTGATTCGCACGTAGGTGGGAAAGGTGGTCCTGGATTCGTGAGCGGATGGTTAGCGGTAGCCGGCATAGGAACGCTGCGGCGCGTCGTATCGCGCCGCAACAAAAGGCGAACCGCGAGCGGAATGGAACGCGACGGAATGCCAGCGGCGTGTGAATTACATTCCTGACACGGGCTAAGCACAGCCTCGACATCCCATAGAGCCACCTTTACCGAACTCCTCCCCTCCCGCCCGTGCCCTTTCTTTCCCCATTACCACCTTTCCTCCCCTCCTCTCCCGCCCCTCAAGAGAGATGCTCGACGCGGTGCGGATGGGCCTGAGACGATTGTGCTTTTAGCGACGCGATCTTGCCTCGATCAGCAGCTTTTTACCTCTCCGGTCGAAACCAGCTCAGGTGGCCCAGTCCCTGGAAGTCTTCAAATAAATCGAGACCCGATTTACCTCGATATTCGAGAGCCGGCAAAAGAAGCGACGATTCATTTCGTTCTCGCAAGAAACGCCTGTTTAGCAGCGGCTTTTTCTATACTGGGTAGGACGCGGCTTCCTCGACTAACTTTCTCTGTGTCATGAGGAGCTGTAGTACCGCGAAATAATTACACTATAAATATCCGGTAGAAATGGACAGTAACCGAGATTATCTTTACGTACGCGTGAACAAAGCGAGTAGCTCTGCTTTTTGTTTTGTTTAAATAATTATGCCGCAAATATCTTAAAGAAATAGAAATTAATAATGCACGAAAGAACGTGATAATGAATAAGAATAAAAATTGTTCTTGTAATTGCTCGGAACTTTGTAGTTGCATGTATGTCAAGTTATCAAGTTATTTTCGTGAATTAAAAATTTTCTCGAAAATCTTTTGTTAAAAAAACTTTTAGATATATAACAGAGTTCTTTGTAATTGCAAGACGCGCAAATGGCAATCGTTATTAATCTATAGCTAATCGGAAAGACTGTTGCCAACCGGTAGACATAACAGATCAGCTAAAACAACGGTTGTTTTTACAGGATCGTGAACGCGTCAGGTGTAAATAATGTTAACATGAAGTGTAGCCAGCGACCGAGCCTTGCCGGAGCACGGAACCGGTACGTGGCTCGGTAATGAATAGTCGAGACGAGCATCGAAGCAGTATAAATGATCGTGCGCGCGCGTGTTGAATCGACAATTTTCTCCGCGTTGTGTTATCCAGGGTCCGATGACAGTGTCGATAATTGCCAATCACTCAGGCGCTATCGGACGCTGGAGATACGCGGCGAGCAGTTTGGAGAACGCGCGCGTCGATTGACGCGTACAATGTCGCCGTTTATTCACCGACCCGTTTCCATTGTGGCCGCGCCGACAATACAGTTTTGTTCGATACTTACCAATGAGTCACGCCCGATAATCGCGAGACTTTTCGAGTACATCGGAGTACCACTCCGGCAAACGCGTGCACGCGTATAAGCGGTACAATACGCATTTGTCTCTTTAACAGGTCAATTACGGTCTTGTTTTAGCATCCATTTTCCCTCGCGATGCTGCGCGCGGAGTAATGCCTCGCTATAGTGTCGCGCGATGAGACGCATCTCGCAAACGTCAACGGTCATGACAATAGAAAAGCGAATTTATTAATCGCGGACGCGCAATGCGATATCCGATGTTAATGAGTGAGAGTCGAGAGAGCGCCGATATGAGTCACGAGAAACGCGCGGCCGTGCCGCAAACCGCTCACGTTCGACGTGTCGGGACACGCACAAGGCCAGAAGGTTAATATTGCTAGTATCTCTACTGTGCTCGTACATTAAACGAGTCATATCCTCCGCGCGAGCATAAACGCGTTTCTCACTCGACACGCGGCGAAGGTGACGCACCTATGTCCCCTCGCCAGTCGATCTTACCTCGCGTGGAAAACGCTTTCCGCGGAGTCGTTAACCCGGCTCACAGTGTCATCGGTCGCGGACAGCCAATCCGTTGTCTCGTGTCTCTTCTTCGCGGAATGGCGCATATGCACTTCCGCGTAACAAACTAGCATTCAGCAGCGGCTTGGCACGGGCAAGGATTGCGCGTTACAAGCGACTCGAGCCGGAGGGAGACACAACGCCTGTACCGGTAACTCACGACGAACGAGACTCCGCTAGACGCGGTCGGACTTACACGTTCGATCGGATGGACAGAGTGGAGGTCCGCGAGACCGGTATTTCGACTCCAAGGGAGCCGACGTTTGACCTTTCCCTCTGGCGTTACAACCACCTGTCTCCCTCGCAGACGTACAATTCATGGATTAGATCTGGACAGTTAAACTTCGCGAATAATCAGATAACGTCTCTCTCTTTTTCTCCCTCTCTCTGTATCAAGTTTCGTTATTCCGGTAGATAAATTCACTATACACTCGGTATGCATCTAACATGCGGCGCCAGCCGTTTTCAAAGGCATGCAAGAGGCATGAGAAATAATAATTGCAACAAGGGCAACGAATAGCACCGAAAGACAGTCCAACAGCGTGAGAGAGAGCTTGTCTTTATCCGTCTAATCGAGTCGATCGTTGGCAACACCAACAACGATCGTGTCGATACGCTATCTGAACGCTCGTAGACAGGTGCTCCTCGTGCGAGAGATAAAAAGGCGCGATTTTTCGCTCGTACAAACATCTCCTGCGAACATTTTCTACGAGCACATTGCGAGAGGATGGACTCGAATCGATGACGACGACGACGATAACGACGACAAGAACGAAAATTCGAAGTTACGTTACTTATGTTACAGACGACGCCGATTTTTATCTTCGTCGATTATCCTCCTTCGCGAGACGTGACTGGGGAAGTGATTCGAGGATCAGTCTAAGTTTCTAATTCAGGCGGAAGAGTCGTCTTTATTCAGGTTGCCGCATTAACATCGGGGAAATGTCTCGACGTATCTTTTTTCGAGGACCGTCGCGACGAAGAATTTAAAAGTCACTCTTGCAGCGGATTTCAAAGCGACATATTTGTATATCGCGATAATAAGATTAATTTAATCTCCAATAAATGGATTATTTACGATAAATAGAAGCGTTTATTTATTTTTATTTGATAGATCGCAGTTAAAGCGAGGAAATCTCTTTTCTTCGAGAACCGTCAACTACCGTCTCTCGTAATCCCAACTCGCGTAATTTGATTGACGTTTATTACCAGATAAAATCCCTTCCCAGGTTATTACAGACTTCCATTCGCGATGCTTATCTATAATGCATCTTAATTATGTTTTATATTTCGAAATGGGCCTTGACGGGCCGGTACGATCGGACAGTAGCAGCGTTTTACCATTAACCTACGTATCCACACCGGCGATTAATCCGCGGTGTGGCAGTATCAATCAATTTTAATTCGTCGGTAGTCCATGCGTGCGGACTGTCGGGTTCCTCTTGTACCTGCTGGAGCCGGCTACCGATTTGAGAAGGGTATTTCGGAACTCGTCGTGAGGTGCCTTGACACGCGTGGTTTCAACCTTACGAATCGAACTCGCATCGTGGAACGCCAATCAACGCGCCGATCCCGTTTCAGCCCCGATACAATCTGACAATCTATCCCGCCGGCACCTACCCGTCGACCGGCGATGATACAACGCGGTGGCATCGCGGGCCGCGTGACAAATGATTCGATTTAACAAAACCCTACCGGTCAGATACTCGAACCTGTTCGTTACCCGCTTCGTTATCGCATCGTGCTTATGTTAGTTGAATCTAGATACCGGCGCGCAAGAGCGCCGACGTAGGCGTGCTTGTGGCCCCTCGGCTATTTCGACTTAACTAAGCTCGACACGATAACGAGACGATGAGCTGACGAGGTGAGGCAACGTCGCTAAGAGGTAACGATTTAACAAATGATCGAAATCGCCTATTTTTATTATTCGAGGTCGACGTTATCGTCTGCAATGTCTCGCCGCGACGTGAGCTTGTTATCGACGGAAATTAGACTAATGAACTTATATGTTTTCACGTTATCTCGATTTTTAACTTCGGTTCTACAAAATAGTATGATATGTATATATAATTACAATAATCAATTAATTATACAAAGAATTTTGTTTTACGATCCTTGGAATATTCTGTAAAATGTATATGATTAACATTACATGTAAAATATAATGCTGTATTATTCCGGTTTAAGTATATTACTGTATTAAATGAAGTAGAAGACAAGATTGTCGAGGAGAGCTCCGTAAATAAAGACACTGACCATGACAATGGTCTCGGTTGGCCCGGAAATGCGCGTGGGCAGCACGTATCATCTCAATGTCCAAGTAACAATGCAACCTTGCTGACTACTGTAAGTACCACGACAGGACCATTGTCGAGCCTTCTAAGAAGTCCGACGAGCTTTCGGAGAAATGCTGACCAGAACCTTAGACTTTTCCAAAGTACGTGCAGCGCAGAAGAAAATAGCGTCTAGACTCACAGTTGCGAAGAGAATAGTCGGTAATTGCGATAAAATCTCAATGCGAGAAAATGACGTCGGGAGGACAATGTGCATTCGCGATTAAGCCTCTCACTTCCGAGAGATTTTGCGGCAGAAGTAAAAGCTGCCCGTCTTGCGTACAAGTGCTGTACAAGCACTTTACCCGGACGTGATAAAATCTGAAAACGAAATTTGCGCACAAATATCTCCTTTCAATGATCGCGTATTACAATCCTTTCGGATCAATATCATGCAGTAACGCAGGTAACATAGACGTGAATGTTTCTGCACGCGGACGGAAAACAATACGTTTCCTTCATCGCGCAATATGCAGTACCTCGTAATTGCATAAGAGAAGATAAACCGGATAAACGTAGAACGGGACACTTCATCGAAGCATTCGCCGGCGGTTTTTCTTCTTTTGCCAAAGCGAACCGTTAAAATATCTCGCAACATTCGAAGCGAGCTGACCGATCCGCTTTCTCCGTGGCACGATAATCGGGCCCCTCGTACCGACTCGTAATATTTTTCTTGCCCGAGACACACCGAGAGGCGAGACGCGCGTTTCCATTCGATCGCCGAGGCTGCTAGTTGCGCGGCGATACAAGCCGGCTCTGATGACAGTGATTATTATATCTTGTTACCACCGGCGGTGTACCTCGTGGCTAAGCGCGATGCGCTTTAACGCATCGTTCGCGCGAATCATTATCTTAAAGACTCGGCTGATACGAATCTCGATCAGGTGCGCGCCAATTTGAGGAGTCGGGCGAAAGCATAAACGCGGATAACTCGTCGGCGCGAGGGTCGAGGGAGGATTTCATAGATGCGTTGATGCCTCGCGATACGCCGTGAAACGCTCGATCGGTGGACCATAACGAGTACAACTGCATTAACCTCGGCGTCTCTATGATTATTGACCTTATGTGTGCTGAGCGCATCGAGATCCTACGTCCGCGAAGTATTGAAACTTCCACGCCATTTTTTGAAAATGGGTTTTAAAGTTGGCAAGTCGTGAAATTTTGTGTGGCTGAATAGTTAAAATTACATATAGAATGCACTAACAGCTTTCGCTGAAATTGTTTTCACAGATTTACTGTGTTTTTAATTGAAAACATATTGTTTACCAGCAACACACACAAAAAATCGATAAATTTATATTGTAACCTATTTCAATTACGTGGTAAAAGTCAATAAATTCAGATGGTATTGCAAGAGCAATGCGAGTAATATCCTATAAATTACGACAGATTCCAAGACGATAACGGGACAGGTTTTAAACGTGCTGCTTAATGCAATGCTTGCACTCGATCACGATATTTCATAACATCATAAGTGGACCGTACGGCGTTTATCATATCGCAAAAGAAATAAATGCGTATTTCACGCACGACTTGGCGATTAAAATGCGATAGAAGGAAAATGACGGAAGTATTAATCGGGAATAACCGAAGTTTCATGTTTGGACACATAGAAAAATTATCAATCGGGAGATCAATTTACAACGCAATAATACAAAAATACATTCGATTCGAGTTGTATTTAAGATAATTAATTGACGAAATATAGATATTCCAAGCTGCATTTATATTCATATCGCGCGCGCGCGCGAAAGCAATAAGATTAACAGATATCATTAATTGCATTACTTTTATCCAGCGCATATTTAGCTTTAATCCTCAATGTTAAAATTAACGACAAAATTATTTCGATTATCTCGGAAATCAATGATACTGGCGGCATTCGATAGCATTAGTATGGTATCGTTGACCGAAATCGGAACTGAACGATTACTCGATATCCCATTTAAATGCGGTTACCTTTAGACAAATATTTCCCAAAACCGCGGAGCGTAACTACTATTCCTCTCATAATAGCTGAACGCTGAACCGCCGATTTACGACGGATGCGAGCCGCAGACGACTTTCGAATGAATGCATCGCTTCGCGTTCGTCCATTTTGAGCACACATTTCGGTCTCGATGAGAACCAACTCTCCGTTTCGATCGATATATAGCACGGTACCGAATAATTTCATCTTCAGTGTTATGAACGCCACACGTCCAACTATCATCATCCACGAAAAAAGAAAGAAAAAAAATATCACGAAGTGATATGGACGAAACGAAAAACGGCGGCGCACGTGATCCCGTAGGAAAATATTAACTCAAGCCCGGGGATGGGATCGGCTTACAATAAATAGAATAAATATGACGTACGGCACGGCCCGTCGTCCGACGGGTCGGGGAAAGCCGTAAGTGGGATCTAAATTGAATGAAGAGCGTATACCCCGGGCCGTACGTGGACCGAAGCGGTAGCTTCGCGAGAGGGGTCGAAGGGGAGCGATGCAAGGAGGGAAGTTGAAGTGGTGGAAGCGCGCCGTCCCGGATGATAGCCGGGCTTTATTGTTTTCCGCCCGGCAGCCACCCGGTATGCTTCGGCCCTCGGTCCGACATTACGAAATATACATATACACGCTCGCGATGGTCGCGGCTTTTAATAATTCCGCATACAGGGTGATAATAGAAGGCGGAGAGACCGGGGGGATGCAGCCGGCGAATACATCCGGCACGAATCGGTAATATCCGCGACCGTCTCACGCGACCACTTCAGATCGAGCAAATAATTCGGCGACGATAATTTAATCAGATCGGCAGCGCGCAAATTGCGTATCGGTCGCTCGCTAGCTCGCGAAGCTATCGAGATATCGTGGATGGAGAATAATTCGACGCGCGCCGATATCTCGAACGGAGAGTAATCAATACGGAATTAAATCATTCAGACATGCACAACTTGAGTGTATTCAAATCACTGTTTCAGCCTTGCGAAATTTGCATTTATACGCCTCAAAAGCTGTAATTATGTTACAGCGGTACTATTATTGTTTAATAGAAAAATAGATATTGATTGTTATATTGCTGATGATAGAATGTTACATCCCTCTCTATTTTTAATTTATACGAGCATCGAATATATTATACCCTGAAATAGTATAAATTAATGTTCATTACTTACATTATGATGGGCTAAAAGATAATGCTGACGTTAATGTACAATAATAGACTAGTCGATAGATGATATTACGCTTTTGAGGTCGTCAAAGAGGAGAATGCGCAATTACTGTTGAATCATCGTAAATCTTGTTATCGTGCAAAAATTAAACTAATTCATAATACATCGTATGTCAAATTATAATAAGATGCATTCATAAAAATATATATGCGATAAAAATTGCAAGTCTTACAAAATGATTATATTGTACTTTCTAATCGCGTCAATAAATAATTTATTGTCAGTAATTTAATTAAATCGATCGTCCAATTGCAAGTTACGCTTGATATTGACACTCGGGCATTTAATAAATAAAATATTAAATTTAAAAAATGCGCGCGATGGTGCCTAAAGTCCTTCGTGCCTGAAAAGCAAGAAAACGAAGTGCTGTTGCAGCCAGAGACTTTTCAGGCATGTAAATGATGCTGCGGAGAAGCACTTTGTATCGAGCCGTCGAATAGTACATTTCAAAGTCCGATGCAATATAAGCGCTTGTCGGTGCAGCTGAAAGAAATTAATTTCGCGACTGTTGCGCGCCTTAATAACTCTACACTGACAAGATAGATTCCTTTTTATACTTGCCTCGAAACGCGCTGCCATTATGCATGCCCGAAGCCCGTAGACGACGGTGATTTCGAAAATTCACGCCCGAGTAATTAAACGCCGGGATGGACTCTCATTTCAAGCATCCTAAGGTGCATGTGTGAACGGTTACGAACAGATTGAGTCTTTCAACGCGACACTTTGTCACAGCGCTACTAAGCGGCGCTTATTGGAATTTTAGATATGAGAGAAAGTCATTGTGCCGCGAAAAGGATGTGCTCTTCTTTAGTCGGACGAGGACTTTAGTCAGCGATATTGGCGTCGCTCGGTTAAGAATTGCAAATGAAAAACACGCGAATATCATAACAGATATTTGCATCAACCGTAAATCGCGAGCTTGTATACTTATTATACCAAATTCACCTACTACAGAAAGAACTGAGTTTGCATATTTTATTCTAACCCAGTTATTTGTTTGGACATTACAATTTTCTTCGAGGCGAATATAATAGCGTATATACTCATTAAACCGCAAGTCTGAATACTCTTATATAACAGTATCCGTCAGAAAACTCGATAAACAAGAGAGAAACAGCTTAGAAATTTAAAACGAGTTAAAAGAGAAGCACGCGATCTGGCGATCTCTTACATCAAACTACAAAGTAGAGCATCCCGCAGTCAGACGTAGAGTTGTTTGATAGTGAAGCTTGCGAAATAAGCAACTTTCAAAGAACTCACTACTGCATTGCTTGGCGCGTGATGGATGCTTTCATACTTCGTCTTCTCTCCCTTTCTCCCCCCTAAGCCTTCATTTATTAATACGTCTGGCCTGATACGTTCGATCCAGATTTAATAGTTTATTAAAACATTCTTTAGAAAGAGAAACATTCTATCGAATGCTTCGCACAAATTTCATCTTATGGTACATTTTTAGTTCCGCGATCTTGACTCGCGCCGAAAAACTGCAAGGCCTAATGATTTCGAGGCAAAGCCGCGCACAAACGGAAAGAAACCAAAAGACAGAGAGATACGATCGTGTGATTGTAATTTTTGCAGACAGCCTCTGCCCACGATGATTCACTCCAAGATACCCCATAGACGCTGACGATCAGCAATCACGGTACCCTGCCGCGTGCTCTTACCGAGGGTTAATAACGGCAAACGCTTTGAGGGAGCTTGGGCTATATCTTCACCCATGCGCCTCCTTAAACGACGCTCACAGTACCGAACGATGAAATAATCTTCCGCACTTTATCGCGAGCCTCCCTCCTACCTAAATCTCGAGTACGACGTAGACAGGATATGTCTTTATGGCGTCAACTTTTAGCAATAAAGATTAGAAAACTAGGCTCCCGACGAAAATTTTGTTTACTGGATATTAAGAAGTCTCCGCGAACAAATTTTTCAAACAGAGACGCTTGATTAGATGCAATTAAGGTAAATGTATCAATGCCTGGACATTTCTATCATTTTAGTCCTTAAATAAATTATAACGCGAATTAAAATCAAAGATATAAATATTTTTCTTATATTACATATTTTTATCTTTGATTTTAATTCACATTATACTTATTTATAAGAACTAAAATGGTAAAGGTGTCCAGACATGTCTAGGCATTGGTACATTTACCTTAATGTCGTAATTTAAAATATTCGCCTAACGACGAAAGTCTGACGATAAAGTTTGTCACAGCGAAAGCGATGTATCTTGCATATCGCGTGATAATTCGAGTGATTATTAGAGTCCATATATATTATGCACGCATCGCAGAAGTGTTGTTGCCTGTTAAGTTGCCAATAAATAGCGGATGATGGGTAATAATCAAAATTATGATTACGACAATAAGGTATCGCGTTAAGTTATGCGACGATTAAATTGCATATCTTGGCGTGCATGCGCGCGCTAATGTCGTTGGCAAAAGATTATTTCCTCGCGCGGCACGCTGTATATAGCGGTACGAGCGAAGCGAAATTTAATTTCGCGAACCGTTATGCGCGCTAATTTCGACAGTGAATTAAGACTTCTTGCAAATGAGCATTTAGTACGTGCTTAATCCCTGTGATCGGCCCTCGTATTACGATGCGAATTAATCGCCGATCTCGCCAGGAAAAGAGAAATAAACAGATGAACTTTTTGAGGGAGGATGAGGAACCTAAGAAGCATTAAACACCTCGTAATTTATTGAACCAGTTAACAACGCCCGTAAGTGCATTAAAGTAAAATTGGGTTAAACTTTCTTCGAATTTTTTTTCTAACGTATGATAGTAATCTCAGATACAATTAAATCATTAAATTTTTAATTGCCATGCAATTAAATGCATTGTTATTTACATAATATAACAAAATTATATCATTCAGTGTAAACTGGATAAGCAATAAGATAGATAGACTATCAATGTGCACGTGTCATGTGTATTTATCTCATAACTAACGATGTCGATAATGTTTAGGGAAGGAAAATATGGAGAAACACTGCATTTTTATGAGCAAATTGAATTTTGTTACTCCATGTATGTTTTAAATTAGAAATTTAAATTCGAGGTCGGAAGAGTGAATTAACGTGCTGCGTTTGGGCAACCTGTCAATTTGCGTAATTATTACTCGCCCGTATATTTGCCGCAATGAAAAGCCTGTTGTCCCTTAATACGCCGATAAATAACAGACGATGAGTAATTACCGAAATAATAATAAGGACCTCGCGTTGAAATATGTGCGATCGAATCGCATACTTGACGATGTCAGAACACTTTGTTGCTAACGATTTCATTCAAACTGTTGGGCGCACAAAAAACTTGTAACATGATTTATACTTCGCTTAAGAAGCAGAATAATGTATCATGTCGAAAATGTGTTCATGAAACACTAACAATAAGTACAATTGGGGTGATGCAACCGCTACAAATTGTTGCAAAATTAGACATCTTAATGATCATCAAACACTTCACCAAGCTTCAACGATAAAATTTTAACGTTTTATTTGTCTTTTAATATTTCCTTTTAATACAATGCGTTATATAATTCTTTCGTTTGTTAATTGAAGAGGACAAACGTAGTAAAAAAATAAGTTAATTCACCGAGAATAAGAAAGAAGAACTGTATAACGAAGTTTTCATTTAACCGCAAGGGACTCAATTACTGACCGCCATATATACGACAGTCGTAACACTGCACAGTCGAAGGTATCCGTCTTAAGGAATAGAAACGCAAGGCAAACAGTCCAGAATCTGTCTTTCTCTCCGCGATAAACTTACCGATGAATTGTCCGCTAACTACGTTTACAACATAAATATACGGTTAATGACAGTCAGTTTTGGATAGGTAGGAAAAATACATCTGATAACGTGATAACTTTTGCTTGACTATCCAAACAGAAAAACCCTAATACCGCCGAAATCACTCTCGATGACGTAAGTTCGGAAACTTCGGAGAATGCATGAGCTTTCTCAAGCATGTTGCCTCAAGTTTCCCCCGAATTCCCGCGAAATACGCAAACGGGTGTTTAGCGGAATTTCAGCGACGACGAACCGAGACGTTCTGGATCACGTTCTCGTCAGAATGCATTCCCTCCAGGAAGGTCTAATCGACCAGGACGTTGAGTGAATGACTGAATAACTTACAATCCCGATAGGATCTCCTTAATGATCGAACACGGTGATCTCCATACAGATTCCTCGAATCTATCTCCGATAGCCGCAATTTGAAAACTTATGGACGGAGAGGCGAAGAGAGAAATACGAGAGACCGTATCAGAGTTCCGATCGTTCTCGAGCGCTAATCCTCCTAATTGTTGACACGATACCCTACATAGCGAAGGATACATGTGTATGCGCCTTGTCGCGACATGGACACATGTGTGTACAGTCTTGTACACATCTGCCCAGTATCGAGCAACGTATTTACGTGTGTAAGTCAGTATCTATCTATCAAAACCGGAATGGGTTATTAAACACCCACCAATAAGCCATCAGAGGCCTTAGATGAGAGACTCGGCAGGCATATCGTAAAGTGCGATTTGCATTTTTTCCCCCCCTCGGTCGCTGGCCGTAGGCAGAGATATCGGCGTCACTGATGATTCGCGGAGGTATAATAGGATATTTCCGGCAGACGTCCAGGCAATGGAACGCGGAATAATAAACCGTGGGTAAAACGCAAATCGTTTTCTTAGTGTCTCCATAAAAATACGTAGGAGTTTCTTCGGCTAATAAAATAGCAATAAAGTAAAATTATGGACGATGATTTATAATAATAATAAGCGATAGATTTGCGTTACTTCAGCTCGTTAACCCCAGGCCAGCTATTCGTGTCAAACTTTCTTAGACAGCACCCAGCATTTTAATCTATTTCAATTTATATAAGTTCTTTCTATTCTTAATTTCATATACGAATAAATATTTTATATTACGGAGAAATACAAAGCGTACAGATATTTTTCTTTAGCAAAAATCGCAATCTGTGGAATGCAAACCTGTCTTAAAACCAGAAATTCTAGCTAGAGATCCATGCAATCCGTAGAAATGATAACCCCGATGCGAACAACGTGAGACCTCGATTTACAAAACGAGCGTAGCTTAACGCATCCTCCACGTAGTGGAGCGCGCGCCCTGGTACGACCAGGAGGCGAGGCGAGGCGAGACTCGCGAGAGTGCGCGCTTGCAATCTCGAGAAACGTCCAACGCCTCTAATCGTGACCTCCCAGAACGTCGTGATAAGTGAGCTGTTAAAGGCGGCGTTGAACCAGGACTGTAACCCCGTAGGATCAAGCCGGGATCCGTTGCTCAAACGTGCGTACGATCTTATAACGCATCTATCTTTAGTAGCTTCGCACGGCGGAGACCATTAAAGAGAGAAAGAGAGGGAAGGAGGAGGGAGATTCCAGGGTCAGCCCGAAGGTTCCATGACGGCGAATCCTCCGCTGATCGCTCCGTGTCGTCATAAAGCGCGAATTTTCCCCGGCGTAATCTCGAAACACGAAACAGCAATCGCGGCATACCGTGCCAAGTGGGGGACGCCGATTAGAACGCAATAAAGTTTTCGCACCGCTGTATGCCGATAAACGCTATAAAAAGCGCAGGGAAGCAAAATAATAAGGCATTAAGGCCGCGATAAAAAAAAATACTTCGTCACAGGTGTTATCAGGTGGAGATAAGATAACGTACGGTCTCTACACGGGAGGTAATTTGGTACTCGTAATTTGAATGCATAAAGAAGAGGTCTAGAGCTATATATCTTTACCTTCTTCATGACCGTTAGTCCTGGCATTTATTAAATTTATTTTCTGCCTCTTACTTTCCGTCGATCACAGGAGAATTATGTTATGTAATTTCTATGAAATACCGATAATATATCGATAGTTAAATTCGATAGTTAAAAAAACAATTTAAAATAAATAGAAGATTGCAAAAAATGCCGCAATTAAGAATATAAATAAGAATCAGTTCTCGGAAATATATGACGCAGAAAAGCAAATGGTAATGTATTATTTTTATAAATGTTCCACACACACATTTAAAATGTTCTGAGAAACGCAGACGAAATGGTCCACGCAACATGCAAGTGCAGTATATATGCAATACGCACGTTTTATAAATGCGCGCCCGGGCGGTGAAGTGGAAATAGCGTGAAAGCGCCAACACGATCAACGAGAACAGTCATGTCACTCCTTACGTACTACATTTTCCAGATGCCACATGGGATAGGTTTCCTCCGTCACGTGTACGCGGCACGTGTCGCTGCGTCGTCCGGCACGTGCTGCGACGTGTTGTCGGGCAACGAGACTCTTCCGGTCCCCTTCATTTTCGTAGCTGCTACAATTTCGCACACTACTACGATTTAAAACGATGTTTATGTCACACTAATACGATTTAAAGCATAACAGTTTATATTATAGAAGATTTTTATTGTCAGCTTTATAAAATAGTATTACTTCTTCACTTTAAATTATTTGGATTGAAGAGATAATTGTGTTTCATTCCTATTATCACATTGAAATTATAAAAGAATTATATACGATCAATCTAAAACGTACCCTAATATCCTTTGACAAGTTGAGAATTTTTAAAAACGTGTGAAAATCAATAAGTAAATTATCTAGATATATCTTTAGAAAGCTCTCGTCAGAGTAATGAGACTGTCGATATTTGATGGATTACCGCTTTAACCGAGTTTGTGATTGATATGTTTATAGTTGGTTCGCAAAGGTAAGTCTTAAAGTAGTAAGATATATTTAGGATAATATATATTCGGTGTATACATTTCTGAGCAATTTGCATGGGGGATATCTAATACGCAGGTTTCGGTGGATCATTTCTTGGGTGAAAATTATACCACCGATGGGACTTTCGGGCTTCACCCCACGGAACTTCTATTTTCGCTTTCCAATTACCCACTGGGCTGTTGACAGGGGAATGTCGGGATAACGATTATTAATGGTACACTGACTGTGAATATATAATGTATTATATCCCAGGATATCATAGAGAGTGGCGATAAGGCAATCGAGAAACACGTGCCGCGTGTATCTGATTTAAAAGCAATATTTTCTATAATAAAGGGTGTGTTCCTGCGTTTTGCAAGTCGTCTATTGAAATTTTTTATGAAAAAAGGTTTTTAATAAAAAATTCTCAATGCTCGAAGAATTCTCTCGCCATGCGAATACTGCAGTTTCGGAGAGTGGGGTGTTTGAGAGAGAAAACCTTTGGCTTATTGTATGTAGTATTGGTTATGTAAAAAAAGAACATGTATTTTCTTATAATATGTTAAATATGAAATATAGATATGAATGTTTTACTCACACACACCATACCTGTAAATAATTCCTCACATCTCAAAAAGTGATTTTAAGAATATTCAACACGTCCAAAGAGATCTTTCGCACGATTGTGACAGACAAGGACAGCAAAAAATCCTCAAGGACGCAATAACGCCACGAAAATACGCTTATTTTCTATATATTTGCACTTGGCGTCTCTTGCAATTTACCTGCCTGCTCCGGCCTTAATACTTTTCAACATATTCCACGAACGTGTTAATCAGATCGAGTATAAACCAATGAGAACAGAGTGCGTCTGTGCTTCTCGTGAGCACAGGGAACGGGGAATACACACGCGATCCACCGCGTGCCCCCGCAGATTCACGTCGGTAAGAAGAAAATTGGCGTCTTGGATCAAGGCAGGCTTCTCTCATCTGTCGGGAGCAGGCGAGGAAGGAAGAAAGGCGAAAGAACGACGTAGAAACGCCGCAACCCACCATTCCGCGGTGCCCCCTTGCCAACCTTTCCGGAGGCCAGCTCTCGTACTCTCGTATCCGCGTTGTACCTTCTCGCTCTCCATCTTTCCCTCTTCGGCGGCAAGAACTCGCGACTTTAACCGCAGCAAAGTGGGCATGGCGAACTTAAGGACCGTGACCAATACGATTTAGGGGCGCTCATTTTTCTCGGCCGCTGCTATAACATCGCCGACTCTGCCACGTATTATCTTGAAATCGAGATGACTTTACGGAACCGACAGGATGTACGTTAGTTAGGCTCTAATTAGAGCCGAGAGCGTGCGAGGTGTATCTCTCGGCACGACCTCGCGGCCGTGTCGTACCTTATGTATCTAATGTATCTTTTATCGATCGCGTGCTACATGTGTGTTTGTGTGCGAAGTACACTTTACTTCATGTAAAGTCACAAATTACCGTACAATGTCGCAGACCACGTCGGCCATTGATTGGAGCTATTTCAAGATTTTATATTAAGCCCAATCAATTAGTTATATTTAATAAGAAAAATTTTTCCCCCATAAATAATGAACTTTCGCCATTACGCACGAAAGTAGAAATCATCGAAATGTCAAAGGTAATAGAACTAATATATAGAATCAAGAGATGCGGTAGCGTTTCGCATTAAGTATTATTTTTTATAAAGTTATGGGTAGACGCCTCGAGAAAACACCGATAGTTCATGTTTTACTTCGTTTTTTCGAAAACAAAGTGAAAGGAAACGTAAAATACTCAGACCATTTCTTCAAAATCAACGCTTATTTATTCGTAAAACGACCTCGTTCACCGTGTTCAGACGAAATTCATATATGACAGCAGCTAAAATATATGAAGCTATTATTGTTAAAAATTTTGCGCGAGTTGCGCAAATCACTAAACCTTAGTGCGATATACATATATGCAGTTTCCCAATACATGAAGTTTTTGGTCATCGCTGTGATGATGCTTCGTTTATACCTCGAACGTTCTTGAGTGCATCGTTAAATTTCCCTTGGGGCAACGGGGAGGGATCGCGAGTGTTCTCGACGAAGTTTTAACGAACTAATCCCCTTATTCGAGTCTAGACAGTGATTTCGGGCATGAGAGAAGAATCGGTAAGAAATAAATGCTATCGTCAGAATTTCATCCGATCGGCACTCGGGAAGAATACGGCAAAGTTTCGCTAATTTGTAAAACTTTCCGCTATAAATATGAAGTTCACCACAAGGTAGCTGTCCTCGATCGGAGAGGAGCGGGAGAGTGGCATCTTTGGAATTGTTGCGCGCGCAGCCCTGTCGCTTTGAAAAGCCAAGATTGCGAGGATCCTCGAAACTCGTGCGAAAGGGAGTTACCTAGACTACGGCGGAAAGGAGCTCGGCTGGCGGTAGGGTAGGATAGGTACGATAGGGCCGAGGGTCGCGGGGAGTAAAGCGCGAAAAAGGGACACCGGCGTCGGGGAGAATGGGGAGACCGTTACGCCGTCTCTCCGAATCAGCGAGGATTTGATCCCGGCTCATTGTACGATCAGAATCGATGGGATCCAATTAACCTCCCTTTAAGAGGGTCGCACGGGCCCTATTGTCCCTCCGTACATAGGATTCCGCTTGCGACGTGGCCACGGCACGAGGTAACGCGGTATATATAATCCGCTATAACATTATCGACCTCTTCCCTCCTCGCTCGCTCCCGCGGCGAACCACCTCACAAAGGGTACATATACATTTTCTTATTTCCTGTTTGATTTCTCCTCGCCTCCTCGCCTCCTCCTCTTCCTCCTTCGCGTCTTTACGTTTTCCCGATATCGACGAGGGGAACGTGGGGAACCGGCGAAACGTCGTTATCGAGATTTCCTCTAATTGATCTCTCCCCATCGACTGCGTCGACGTCTGTCGTACAACCGTCGTTACGAAAAAGTTTACCGAGTGGTGGATATTGTGAGGGACACGTGTTCGTACACGTGTGTATGTTTACGGTACTATATTTGCTGCCGGAGAAACTGCCATTTTCTTCATATCTTTGACCGCTGAATTATCCTCTCAACGAAGGGAGAATGTATCATCGTATTATGATAATAAGAAAATGTTAATTTTAAATGAACAATATAAGTCGCTTTTATTGATGCAAATGGCAAAAATTGTTTGTCATGACCGTCGAACATTTTTCAAAAGCCGTGTTCCGTTTTACGTTTAACATTGTAATCGCTAATTTTATGTAATATTAGGCTTTGGTCAACGTGTTTGCTTTATGTGCAAAACTCACGCGAGAAAGTTTTTGCATATCTCACGCGAACGATCTCTGTGTTGGAGTTCCTTCAATGGCTCCAACAATAAGATACCCTGCAAAATGCGCATACGTGTTGTAAGTTGGGGCACCGGGCTGTCGCATGGGTCTTCTGGAAAGGGGACGATCGAGAGAAGTAGAAATGACAAGAGATGACGGTCGGAGTGGTGCACTCCGTGAATTACTGAGAGGAGAGCTTTTTAGAATCATCAAATATCGTCGCTGCTCGCGTTTCAGTCGCTTCCGCTTAGAAACCAACAGCCCTTTTGCCGTGATCACCCCTGCGTAACGTATTATAAAATAGTCGGTGTCTAAAAGGGCCAACCTTCAGTATTCGAGATTGCAAATATCGTCTGAATAATATATGTTTGAATGATGCAATCTTGAATCGTTAATCCATATAATAGTCCCATTAAATAACTACCTCGACATAAAAACGAATTAATGGCCCGTTGAAGTTGGAATTATAAAAAGGGACGGAGTTGTACTGGCTACGCTTTACATTAAACTACAATTTCATTTCATCTGCCACTTACAAATTGTTCCCTATTATATTTCCGCGTTCTCATTAGCAGCGATAATAATAATAGTAATGACAACAATAACAATAATAATAATAGTAATAATGTCAATGCACTACAAACAAAACAAACTCTAATTGGATTTCTGTACGCTTTTCATTTCCACTAAACAATTCCGACTCGTCGAGAGACTTTACAAAACCGACGCGACGTTATATAAAGCGAATGCTCGAAATCGTAGATGACAGAAACAAATTAAGACTTTGTATAGAAAGTCAGCGCAATGCGATACCTATTTAATTCCCGAACTCTCTTCGTGATGCATTGACGTAAATTCAAAACACGTCGTCGGGAACGGAAACCAGACGCCGCGCCGGTCGAGATGAACGCTCGCGTGTGCCATAGCGTTTCCAGACCCATCAGGCGTCCGCCGAGCGATAAAAACCACTGATGTATCACGCGGTCTAGGAAAGGGCATTCCCCATAACGTCTCTCTTCATTAATCCGAACCTCGCCTTTAACGTGGCCCGCCCATACGAACCCTTTCCCACCTTTTAACTGTTGCAAATGACCTCACGGCAATCTCGCTTCTTCAAGGTGCAAGAAGAAACCGCCCTGTCTTGTTCCCGTTCACTTGTATAAACGTCCAGTCCGCTAATGAAGACGCACGATGACGGCGCCGTTACTCGTCCGCATTATAACGTTATAATACTCCGCGGCTATCCATTGTGCAATTGCCTTTCCAGCTATGAAACCTCTACGAGAAATTTCCTGTGCGAAAATTAACAAGCGTAAACAAACCGCGCGGGATTATGTTATTTTAATACTTCACTCGGCATAATGACTTAATCAATCGCACCTAATCCGTTATTTATTATTTCTTGATCATTTTTTTAACGCATAATACGAGCCGCAATATATTACTCAGCTGTTCCTGGCAATTCATTTCCCTCCAGTCATTTGACGACTCGATGCTTTATCAATGTCATCGCGCCGGTCACTTCTCAAGTGCGCACGTTACGCGGTGCTAACAATAATTTCATTCCTTAATGCTCGCAATAAGAGCAGCATATCCTCTGCCGCACGTTTTGTCCTCGGACAAAATGGCCGGTCAAGGCGCGTGTGACACACCAATTGATGAAGATGCACGCCAACGTAACTTGTCCGCATTAAACGTCATAATCCACCACGGTGATATATCGAGCTCGCGGCCCCGAGAGGTCGAGAGCACGTACTATTACGTAGAATGCGCGGCACAAATCACTTTCGTTCCGCAAAATTTCTTTTGTCACGCTCGCGACGACTCCGCGTCGCTCGCCGCGAAATGTCCGTGCGTATACTTACAAAAGCGCATAGATTGTTCGCGTAAAATTGCGACTCTATCGGCGACTTTGTTGCGCGTCATCACACCGTGATTGCATCGCAATGCACACATCGCATCGGTTATCCTACGTCACTCATTTCATCAGTTTTTAAGCCGCGAAGGCGTTTCGTGAAACTCAGAAGGATAAATCTTACACATCGAACATCGTGACTCGAAAGACTGTTTGCAAGTCTCTACAATTTTTTTACTGTTACGTTCTTATCGCCGTCATTGTGTATTGTGTATCACCAGATGTCCCTATTGAATGTTAAAGTATCGCAAAGGGGACGTTTAATTTCCACAGGAAATTGAATTTTATCTTGAAAACGGCGGACAATAATCTTTTGTAATAAAATGATTTCAATGTCGCTCGACGAAAAGTGCCTCATCCATCCATTTATTAAGAACGTTATTCTGGATACATTATTCATCGCCATATATTCTCGCAAAATAATAGCGGTTGGCGCGTGGATCGATCTTTGCACAATTGCCGCAAATATTTACATCCGCAGTAACGCGCGCGCGTATTGCGAAGGGATTGATTCTTTACGGCACCGCTTCGCGTTCATCCCCTCGCTCGACCCAATGCTACCAATGCTAGAGGCCTGACATACATAACAAATAGGCAGAACGGCTCGAATCTACGAGCGGAACGTGGGAGCGGAAGATGGATTAAGAGATAAGGAGGCGTATCGGGACCAATCAATTACGAAGTCGAGGGTTCGTGCGCGGCTGTATATGGGAGTGAATCACCCACCCGGCGGGGTCGCCGAGGGGTGGTCCCCCCTCCCAAAAGTGAAACGATTTCTGAAATATCGTCCCGCGCGGTAGTTACGCGATAACACCGATCGTGATTCTTGTCCTCTTCTCCTCAAACGAGCCCATAAAATTCCCTAATCGTCCGCTATCGACTTATTACCGGAGAAACGCGTCCGATAAAATATTATCTGCGAGTCGGACGCTCGGTTAAACGAAGATTAATACGCGGCGCGCGATTCGGGGGTGGACTATATAACGTCGACGTTAGAGGAAAATTGGTTAAGTTGCAGCTAAGAGTCGTAGCCACTCTCGGAAATTCTCCCAGCGATAAGTCGCCGTGAGAACGCTAGTTAACTCGGTCCGCTATTCATTATTTTTATCTACGCTTTACCGTATCTCGTAGTTTTATTTCAGAATTAGTCGCAGTCACGAGGAACGTGACTTTCACACGAACCGTCTCGTTGAAAATGATATCGAAAATACTTCCTTCTTCTTCTACTTCTTTAATTGCGTAACGAATAACGTGATGAAATATAACTGAGCTTTGTGCTAAATTATATTTTTAATCCAAATAAAATATTCTTTAGAACGCAATCTGCAGCGACTTACTCTCTATAAATAATAATTACAAAAGCTCTTAGCAATTTTCCGTATTTGTCGGATCTCTTGTCTTTAGAAAGCGCCCCGTCGATGTGGAATACAATCTTTCCAGACACTTATTAACAGACGAAACACAAAACGTCGATCTTCTTACGCAGGATTTAACAGCATTAGCGCGAAACAATTTACCTAAAACGCTTCGACCTGCCGAAATGGCCGTGTAAGCGTGAACCCTCGCATAACCGGGAACGTAAACGTAACATCCCGTGTCGAGTTAGCGAAGGGTCTCAGAGAGATGGAGAGAGACAGTGAAAGAGAGAGAGGAAAGAGAGAGAGAGAGGACAAGAGCAACGAGACTACCCCACGAAACATCTCCTATTGTGTTCACGGAATGACAATGTTTCTCGGGGAAGGGAAAGAGGATTCCGAAACGGAACACTTGTAATTCCCATCTTATCCCGAAAATGGACGAGCTGGCATGCCACGGGAATCCACCGCAACAGAATGCACCCTTTGCAATCAAGTACGAGCTATCAAACGTTTTTCATACCACCCCACTTCTATTCCACAGCCGCGCGCGCGCTCGTCCTTTCATTCGTCGAACGTTGAAGTGGTTCTCGTTATAGAAATGAAAACCTCCGGGATTTTAATCTGTCCATTAAATGGCCAGAAAACGTACGGCGAAATAATTGAACAGCTTTTTATGTAATAGAAACCAGGCACTTCCGCGTCAAAACAGATAAAAGATTCAGGCAATTACAATTTTCCCCGAAAAAAAAAAAATAAAACATACTGATGGTATATATTGTTAATAACATCACAATATATGCTTCAATATATGTGAAATTAATTATTAGGATTAATCTTTCTTTCGTTATTGATAAATTCATATTGAATATATATTAATAACGAGATGATATCGTTGTATTTGTTACCAATACAAAGTTTCCTTTACTTAAGCAGGCCTTTATATAAAAATGTCTTAGCGACTGTAATATATATCTATCTGTCGTTCACGCCTCATTAAATATTTACAAGACGCGGTTGCGAATGAGGGATCGTTAAACTCTCGTAAAATATCGAGCTATAACACACCGACGATACTAATTTCAATGTATCGCTCCATTTCGCACGAGAACGTGTTTCAACCGCGTAAGCACGATTAACGGTGCTTTCGCCAATGAATTACCACAATTATATTCATCACATAAGATCCGAACCGGTCCGTTTGCGTCACCAGGAAGAAACAGCTATCTAATAATTTCACCATTAAGCCTTAATCGATCGCGCATAACTAGATCGGCGGCAAATAAAATTGCTTGACATGACTCGAAATAATTAGACAAAAACAGTTTGTAAATCAAGCTCAGCTCTTAAACGTGTTGCCTTTAACATATATGTCGCCTTATCACATGTTTAATGCACGTCTCACCACTTAAATCGACATTATTGGTATCGCATTTCTTAGTGTAATTTACGAGTATTCAATGGTGAAGTCGACATCGAATAAACCATCAAGTTCTAATATATTTTGTGTCATTTTCTGTTACGATCTACATACTCGTACATTAGGTGCACACGCGCGAATATTAACATAAAGAATAAGAAATAATTTAATTTTTCGTAAAACTTATTTTTTACAAACTGCAATATACATAAATAATATAATTAGTGCAAATACCGGAAATAAAAATGTGCAAAGAGTATCGGGATATTTTTCGCGGGGGTTGAATATTTATTGCTTACCAAATAATTTTCTCGCCTCTCGTGTATCACGAATCGATCGGGTTATCGCACGTGGCAATCGTCGCCGCGAGCAGACGTGACAACCCGTGGAAAAAAAATTTTCAATCGTAAGCGGACATCGATGGGGATTACGCGCATAGCCGGGCGCATTATATACACAAAAGGAAATCAGCGCGCAGCTGTGTATGTGCATATGTATTGCAAGCTGGATAGCAACGTTCGACATTGCCATGGTTAGAACAGGGGTGGTATGTACATCCACCCCAGTCTGAAGAGGGAACGAAGAAGCCCCTTACCTCACGTTCCGCTATAGGAGCCGCAGGCTATGAAACAAATCAATAGTTTGCGCCAAAGTGAGTTGAGAACGTGGCAGCAAAAGCGAAGACAGAGAAACGATTCGCGGTAGAAGGAGAGAGAGGAAGGGAGGGAGAGAGAGAGAGAAAGTGGCGGAAAGAGAAGAGACGGATAGAGCTTTTCGCAGGGGTGGTGATTGGATGGAGTTGCTCAGGATCCCGTGAAATGATATCCATCGGAGTAGAAGCAGATAACGCTCCTCCGTTTTAGTTGCTCGCTTGCCTTTCGACTCCGAATGCTTATAATCGGCCACGAACAAGTGAACTGGCGCGCGCGTGGAATCAGGATCAAGACCAAACGACCGTCTTCAGTTACCCGAGTCATTACTGAGAAAGTTTTTGGACTCTATGGGAATCGAGGCGTTAGCAAAATTCGCGAATCTCATTAAAACATCATGAAATCGAATCCTCTTGGGATGAAACGCAATAACGGAACGATCTCTGTATAAGCTGCGTCGACGAACTCGCGTGGCTGCAATTCAGGGTCTCGATCGTTTCATATACGACTTGTGAATAAACCAAAATTGAAGGTAAGAGACGGTTTTTCTTGATAATTTTTTGACAAGATCTTATTTCTTCATAGATCATAAAGTAATCTCTCGTGCTGCTTTAATTGATTGTCGTCTAATCGACAAACATATTATCCTCGAATCTTTGAACGGAAGCACTTTCCTAGCAGAAAAAGGGAACAAAAGCGAGGAGAAGTAACGGCGACAGGGAAAAAAGCGCCGATGAAAACGACGAGATGAAGTGCGTTGCAATGAACGTAGCGCAATTCGAAGTTGCGCGAAATGTGCCGCGGAAATGGGAACGTGCGAAACGGGAAATCGTTCGTGTCCGGGTAAAATAGGGCGGCTTTTTAACGGAACGGTTGCACGAGTAGCGAGACTCATATGTAGGAGTGGGTAAAATGTGCTCTTTTGAATGTTCATCGGAGAGGCTTTTGCGCTGATGGCAGGGTAGCGAGAAGCTGAACTTAGATGGGGAGATTTCGGATGCTATGCATACGCGCGTGTGTATGCGACGTGCGAGCATTCGAAGTCGGTGACCCAGCTGCGCGCTGACAGTTGTCGACTCTTTGTCAGTTTCCCTAAGCGATTGGACGAGACAACGCCCCATTCGAATCGGGCGGTACCCCGTGCTCTCGCCCTTCTCTGCTCGCGCGAGATATCACGGCGCTCGAGTGCCGACACTTGTCTATTTTCCCATTAAGCACGTACATGTGATTACAGGGCGAAATCGCGCGCCATGCAACCCCCATGTACGCTTCTTAAACCCGAAGACTAGTACGTCTAAACGGATCATCGGTCGAACGCATCTGGCGTATAATTAATAATTTAATGGAGCTATACACCGGCGCGCACACATGTACAATTTCTTAGAAAATAAAATTCAACTTTCCTCAAATTTAAATTTTGTTATACTTCTGATAACACAAGCATTTAATTAAAATAAATTTGTATAATTCTTCTATATTCTAACAGAAAATATCTTATCGCGTATTCTATTTTAAAAGGAATATAGAAATGTTAATGTTTTATATATCTAATAATTTTAAATTATAAAACTATCAATGTAAAAACGTAATTAAGTTCGGATAAATCATTCTAATTGGTTCAACGGAAGACGGCGCAATATGGATCACGATTGTCTGCAACGCGTGTTCAAGAATGCACACGAATTTCGTTCTACAAGAGCGATTGCTGTGTTATTTGAAGTCCACCGCACATTCGGGTATTTACACGCAAAAATGCGTGCATTTGGTAATACGAAATGAACGTAACTAATTGATCGTACGGCTCTGATAAACACTAGGTTATTGACGTGTAAATAGCCGCGAAATTTTACTCCAAAACCAGAAACTTCGCCGCAACCGACCGACCGACCAAATCGCAAAATTGGAAGTACAAGCGGAAAGTGAGAGGCATGAAGAGCAATTCGTTCGAAAATTGTGCGAACGCTATGCCACGGCTATTCACGTATTTCGTCGTTTGCGGCCGCTACCAGACAAGTTAACGGAAGTGAAATATGCATCACGCAATGAAAACATAACGAGTACAGAATTTATGGAAATGTATGTAGATTGCGTAAGTCGGTAAATAATGCGCAACGTTTATGTATAATCGGGTGCTGCAAAAGTAGGCAATCGCATTAAAAAGGTTACGTGTTGCGATGAGGATAACAACGTAACGTGAATATGATGCATAACAAAACGCCGAATCGATCGAATTAAAATTAAAAACACGCGCGCGCAAGAGGGTGGGTATTAATGGCTGCAGAATTTTAATTTTTGGATATACATTTACATATTATATGCTACATATTATATGCTACGTATCACGCGTTATTCATAATGCTTTCCGGATTACACTGAATTTGTGAACAATCGTCATATCTAGGCACAATGGGACCCATTCGACGGAATCCAATCAATAGATAACACTTTGTTGTTCCTTCGCGTAAACAATGAAGTGGCGAGAGAGAAAGAGAGAGAGACTAAGCATGTAAGCACGAACGGGAGTGTATGTCGGCGATTGTCGTATTTTGGGGTCAGTATCGCGGGATATGTGAGGACTCGTGTGCACATATACGCGCATACATGTCCTTCGTATTCGCCCGTTTTCCACCCAGCTGGCAGAGTCACGTACTCGCCGTTCACGGACATATCGCGAAGCGGAGTTCGCGAGAGGGAATGCGCCGCATTACCGCGCGGTAATCGCAATGATTACGAAAGCCCCGGGGTGCCGAGTATATGTAAGAACCGTGTATGCATTCCGCGCGAGCGCCGTATATAGACTGCTTTACGGCTCGCGC